>NC_064861.1:83189502-83489502 GCF_024139225.1 Suncus etruscus | reverse complement strand
CTCAGGGCCAAGGTGACCCGGAGTCCAGAAATAGGCTGCCCCTTCCAGAGAGAAATAGTAAAATTTGTAGACTTGGGGTGTGTGGCAGTGGGCTTTGGCCTGGAGGTGGGCTTCACGCCCTCCAATCCTGGGTCATTCTCCAAGCAAGAGACCAACATACCACACCCTTGGGGAAAGGAGTGGGGGGCCCTCAGGGGAACGGAGGGACTTGGAGAGGAGTCTCAGATGAGGAGGGACGCACCCCTTTTTCTTTGTCTCTAACTGTGTGATCTGTCCGCAGGTGACCCTGGCAGCAACCCCAACAAACGCCAGAGACAGCCCCCTCTGCTGGGAGATCATCCTGCGGAATATGGTGAGGGCAGGGGGCTCCCCTCCGTGGACTCCCGTGGCTCCTGTGCCCCTGCCCACCGTCCGTCTCGCAAATTCTCACCCGTCCCCCCTCTCTTTCCTTCCCACCCCCCAGGAGGGCCCCACGGTGGGTACCACAGCCATTACCATGATGAGGGCTACGGGCCCCCCCCACCTCACTACGAAGGGCGAAGGATGGGCCCACCCGTGGGGGGTCACCGCCGGGGCCCAAGTCGCTACGGCCCCCAGTATGGGCACCCCCCACCCCCTCCCCCACCACCCGAGTATGGCCCTCACGCCGACAGCCCCGTGCTCATGGTCTATGGCTTGGACCAGTCTAAGATGAACTGTGACCGAGTCTTCAATGTCTTCTGCCTGTATGGCAATGTGGAGAAGGTGAGTGTTTTGAGGCAGGCTCCAGTGGGGTGGGGTGGGTTGGTTTCGGGGCTTTTGAAATCCACTGTTAGGGAAAGAGCACTTTTTCACGCAAAGTATTGTCTTTTCTTGTTGTGATTCCAGTACGGCCTTTCTCAGCTGAGTTAGAAGCCACACTGGGCCTTGTTGCATTTCGCATGTGGCTAAGGTGACTGGGGCTGGCGCTGAGTACTGCAGGCCAAGGGGTTTTATCTTTGGGGCCATCTGGGTCAGGCACCTTTTTATAGCCCTTGCCAGGTACTTTCCTGTGAGGGCCGCTCCTCATGCTGTGCTTCAGAGGAGCAGGTGCCGTGGAACAGGCACGATGTATGGCAACACGAACTCTCAGTGAGGCCAGTGTGGGCTGAAGGTGCACATGCTGGGTCTGGAATCAGAGCCAGTCTAGACCAGAGTCTCTGCTATTTTTAGGGTTGCTTGTCTAGTCACCCAGAGGGGGCTGCTATCCCTGCCCATGTGTAGGTTTGGATAGCACTATCAGCAAGCTGATGAAGGGCTGCATGAATTTGTCGATCAGTGGCATGAACCCTACCAAGGTTGGCTGTGCCCTTGACCTTGCTGTGGGTCGGGAGTGCTGCCCTGTGTATGGCCTGGCCTAGATAACTCGCCTTTCTGGGGATTGGCTGGGTTGACTGGTGAAGGCCTTGATCAGGGGTGGTCTGACCTCTGATGGCTGCTCTTCCCAAGGTCAAATTCATGAAAAGCAAGCCTGGGGCTGCCATGGTGGAGATGGCTGATGGCTACGCTGTGGACCGTGCCATCACTCACCTCAACAACAACTTCATGTTCGGGCAGAAGCTGAACGTGTGGTAGGTGCCAGGTGCTTGGGCTGGGGAGGCCAGAGGGGCCCTGCAGGCAGGACTCTGGGGCGTTGTATGACCCTCCGCTCTTACCTGCAGCGTCTCCAAGCAGCCTGCCATCATGCCCGGCCAGTCGTATGGGCTGGAAGACGGTTCCTGCAGTTACAAAGACTTTAGTGAGTCGAGAAACAACCGCTTTTCCACTCCAGAGCAGGCGGCCAAGAATCGTATCCAGCACCCGAGCAATGTGCTGCACTTCTTCAATGCCCCCCTGGAAGTGACTGAGGAGAACTTCTTTGAGGTGGGTGCCCCACATTTGTTCCTTGTCAGTAACCGGAGGAGTTGAGGGTGGGGCTCAGCGGTGCTCAGGATGTGTGCTGGAAGGGTCAGACCATTTTGTCTGCATGCTTCTAGCCACTTCCTGTCCCTTCCAAGGCTGTTCATTTAGGTCTTGGCTTGCCTGCTAGGGAGAAAGAGGGACAGGGCAGGGTGAGACTGGCACGAATGTGCCAATAAACTTAGCTTCGCCCCCACTGCCTTGGGGGAAAGTTGCCTTGGTTCTGGGGAGACCCACTGCAGCTGGTGGAGCAAATGAAGGGTGTGTTGAGTGCCACAGTCGTCTCTGCACACTTGTGCCCAAACTTGTGTGTACCTAGCTAGCATCATGGTTCAGGTGTGGGCAGAGGGCCATTCTGGGTGGGAGACAACAGCCTCTTATCTTGCTCTGTTGCTATGTTTCACACCCACAGAGCTAATGTGAGGAAATTTGGGGAGTCTAGGCCATACCCAGCCACCAATGATCAGGGATTATTCCTGGCAGTGCTAGGGGACCAATGGGATGCTGGGATGGAACCCAGGTTGGCCCCATGCAAAGCAACAGTCCTACCTACTATACTATATACATAGGTCTCAGATCCTAGGGTGGGAATATTAAAAGGACTTTTCTCCGGCCTGGCAACGTAATAGGTAAGAGCCGTGAGCTCCAACCTCTGGGTCATAGGGAGACATGGAAGAAATTTAGACCTGGAGGCCCTGGTAGGGCATGTGTTGCTTGAGGTCTGCCTGGCACTACCAGGTGTTTTTTGTTGTGTTTTGTTTTGTTCTTCTGGGGGGGGGCACACTTGGCTCTGCACTCAGGACTCACTTTTGGTGGACTCAGAGGACCAGATAGTGTGCTGGGATCCCACCCAGGTAGTCACTAATTGGTTATATTAGAACTCCAGTGCTGCAGGGGCCCTCTCCCCCTACCACTGCCTTTTTTTTCTTTTTTTTTTTTTTTTTTTTGTTTGTTTGTTTTGGAGCCACACCCGTTTGACACTCGGGTTACTCCTGCCTATATGCTCAGAAATCGCCCCTGGCTTGGGGGGGACCATATGGGACGCCGGGGGATTGAACCGCGGTCCGTCCTATGCTAGTGCTTGCAAGGCAGACACCTTACCTCTAGTGCCACCTTCCCGGCCCCGCCTTTTTCTTTTTCGGAGCCATTTTCTCTCTGCTCAAGGACCACTACCAGTGGGACTCTGGGGTCCCTGTGCAGAGTGGGGATTGAACGTGAGTCAGTTGTGCAAGGTAGGCACCTTTTCCTCTGTCCTGTCTTTGGTCCCTAATGTGTTTTTTATGTATGGCAGATCTGTGATGAGCTGGGAGTAAAGCGACCGTCGTCTGTAAAAGTCTTCTCCGGCAAAAGTGAGTCACCAGCTCTCCTTACCTCCCTGATTATAGACAGAGCGTTCCTGCTCTGCTGCCCTAAAACCATGTTCTTCTCTGTTCAGGTGAACGCAGCTCCTCAGGGCTGCTGGAGTGGGAATCCAAGAGCGATGCCCTGGAGACTTTGGGCTTCCTGAACCATTACCAGATGAAAAACCCAAGTGAGTAGCTGTGTGTCCTGTTTGGAGTCCCCAGAGGCCAATAGGCTTTGTGGGTTGGCTAACTTGGGGCCAGAACTGTCTTTGTGCTGTCAGGATAGGCCTTAGCTGTGGCTTTCGTGCCGTTGACACCAGCAGGCAGGGAATCTAGTCGCTTGGAGAACACTGATGTCCTCTTGGGAGGGACAGCCTGGTTGTCGACTGCCATGTATTCTGCCAGCTGGGGACCTGCACAGGCTTGTCCTCCAGGGAGCTTAACTGCGTCAGAAGCTGCCAGTCGGTGCTCAGTAGGGTCATTTACTCAGTCTGGCTCACTGAGCCCAGTAAAGGGCTAACCATATCCAGTAGGGAAAATCTGGAAAACAGACTTGCAGGTCCATTTCTGTGGAGGTGCTGGCAGGGTTCTCTCTGGGATGGGAGGAAGAGGAGGCCTAAAGTAATGGGCTCCTTTGGCCATGGCCACTTCTTGGACTTCTGTAGTTGGACTGTAGAAAGGGACAGTGAAGGAAGGGCACTTGGCCTTGAATTCAGCTGACCTGGGTTTGATCCCAGGTATCCCATATGGTCCCCTGAGTTCTACCAGGAGTAATTCCAGAGTGCTGAGCCAGGAATAATTTCTGAGCATCACTGGGTGTGGCCCCATCCCCCCCAATAAAAGATGAATCTGGAACTAGTGGTGATGGGGCTGGGTTGAGGGAACCTAGAGAGGGGGCCTAACCAAATTGCTCTTGTTCTTGCAGATGGCCCATACCCGTACACCCTGAAGTTGTGTTTCTCCACTGCTCAGCACGCCTCCTAACTGGGTACCTAGGAAGTAGTTCCCATTTGAGCAGGAAAACATTGCTTTTCCTTTATGCTGGTTATTTTTTCCCTTTCTGCAAAAGTTCCTGTATTCCTTTTTTTTTTTAAATGCTAGGTTAGAGGCTTTTAACCATAATGGAAATGCTAAAAGTCAAGAGGGGGAGGGGAAGGGGAACTGAGAACTCCCAGATTAACCTTCACTTTTGGAAATTATTGTACATGTGATTTTTTTTCCCCCTTGTTCATACATTTGTGCTGCCCGCGTACTCTTGGCACATTTCAATAAAACAGTTTGAAAATAAACACTTGTCTGGGATCCCAGGATGTGTGTGTCTCCCTTCCTTGATTTTGAGGCAGGTGGGCTGTTGGGACCCAGGACCATGTTGGGGGTTAGGAGTCTGGGAGTCCTTTGAGACCTGGTGCCAGACAATCTCAGTCTAATTGGAGTTTCACTTAAACAGGTGTTGGAAAAGCTAAAAAATGATATTAAAAAGTATCTTAAGGCAAATATAATATGGTATCCCAAGCACTGCAAGGAATGATCTTTGAGCACTGTATGGTGTGACCTAATACATACTTTGTAAGCCAATCTGATCTCACCACATTTGGTATATAGAGAAAATATCTGTCATGACCAATTCTTGGCTTGGGTTGCAAAGCATTTGTTTTTGTTTTTTGGTTTTTGGGCCACACCCGGTGACGCTCAGGGGTTACTCCTGTCTGTGCGCTCAGAAGTCGCTCCTGGCTTGGGGGACCATATGGGACGCCGGGGGATCGAACCGAGGTCGGTCCGTCCTAGGCTAGCACTGGCAAGGCAGACACCTTACCTCTAGCGCCACCGCCCGGCCCGCAAAGCATTTTCTTAAGCTAGAGGAAGGGGACAGGCTAGACACAGCGAAGAGTGGAGAGTGTTTGCAATTCATGTGACTTGCTTGGTTCAATCTCCAGCATCTCATGGTCCCCTGAGCACTGAGCACTCAGGAGTAATTCCTGAGTGAAGAGTCGGAACTGACTCTTGAATATTCCTGGATGTGGCCCCTTACGCCCTCAAAAAATCCCCAAAATATAAAGCTGATAAATACCAGGGGAAGGATTTGGACTTTAGCATGGTGGTGGTGTGCAGAAATAAATAGCACGATTGAGCGCTATTATAACTATGACACTAATGGCAGCTAAGTTTATAAATGCTTAGAAACTTACTTGGGCCACAGCTGGTTGTGCCTGGGGCTTTACTCTTAGGCTTTGGGCATCTTATGGGGTGCCAGGAATTAAACCCAGGTTGGCTGCATGCATTGCAAGCATCCTCCTCCTCTCTAACCCCAGGTGCTTATTTCTTCACTCGTCCCTTCAACATGATTTCTCTTTCCATAGGAAATGGCTATGTTTTAAGTTTTTTTGTCTTTGAGCCATACTTGATAAGGTGCTCAAGGCTTAATCCTGGCTTTGTTCATGGATCACTTCTACCAGGGCCAGGGGGATTGGGGTCCAGAGATCAAACCTGGGTTGTCCAAGGCAAACAGAACTGGCTGTATTTATCGGAACCATTTTTTTTTTGTTTGTTTTTAAGTTCAGTAAATTTTTTTTTTTTTTTGGTTTTTGGGCCACACCTGTTGACGCTCAGGGGTTACTCCTGGCTATGCGCTCAGAAGTTGCTCCTGGCTTGGGGGACCATATGGGACACCGGGGGATCGAACCGCGGTCCTTCCAAGGCTAGCGCAGGCAAGGCAGGCACCTTACCTCTTGCGCCACCGCCCGGCCCCAAATTTTTTTTTTCTTAAAGGATAAGGGTTAAAAAAATAGTAAAGGTGTGACAGTGGCAATGGCCATTGTTTGCATAGGCCCAGAAAAATATGGAGAAAACGGAAAAATATCCTTGGCCTGATTACAAGAAGGCCTCACCCCCGAAGTTTATTGGCATAAGACTGACTCTGAGCTCCAGGCATTCCAGTCTGTCCAACTCGTCATTCTCCATGTTCCCGGTGAAACTTTTTCACACTTTAGCTGTTGTTGGTATCCGGTTCCTATATTTAAAGATTCTGGATTCTATGCATTTCTTTCATCGAAGTCAGGCTGATGTGGAGCATCCTCTAGTTTCAGCACACCATTAGATGCAGAGCAATCTGCCCTGCAAGCAGGCTGTTGCTGAGTCATCTGGGTGTTGAGAGCAATCTTTGGAGTAAGTCAGTGCCAGAGCAGTGGTAGGCATTCCCTGGTAGAGGTTTGGATCCTGGTAATGTTATAGACCATTGTGGTTGTTTCCATAGATCAGGGGTCTTCAAACTTTAAAGTGGGGGTCGGATTACGGTCCCTTAGAGAGCTGGAGGGCCGGACTATATTAGCTACTAATTCCTACTCACACTGCACATATCTTGTATAAATAAAATGAAAACCATTTATAAATAAACAGATCACGCATCAGTATTTCAATGGGAACTGTGGGCCTGCTTTTGGCTAATGAGATGGTCAATGTCCGGTTCCGTATTTGTCACTGCCAGCCGTAACAAGTGATGCAAGTGGGCATCAGTTAATCTTGATCTGGTTGGAGATTTCAGATGTTTCATTCTTGAAAAAGTCTGTTCACAGGCATAAGTGCTACCAAAGATGGTTACCATTTTGAGTGCATGGTTCTTGATAATTGGTTATGTCTCAGAGGGGAGAGATGCATAGAAATTCAAAAGGTTACTTGACTTAAATGCGTCTTTCAGAGAGTCACAATTCTGCAGTTCAGCCAGTTCCATTTGGTAAATTGTAAGGACATTTTCAATCTCAACAGAAAATGGGTTACGAAAAAGCTGTATGTCCTGTTCATGGAGATGAAGCTCTTTGAATCTAAATTGAAACTCCTTTTGCAACAATTCTAATGAAGCCAGACATGTTTCCTTTGGGAATGCAACCAATGGTTTGTCCGCTGACAGGTTTTGAGTTGTTGGGAGATGACTGAAGTTTTCCTCCTGTACTTACTTGATGAGAAGGCCTAATTTTACTTCAAATGCTTTCACATGCGATGCCATACCATGAAGCATGAGCTTCCCCTTGCCTTGATGTTGCAGATTGAAACTGTTGAGTAACTCTGTTTTATCTGTCAGAAAGGCAAGGTGCCATTTCCATTCTGCATCATTGAGCTCTGGTACTTCTTGGTTTCTTGAAAGTAGAAAAGCTGTAATCTGCGGAAGTCATAGAAACGTTTCAAAACTCTCCCTCTACTCAGCCAATGGATTTCTGTGTGGTACAGAACATCTTCATGGGCAACTTTTACCTCAGATAGAAATTCCTGAAATTGTCTGTGGTTTAGTGCATGAGTTCTAATGTAATTAACACAAGATACCACAATTTTCATAACAGAGTCCCACTTCAGTGATTTACAACACAGTGCTTGTTGGTGGATGAGGCAGTGTATGGCAATTGGATGAGGATGGTTATGTTTGTCCATCTCTTGTCTTAGACCCCACCATGCTAGGAGCACTATCAGTTGTTACACTGACTAGTTTAACCCAGTCCAGCTCCAAACCATTCAGTTTGGCAAACCTTTTCAAATATATCCACTCTTGTGGTTGTACCTTTGATACTTTGCAGTGCAGCAAGCTCTTCTGTGACTTCAAAATACTCATTTGTCCCACACATATAAATGAGAAGTTGGGCAGAATCACGAACATCATTGCTTTCGTCGAGTACCAAGGAAAAATAGCAAAATTTCTTTGCAGAGTTTTGCAAATGGTGCAGCAAATTTTCTCCCATTTCTTCAATCCGTGTCATTGTAACTCCTGAAAGGCTCACTGTACTAAATAAAGCGGCCTTCTCTGGATACATTTCTTTGGCAACAGAAATAAGGCATTCTTTAGCAAATTTTCCCTCCACAAATGGTTTGCCATTGCGCGCTATTAGCTTGGCAACTTGAAAACTTGCCCTCAGTGAGGAAGTATTTAACTGCTTCTGCTTCACAAAAGTATTTTGCTGAGTCGTCAGTGTATGTTTCAGTTGTTATATTTTATCTTTTCTCACTTCTCCAACCAAACCATCATATTTATCTTTATGTTGAGTTTGATAGTGGCATCGCAAATTGTATTCTTTGAACACAGCAACTATATTCTGGCATATCAGACACACAGCTTTTTCTTTGTACCGCATAAAAAAGTAATCGTAAGTCCACTGTTCTTTGAATATCCTACACTCGCCATCAATTTTTCTTTTTCTTGACATCATTGTTTCCTAGGGATTCCAAACTGATATTAGTGAAATACAAATATGTGTGTATATATACATACAGTGTATGAACCCCCATTAAGTCCCTGATGTGAACACTTACCCCTTGCAGGCAGACCAGCTCAGTCCCTGATAGTTCAGTTATATCTCCCTATATATAATGCCCAAATTAATATGTTCGGAATCAGCATGTGAACACTGAAAAGGAATTGCAAAATGCATATAAAATTTTCAATGTAACCCTTTAAAATGCTTCAGCATCGAACCCCTAATTTTCCACATGGGCAATTCAGCACTGAACCCCTAACTTCCCAACCACTGTCCACCCCCTAACTTTGATTTCAGCACTGAACGCCTCACCACCCCCAAAGAGGAATTTTCATATGAGTCACCCACAGCCCAATCGGGCAGAACCCCCCATCTGGCAAAAATTTATTTCTATGGCACTTTTGACTGACCTTTGGCAGTGGAGGGAGTGGAGGAAAACCTCACTGACAGGCAGGCACAGCGCACAGACACCATGTTGCCTGGGGGTGGAGCAGGCGCCTTTTTACATCATATAGTCACCCACATGTGGTACTCCTCGCCATGCGGCGTCCGGCACCCTCCAGTGATGTCATCAGCAACGCGCGCGCCAAGCGCAAGGGCGCATCAGTGTCCCTCTCAACACTGTCCTCACACCCACCCTCCCAGCACACAACATGCCATTGGCGGAGGCGATTGACATCATCCCTGAGAAACCGTGACACTGAGTGTATATGCTGGCAGGTATCTTGGCAACCAAACAGCACTCACTGCTGGCGGGCCGGATCAGACTCCTCTGTGGGCCGCATGTGGCCCACGGGCCGTAGTTTGAAGACCCCTGCCATAGATGGTATCCATTGTTCAGATGTGTGTGGACGATGCCCATTCTTCTGAGGCCTAAGCCAAATCATTATGCCAATGTTCAGGGTATAAGGCCTAACTGCATCACCAAATTTGTGTTCCCATCTCTATTAGATAAGAACTTGTTTGCATATGTATTATTTTCCCATTTTAATGTGCCTATGCAAAAGAAACAATGCCACAAGATATTGTTGGTGCATCTGGGGGCCAACGAATAAAGTCCAACATTCCCCATAACTTGTTATCTGAACCATTTTTTTTTTTTAAATCATAGGTGCCCTGTGTGCCATTGACCTGCCTGGGAGCAAATTTCAAATAAAATGAATTGCAGATTTACTACCTTTATAAAAATAGCCAACATTCTTGATAATGGAGATAAACTAGCAAAGGAATTGGTGGGTCAGGTTACATACACATATACCTTGGGGTACTGAGTGTGGGTGATGGAAAGTGATGGAGGACATCTCCTGCCTTAGGGAGGAATAAACCAAAAATCTGAAGGCCTGTCCCTGCTTCCTGCTTGGCTTGTGGACTGGAGAAAGCTGCAGGCCCAAAGATGGACGTTGTAAACTGCAAACTCCCTCATCACCCTTTTTTTTTTTTTTTTTTTTTTTTTTTTTTTTTTTTTTAGTGTTTTGGCCCACACCCAGGGTTTACTCCTGGCTAAGTGTTCAGAAATTACCCCTGTCTTGGGGGGACCATATGGGATGCCGGGGGATCGAACCGCAGTCCTTCCTTGGCTAGCACTTGCAAGGCAGACACCTTGCCTCTAGCGCCACCTTGATAGCCCCTCATTTTTGTTTTTTAAGGTTTTTGGGTCACACCTGGCAGTGCTCTGGGGTTACTCTTGGCTCTGTGCTCTGAAATCACTCCTGGCAGGCTTGGGGGTGGGACATATTGGATGCTGGGGATCGAACCCCGGTCCATCCTGGGTTGGCTGTGTGCAAGGCAAACCCCTTACTGCTGTGCTATCGACCCGGCCCTCACCTGTTCTGTTTCAAGTTACACCTGACATTGCTCACGGCTGACTTCTGCCTCTACACTCTGGGACCATAATGGGATGCTGGAGATGGAATTCATGAATCCAGGTTGGTTGTTTGAAAGACAACTGCCCTCCCTGCTATAATATTGTTCTGGCTCTACGTATTTTAGAGGGAATCATATCTGGTACTAGATGGGTAGGCCTGGCAGTACCGAGTTCCGAACCTCTGCCACTCCACATGCAGTGTGCCTTCTAGGCCTTGAGCCAATTTCCTGGCCCTAGCATATGTTTGTATTTGGGGCTTTGTCTTATTTGAGGGCTTGCAGGCCACTCCCAGCTAATGGGTGTGAGCCCTGGAACCCAAGCCTCCAGCAAGCAAAGTATGTACTTCAGCCTGTTGAGCCATCTGGCCTAGAACTAGTTTTTCAATATCTTGTCAGTGGTTTTGACTGAATCTCTAATTACCTTTATGCCAATTAGTTTTGTTTAGTCTTATCTCTGCCAGGTTGTTTTGGAGTTTCCCACTTTTGAGTCCTCTTGAGGCCCAGAAGGAAGAATGCAAGTGATCGAATGTATGCCTTGCATGCAGTAGGCCAGCTCTGTGGGCACTGTATGGCCCCCTAAACACAACTTGGAATGACCTCCAGTATATAACTTGGAACAGCCCTAGAGTGCAGCCTCAAACCAAGAAGTTGAGTAATTTCGGCTTGTTTACCTTGGCTCTGAGAACGGCCAGAAATGAACTTTGAGTTCATTTTCGAAATGTGCTCATCAGTAAGTCCTGAACACAGGTTTAAAAATGTTAGGGCCATGCTTGCATGCAGGATGGTGGTTCGAATCCCAGCATCCCATATGGTCCCCCCGAGCCTGCCAGGAGCGATTTCTGAGCGCAGAACCAGGAGTAACCCTTGAGCGTTGCCAGGTGTGACCCGAAAACCAAAGGAAAAAAAAAAGTTAGGGCCAGAGAGATAGCACAATTGTAAGGCATTTGTCTTGCACGAAGCCGAACCAGGATGGTGGTTCGAATCCTGGCATCCTGTATGGTTCCCTGTGCTCGCCCGTCGGGAGCAATTTTTGAGCTCTGAGCGCAGAACCAGAAGTAACCCCAGAGCACCGCCAGGTGTGGCTCCAAAACCAAAATAAATAATGTTAAAAAAAGATCCTTTTTTATTTTATTCACATCCAGCAGTGCTCAGGGGTTAATCCTGGGTCTACATTCAGCACTCACTCCTAGAAAGAGGTAGGTAGAGGGTATACAGGACCACCTGTAATTCTGGGGAGCCAACCCAGGTGGGTTTGCCCACAAAGCAAATGCTTTATCTGCTGTACAATCTCTGGCTTGCCTCCTTGCCTTAAACAAAAACAGCTTTATTTGGCGTTAGGGGGCGGAACTTGGGCCTCCTGTTTGCAAAACACACACCCAATGTGTGAGCTATTCCTCTGGCTCTAAAAAAGCTGTATTATGAATTTTAGAGCCATGCAACTCTTCTCAGACCTTGAACTCAAGACTTTGTTCCCGGGGCCGGGCGGTGGCGCTAGAGGTAAGGTGCCTGTCTTGCCTGTGCTAGCCTTAGACGGACCCCAGTTCAATCCCCCGGTGTCCCATATGGTCCCCCCAAGCCAGGAGCAACTTCTGAGCGCATAGCCAGAAGTAACCCCTGATTACCGGGTGTGGCCCAACAACCAAAAAAAAAAAAAAAAAAAAAAAAAAAAGACTTTGTTCCGTAGCCCCCTTCCTCCCTGTACCACGGAAATAACAGGACTTCAACATGATTCAGGAGTATACAGTCAACACTTAATTTCGGTGCATCCTTACATTCCTTTCAAAGGGTAAATTACGAGATTATTTCATGTTATTTTTGTTTGTTTGTTTGTTTTTTTCCCTTCTCCCTGGGGAACCGTGGGTTAACGCTGTAATACTGTGCTTGAAGTTTACTCCAGGCTCTGCTCAGAGATCATTCTAGGTGGACTCGGCAGATCATTTGGGATGCCCTGGCCCAACCCAGGTCAGGAGCATTCAAGGCCAGCACCTTCTGTCCTGCCTGTCTTTTCTGCTCTGAGATCACTTTTTTTTTGGTTTTTTACTCCTGGCTGTCTGCTCAGAAATAGCTCCTGGCAGGCACGGGGGACCATATGGGACACCGGGATTCGAACCAAGCACCTTTGGTCCTGGATTGGCTGCTTGCAAGGCAAACGCCGCTGTGCTATCTCTCAGGGCCCTGAGATCACTTTTTTAACTAACATGGTACATGTCATGATTAGATTTGCAAGGTGACAATTATTCAGCCATTGAGCCCTGGAACTTTCAAGCCGTTTTTGATTCTTTTCTTCACTGTAAACAACGCGTGAATAAATTTCGTCCAGGAACTTTCAGCAGCAGCAATGCGAAATATATTGACTTAGGCCCGACTCCTACTGGGCTAAACGGGTTCATACCTAGCATTTGGCAGGGGTGGCTTCCGGTTGCCCTTAATAAAGATGGTGACCAAGAGGGCGTCACTGCATCCAGGCTAGAGTATAGGTGCCCTTATCCAACATGGCAGTTTTCCGGCCCGCCCCCTGACTTCCTCTTCCCAGGCATTCCAGAAGTTTGGGTCGCAATGGCGGTGGTGACTGTGGCTTCCCGCACTCTCCGAAATCTGCTAGCACGACGTGAGTCCCGGGGATTTCTGGGGATCCACCGCACGTTCATGTTGCCATAGCGTCTGAAAGTGAAGAAACCTGAGCCGGGGCTCATTGCGTTTTAGAATTTAGGCCTTTGCAAAGTGACCCCAACTTGTATAGGTTTGGGGTCAGGTTGTAAATATCTAGCACACTGCTGACAGCTAGCTCATCTAGTTCCAAACTGAGATCAGGCCCCCACGACCTCCTTAAGGACCTGTGCTCCCCAATCTTATGGTCCCTGAGACTTAGCTCCCCTGCTGTTGACCCCTGTGCTGTGTCCTTTGCACTGGGTGACATAACTGTTTTGTCTTCCCCAGGACTGACACCCCCCAGCTCACTCAGCCCGAGCTTTCGCCCTTTGAGTTCCGCTGTATCCCAGGAAGCTGCTTCCGGAGAAACCCCCAGTGAAGCCCCAGGTCACAGCTATGAGTCCCTTAAAGTGACATCTGCTAGGAAACACATCCTGCATGTGCAGCTGAACCGACCCGAGAAGAGGAATGCCATGAACAGAGCCTTCTGGAGGTCTGATTGCAGGGCCTGGAGGCAGGGGCAGAAGGAGTGACAGGGAGTGGGGAATGGGGGACAGATCCCTGAGCCCAGATAAAGCCCTTCACTCCTTGCTCTTCTATAGGGAGATGGTGGAGTGCTTCAGTAAGATTGCTGAAGATGCTGAGTGCCGGGCAGTGGTAATTTCTGGAATGGGAAAAATGTTCACATCAGGTATGCTAGTGCACCATCCCCACCTTCCACACTCCTGGTCTGGAAACAGGGCAGTGCTTCTTAGGAGTTTTTTAGTTTGGTTTTGATTTTTTTTTTTTGGTCATATTCAAGAGGGTCAGAATTAGGCATGTCTTAGTGCTCAAGGGCCTCTCCTGGTAATGTTGAGGGACCATGCTGTGCTGAGGATTAAACCTGGGTCTCCAGCATGCAAAGTATGCTCTTAGCCCTTTGAATTAACTCTCAGGTTCTTTTTTTTTTTTTTTTTTTTTTTTTTTTTTTTTTGGTTTTTGGGCCACACCCGTTTAACGCTCAGGGGTTACTCCTGGCTATGTGCTCAGAAATCGCCCCTGGCTTGGGGGGACCATATGGGATGCCGGGGGATCGAACCGCGGTCCGTTCCTTGGCTAGCGCTTGTAAGGCAGACACCTTACCTC
The DNA here is from genome assembly GCF_024139225.1 of Suncus etruscus. Lineage (NCBI taxonomy): Eukaryota > Metazoa > Chordata > Mammalia > Eulipotyphla > Soricidae > Suncus > Suncus etruscus. The sequence goes on along the minus strand of NC_064861.1, from coordinate 83,475,371 downwards.
TAGCGCCACCTTCCCGGCCCCTACTCTCAGGTTCTTAATGAGGAATTTTGCCATTTAAAAAAAAATTAGGATTTTCAGTAGTCCACGGGGGGGCGCTGTGGTGCTAACACACGCATTGGTGGGAGGTGGTAAGACTCTTACACTCTTGTAGCCTATTACTCAGTGCATATGGGTGGCACTGGGGCCCACATTTCGGAGATAGGAGATATTTTGCCTTTAAGCTATCCTCAGAGTTCCTATTTGAATTTTATTATTATTATTATTATTATTATTATTATTATTATTATTTTGGTTTGGGGCCATACCCAGTGGTGCTCAAGGGTTACTCCTGGCTCTGTACTCAGAAGTTGCTCCTGACAGGCTCGGGGGACCGTATGGAATGCAGGGGATCGAACCTGGGTTTGTCCCAGATTGGCCACATGCAAAGCAAACACCTTACCACTATGCTATCACTCTATGCCCCCTATTTGATCTTTCAATTGGCCTAGTTCTGTTCTTCAAACTAGGTCATTTTCTATTGACCAGATCTACTGCTCTGGGATCACTCTTGGCCAGTGGTCCTCAAACTACGGCCCATGGGCCACATATTGTATTGGTTCCCGTTTTGTTTCTTCACTTCAAAATAAGATCTATGCAGTATGTGCATAGAAATTTGTTCATAGTTTTGTTTTTATTATAGTCCGGCCCTTGTTTGTTTCCTGTTTTAGCAGCTCACTTGGAATCAGTTCTAATTTTTTTGTTTGTTTGTTTTTGTTTTTAGGTCATACCTGGCAGTGCTTAGGGGTTACTCCTAGCTCTGTGCTCAGAAATCACTCCTGGCAGGCAGGGGGGACTATATGGGATGCCGGATTCGAACCACCATCCATCCTGGATTGGCTGCGTGTAATTAGGGCAAATGCCCTACCGCTGTACTATCTCTCTGGCCCATAATTTTTTTTTTTTCTGGGCTACTTACTTATTTAGGGGTTAGCAAGAGATCGGGCAGAGTTCAGCCACAGAATTTGGGTCTCCCCTCTCTGACTCTTTTTGTTTGTTTGTTTATTTTTGGACCACACCTGTAGGCAGTCATGGGTTACTCCTGGCTCTGCACTCAGGAGTCACTTCTGGCCAGCTCAGAGGATCATGTGGGATGCCAGAGATTAAACCCAGGCTGACTGTAAAGCCAAAATCCCTACCCTTTGTGCTATTGCTCTGGCTCCTCTAACTTTCTCATGGAGTTCCTGCCTCCTTTTCCAGCAACCCAGGTTACCCTGGACTGCTTGGAACACAACATAGCCTATTTAATACCTTTATTTAAATACCAAGGTTGACGATTGCTCATAATACAGTTGTTTCTGGCAGCCAAGATTTCAACACCAGTCCTATCACCCATGTGTCCCATTTTTCTACCCACCCTCAAGTCTTCCCCCTTGACAGGCACAGAATTTTTTGTTTGTTTTTTGGGCCACACTCAATGATGCTCAGGGGTTACTCCTGGCTATGCACTTAGAAATTGCTTCCTGGCTTGGGGGACCATATGGGATGCCAGGGGATCTAACCGTGGCCCGTCCTGGGTCAGCCGTGTGCAAGGCAAAACCCTACCGCTTGCGCAATCGCTCCAGCCCCAGGCACAGAATAATTTTATATGCTTGTTACAACTGGTAATGGAATTGTTGGAGAAAAAAAAAACAAAAACAGCATAGCTTTAAAGGCAGGCAACTGACTGAGATTCCCTCTAAAATCTCCCTATTGGGTAGTTAGATATTGTTGAGCAAGAGTCATTGGTTGGTGTTGTCTTCCTAGACAGGAAACATTACATAGGGAGGTTTCTGCATTAGGGTCCTGCTGAGCTCTGACTGACAGCCTGGGGTGTCTGTTCCCCAACTCAGATGAGCAGATGACTCAGTCTTTCTCTTTTCTCTGTTCATATCTTTGCTGGTCTCCTGTTTGCCTTCTCCAACTTTATTATTTTTTAATTTTTATTTATTTATTTTTTTGGGGTATTGGGTCACACCTGGCAGTGCTCAGGGGTTACTCCTGGCTCTATACTCAGAAATCGCCCCTGGCAGGCACAGGGGACCATATGGGATGCCAGGATTCGAACCAATGACCTTCTGCATGAAAGGCCTTACCTCCATGCTATCTCTCCGGCCCCTAATTTTTTTTTTTTTTAGCCACACCCAGCAGTGCTCAGGGGTTACTCTTGGCTCTGCACTCAGAAATCGCTCCTGGCAGACTCATGGGCCCATATGGGATGCCAGGGATCAAATCCACGTCCATCCCAGGTCTGCTGCTTGCAGGGCAAACATCCTACCACTGTGCTATCATTCTGGCCCCTTCTCTAACTTTCTGTTCTTCCATAATCCCCATTCCTTCAGCAAACAGTCAGGTCACTCTGGCCAATCCCCTTTCTGGACACCAAGGACCCAGAGATTGGCAGTTAACCTTGTTTCTGGGTCCCCACCTGAAAGTGAAGGGACTGGAGAGAAAGTACAAAGTTTAAGGAACTTGTTTTGTATATGGCTGCAGATGTGACAAAGGTTTGAATCCTGGCTTTGAATATGGTTCCAAGCACCACCAGCAGTGGCAACCATGCCCTCTCCCTGAATAGGTGAAGTTTAGACCTCCCCAGGATTGCAGTTGTGTCTATTTTTGTTTTTGGGTCACGCTTTCAGCACTTGGGGGTTACTCCTGACTCTGTGCTCAGAAATCACTCCTGGCAGGCACGGTGGACCATATGGGATGACGGGATTTGAATCACTGTCTGTCCTGAATTGGCTGCGTGCGAGGCAAAACACCCTCCCACTGTGCTATCTCTCCAGTCCCTGCAGCTGTGTTTGAAGGCCAGAAAGAAGAAACTTCACTGACTTATCGAAAGGGTCTGACTTGTCATTAATAAGAAGCAACAGGGACTGAAGCCACGGTACAATGGGGAGGACACTTATCCTGTACACAGTCAGTTTAAGTTCAATCCTTGGCATCCCATATGGTTCCTCAAGCCTGCCTGCCAGGAGTGATCCCTGGGTGAGTGTACAGCCAGAAGTAGGCCTTGAGCACCTCTGGGTATAGCCTCCAAAAAGCTGGGGGATGGAGGGGAAGCAACAGCCTACGCTTTGTTAGTGTTTTCAGTTGTCCTGGAATCTTATCCCTGTTATTAAGTCTTTTTTCATGGCTCTGTCCAGCAGGTTCAGTTATCATCCCATATGACCCGTAAGGGCACAGAGGCTCCTTGAGGGGGAGGAATATGCCCTATGCTCACTGTTGGCACGAGGATAGGGAATTTAGAAAATGGGGTGGGACCTGGCACTGTTGCACGCTGAAGCTTTCATGGTAGTCAGGACTTTGGCCAGGGCTGCCACCCGCCTCCTTCCCTCTGCTCACTCTGAGCTGGGTTCCCCTCCTGGAGGAAATGGGGGACCTGGGCTGGAGCGATAGTACAGTGGGCAGGATGCTTGTCTGGCATACAGCCGGTTTGATTTCTGGCATCTCTTATGGTCCCTCAAGCCCTGCCAGGAGTGATTCCTGAATGCAGAGCCAGGAATAAACCTTGAGCACTGCCTAGTGTGATTTAAAAGGAAAAAAAAAAAAAAAGCAAAGAGAAATAGGGTATCCTTAGGTTCCCCTATGGACTCACTGAGTGAATATAGGCCCAGCTGTCCTGCTGTTACTTCTAATCACCAAGGAAAACCTGGACTTGAATGTCTTCTGGAACCTGGACTCAGGTATCCACACTGATTTGACTGACTGCCCCCCTTTCAGAAATGAACCCCCTAACTCAGTTCCCCCTAAACTTGCCCTCTTTATGTGAACAAACCATAAGGACCCCTTCAATTACTTTCACGGTTATAACAGGTCCTTTTTTTTTTTTTTTTTTTTTTTTTTGGTTTTTGGGTCACACCTGGCAGTGCTCAGGGCTTACTCCTGGCTGTCTGCTCAGAAATAGCGCCTGGCAGGCACAGGGGACCATATGGGATACCGGGATTTGAACCAACCACCTTTGGTCCTGGATCGGCCGCTTGCAAGGCAAACGCCGCTGTGCTATCTTCGAGCCCCCTCTGGCTAGTTTTAGCACACCCCAGGGGAGTGGGAGAATGAGGCATCCACTTTAGGAAATTGATCTCGAAGCTTTTGGGCAGTAAAAGGGGGCGCGTTTTCTATGCAATGAATTGTTAACACTCTGGGGTTTTTTTGTGATTTTTTTTTTTTTTTGGTTTGTTTTTTGGGCCACACCCAGCAGCACCAGGGGTTACTCCTGGATCTGTGCACAGAAATTATTCCTGGTGGTGCTTAAGGGTCCATATGGGATGCTGGGGATCTAACATAGGTCATCCAATCCACGTGCAAGGCAAACACCCTAACCACTAGGCTATTGCTTCAGCCCGTTGTTTTTATTTTCTTGTGGGGGAGTCACACTCAGGGTTGCTCAGGAATTGCTCCTGGCACCTTGGAGTTGCTCCTGGTATGTTTGGGAGATGCAATGCGGAGATCAAACCCGGATCTCCTGCATTCAAAGCACACGCTCTGCACCTCAGCCTAGGGAGCCATTGGTTCTCAATCTGTTGGGGAGAGGGTACCTATCTTCTTGTGCTGCGAGGATCTATAGGTAGGCAGGTGAACTGGAAAAGCCAGTGGGCCTGGAAACAGGCTGGGCTGGTCCCGCTGAGTCTGGCGGCCTCCCAACAGGTAGCAGAGCACAGCCAGCTGATGGCAAAGGTCCTGGCCCTGCTTCAATGGCTGTCTCTGCCCAGGCGACTTGTGGGCCAAGTGCTCTGGGGTTTGTGCCCTTGAACCTTTGCCTCCTCCCAATCCAGGCAGATCTGCCTTCAACGGACAGAAAAGCTGCCCAGAGCACAAAGTCAGTTCTCACCAGTAACCTCTCCCATCTCTTATTTTCTTATATTTTGCTTTTTTTTTTTTTTTTGGTTTTTGGGCCACACCCGGCGGTGCTCAGGGGCTACTCCTGGCTGTCTGCTCAGAAATAGCTCCTGGCAGGCATGGGGGACCATATGGGACACCGGGATTCGAACCAACCACCTTTGGTCCTGGATCGGCTGCTTGCAAGGCAAACACCGCTGTGCTATCTCCCCGGGCCCCCATCTCTTATTTTCTTATATTTTGCTTCTTGACTACTCCAGGCAGTGCATCAAGTGGTCCTGGCAGGGTTATGGGGACCATATGGGATGGTGAAGATCTCAAACCCGAACCCGGGATCCTGACCACTTACGTAAGGCAAACACCCTCTCCACTGTACTTTCTCTCTAGCCCCACACACCTCCTTATTAAACAAACTATGGAGATCACAGACTCTGTGCTGGGGTGAGGCCACTTATGGGAATAATTTTACTGGTGTATGGCTCAGGCCGGAGGTGAAGGCAATGATTAACTCTGGAGGGAGATAGGGGAGTGTAATTGGGCCAGGGCCAGCCTGTGGCTTGCAGAGAGACTGAGGCTTGTAGCTCCCCACAGCCGGACCCCACGCTGGTGTTCTGCTCTCTGCTCTGTCCCTCTTGTTGGCTCCTCCCACTTTCCACTCCCCTCCAATAATGGCTTCTCCCACTCTTCTGGGCTGGTGGTCTCCAGGAGGTCTTTGCTCTGGGCTTTTCTCAACAAAGGAAAGACTTATTTGGGGCTTCTTTGGGGACCACACCCGGCTTACTCCTGGCTTACTCTTGGCTCTGTGCTCAGGGATCACTCCTGGTGGGCTCAGGAGCCACATGAGTTGCCAGGGATCGAACCTGGGTCAGTCTCGTGCAAGGCAAGCATCTTACCTACACATACTATCTGTTCTATAGGCCCCACCTAGTGCCGCTTGGTTAGCAACTCCCAGCAGTGCAGGAGAACCATGCCTGGGGTTTGGGGGATCAAATCCTGGGTTTTCATTTATAAATCATGCATTCCGGTCCACTGCCTGGAATGCTCTTCTCCCTGTCTGTCCTTTTCTATGTTTTGTTTATTTATTAATTGTTTCTTGGGTCACACCTGGCAGCTCTCAGGCCTTACTCCTGGCTCTGCACTCAGGAATTCCTCCTGGTGGACTCAAGAGACCATATAGGATGCCAAGGATTCAACCTGGGGCAGCAACACTTTACCTGCTGTGCTATCGCTCTGACCTCTGTCCTTTTTAAGATCTTTTTCATTTTGTTATTGTTCTTGGATCACATCTGGTGATACTCAGGGGTTACTCTTGGCTCTGTGCTGAGAAATCACTCCTGGCTTGGAGGACCATATGGGATGCTGGAGATCAAACCTGGGTCAGCTGCATGCGAGGCAAATGTCATTACCCACTGTGCTATTTCTTCCTTTTTAAGATCTTTACCCCATACCATATTTTTCCCTGTCCCCCCATAGCACTCTTTCCTTTTTCCCTTAACCCTTATTACCACCTGGCAGAATGTTACCCTTTTTGTCTACCCTACCAAAGGGCAGCTGTGAGAGGGCAAAGGGTTGTGGCCTGGATCTGTCCTTCACAGCTCCGGTTGGGCTCCAGGGAGACAGGATGGACAGACAGACAACACCTCTGATTTCAGAGCTTCCAAGAGCTAAGCATGAGTCACACAGGGGAGTTGGCACTGCTAGCTTGAGCACATTCTGACCTGGCTGTGATCTTGGGCACTGAGTGCATCCCCCCTGCACCCCTCCCAGCACTGCTTGGGAGGCCCCAAAAGATAAGCACTCAGTTCTCTGATAACAAGAGGGAAGTGCAGGTGATAAGGCTGTTATTTTCTGGGGTGGCCTTTGAGCTGTGCCTGAGAGGACTGAGGGACGCCAAGTGAGTCAGCTGGCTGTGGCAAGGGGTGGGGCAGGGCTTTTTGGGAGGAGGGGGCTGTGGACCCGGACCCAGAGGAGGCACCTGGGGATGGGGCAGGTGGTGGAGTTGGAATGCAGAAGGCCCGAGGGCCCTGAAGGTATCGTTGGCAATGATGCATGTGTGCCACTGGGAAGGGCTTGGCCAAGACTTCTTTTTTATAAATAGAAGGACAAAAGCTCTGCCTTTGGGTAGGGCTGAGAAGCAGGAGACCAGAAACTGGCAGCGGAAAGGATGGGTGGGAAAGGTCAGATTGGGGATTCCTCTGGAGCTGGAGCTGCCACGTGTGGCCCCAAAATTAAAAAATGGTAGTGAGTGAGAGAAATAGAATGCCTGTCTCAAAAACAGGCAGGGGGTGGGGAAGGAGGGAGATGGGGGACATTGTTGGTGGGAATGTTACACTGATGAAGGGGGGGTGTGTTTTTTTTTTAATAACTGAAATCCATCTACAAACATGTTTGTAATCATGTTGCCTAAATAAAGATATTAATTTAAAAAAATGATAAAGGACCGGAACACTAGTACAGTGGGACAGCATTTGCCTTGCACATGGCTGACTCAGGATGGACATGTGTTTGATCCTCGGCATCCCATATAGTCCCCCAAGCCAGGAGCAATTTCTGAGCACATAGCTGGGAGTAACCCCAGAGTGTCACTGGGTGTGACCCAGAAACAAACAAACAAAAAAAAAAAATCCTAAAATACCAAAGCTTCATCTCCAGGTCATCCTGTCTTAGAAACGTTGATCTTTGGTAGCTGGTACTCCAGACCATGGCATGAGATCCTGCTCTGACAGTGGAAAGATGATCCTGGACCAGTTGTGTGGTTCTGTTTCACACAGGTGGGGGACAAGTCCCCAACCCCCAGCCTCTGAAGGCTCATGGTGTAGGGTTATTGAGAGACTAAAGCCGGGGCTCATCCTCCCATGTTCCTTGACTGAGTTTCTGCCTCAGACACAGCCCATTATCTCCTTGTTGATGGTTTGGGGGCTGTTTTAATTGGGGCTTAGAGTGGGGATGGGGCCCCCCCCAGTCGGTGAGCCTTCTCATGTCTACCCACCAGGTATTGACCTCATGGACATGGCGTCAGACATCTTGCAACCCCAGGGTGATGACGTGGCTCGCATCAGCTGGTACCTGCACAAACTTATTGCCAACTACCAAGAGACCTTCACCATCATTGAAAAGGTGCTGGCTGGGGTGCCTGCAGTGTAAGGCCTGGCCCAACTCCCTGAGACCTCAGGGACAGTCATGCCTGCCAGGGACTCTGTCACCTAACCCATTCCTGTTGGCTTCTTCTGGTGGTCAGTTTTCTATGCTGGAGTCTAGAGTCATACTCTACTTGGTCTGCTTTATTGGGGGGCCGGGTAGGGGGCCTGGCCCAACTGGTGCCATCCTGACACCATCCTCTCCTTCCTTTTAGTGTCCTAAACCTGTGATTGCTGCTGTTCATGGTGGCTGCATTGGTGGAGGTGAGTACACATATTTGGACTTATTGGCTATGATCCTTTGTCTTTAGACAATGACTGTCAACTTCAGGCTAGACTTCAGCCCGCCTACTGCCCCTCAGCCAATGGCCATCAGCTTCAAGCTAGACCTTAACCTGGGTAGCTGCCTCTTTGGGTCTTTGTGATTGGATAACATGCCTGGTCTCTGCCACCCAGGTGTGGACCTCGTCACTGCCTGTGATATCCGCTACTGTGCCCAGGATGCTTTTTTTCAGATCAAGGTGAGCCATTCTCCTGAGCTTCTGCTTCCTTGGAGCTGATCTGTGAATGGAGCTCAAGTTGTGGATATGTTTGGTGGGCAAAGCAGACCAATTGGTGTGGGGTGAAGGCCTGGAGAGAGTAAGCCAAGAAGGCTTCATAGAAGTTTACCCAAACTTTCATCTAAAATTTTTTTCCCTTCCCAAAATATTTTTAAGTGGGAGACTGGAGTGATAACACAGCAGGTAGGGCATTTGCATATGATCAACTTGGGTTCAATCACCAGCATCCAATATGGTCCCCAAACACTGCCAGGAGTAAGTCCTGAGCACTATCTACTATGTAGCCTCAAAGCCTCAGAACTAGGGCTCCCCTGGTTCTATCCTCACTTGCATGAAAGGTAAAAACAATGTTCAGCTCCAGCCCCACCGAACAAACTTTCAAAATTATGGGTATATAGCCACCTGCCTTACACATAGGTGAGTGTGATCAGCAGCACAAGTGTGAACTCTGCATGAATGGCACTGAGTTTGCATGAGCCCCATAGTGTAGTGTGCCCCAGGACAGTGCTAAAGGGAAGGGAGGGACACTAAGGTTTGGTGGTGGGCAAGGGCAGGAGTGGCTCCTGCCATGGCGAAAGGCAAGATGGGGGTTGCAAGATGCTGGAGATGGTGGCAGGTGGATGGAGCATGGGGGACATTTACGGAGGGTTCTTTTACCTCGGAGAGAAAGATGTGACTGGCCCTGAGGAACTGGGAAGTAACTGAAACGTTGGAACAGGATGGGGTGTCATCGGGGAGCTATGAAGGGACTTTCAAAGCAGCAGAAGCATTCAGGTATTCATACAAGGTAGCCCTGTGACGATCACTATCCTCCTAGGAGGTGGACGTGGGCTTGGCTGCTGATGTGGGAACTCTGCAGAGGCTGCCCAAAGTCATCGGGAACCAGAGGTGAGTGGAAGTGCCTAGGGAAAGAAGGGGTGGCGGGGTATCATCTGGCCCTCTGGACCTTGACAGACAACCCCCTGACAACACCCTGTCCCCTTGCAGCCTGGTCAACGAGCTAGCCTTCACCTGCCGCAAGATGATGGCTGACGAGGCCCTGAGCTGTGGGCTGGTCAGGTAGGGCCAGCCAGTGCTGGCTGAGACCTCAGGGACAGTCATGCCTGCCAGGGACTCTGTCACCTAACCCATTCCTGTTGGCTTCTTCTGGTGGTCAGTTTTCTATGCTGGAGTCTAGAGTCATACTCTACTTGGTCTGCTTTATTGGGGGGCCGGGTAGGATCTTCCTTTTTCTATTTTGATTGGTCAATTCTTCACCAGTGGGTGGGAAGGAAGCCAATGCTTCTTGGGCCAATAATTCCTTATTCCATAGCCGGGTGTTCACCGATCGGGATGCCATGCTCGATGCCGCCTTCGCCCTGGCAGCCGAGATTGCCAGCAAAAGCCCTGTGGCGGTGCAGGGCACCAAAGTCAACTTGCTCTACTCTCGTGACCATTCGGTAGATGAAGGTCTCAAGTACATGGTGAGGCTCCGTCCGACCACTCACAGCCCTTCTTGGATCCCTCAAGAGATCAATCAGGGCCCAACAGGCCTCTGCCTGTCAGGTCCACTTATGGGGTAGCTCTTGCTGTTTCTCTTTGTCCAATTCTGTTCCTTCTGTTCTATCCAGAGGGTCTGGAATAAGTCTATGCTGCAAACGAATGACATCATGAAGTCTGTCCAAGCCGCGATGGAGAAGAAGGACCTAAAGACTATCACCTTTTCCAAGCTCTGAGAGTACTTCTCCCAGGACCAGACTGGGTTCTGGCCTGTCTTCAGCTCTAGAGAGATGAAGATGTTCGCTTCAGTGCCTTTCCCCAGAAAATCTCCCAGTTTTTAACCCAGTGACAAGGATTTCCCCCTGTCCAGGGTCTGATCTTGTGCCCTTGAACAAAATAAATAAATTAACTAAAAGAATTCTGTGTTCTCCTTTGGAAAGACAGGTGGAAAGGGGATGGGATGTGGACAGGCAAGGTAGGGAGTGCTGAGGACTGCATGGGCAGAGATAGAGCCAGCAGGAATCACCGGCCCAAGGGGATCCCAGCCTCAGTGGGATCCGGGCCCCTGGCTTGAGGGTAGACTGCCAGAACCACCTCCTCTTGATCCAACTGCTGTGTTCCTCTCAGCTTCGGGTTTTCCTACTGTTGCTGGATAGGCTGAACATTCCACAGTCCCCAGTGGGGAAAGGGGAACCCCATATCTCCTATCTGGGAAGGATAGGAGTAGCTGATATGGATGTAGTTCCCTTCCAGAAGAATACTGGAAACTTCTAATAAAAACTAACTTTCTCCACGGGGGCTAGAGAGATAGCACAGTGGTAGGGCATTTGCCTTGCACGCAGCCTATTCAGGATGGATGGTGGTTTGAACCCCGGCATCCCATATAGTCCCCCGAGCCTGCCAGGTGTGATTTCTGAGCACAGAACAGGAATAACCCCTGAGTGTTCTGGATGTGACCCAAAACTGCCCCCCCAAACCCCCCCCCAAACTCCAATCGTTCTTCACATCAAACACAACTGAATGACTTTATAAGTGTGATGCCTATGGAGAGGCAAAGTGTGTGCTTTTCTTAAAAAAAAAAAAAAAAAAAGGGAGGGGGCGTCAAACAACTGGTGCTATCCAAACAGCCCTAACCTGAACCCTTATCTGCGAGTGAATTGTTTCTCTGGAAAATCCCCTCTGTTCTTTTTGGATGGATGATGGGGATAATTTAATGAACTACGTCACCTTTTTGTAGACAGATTTGTTCTGTTTGGGTCAGAGTTTTGGCTTTAAGTTGGCTGTGATCTGAATTGCCAATGAATTTATATAATTACATTACTACCCTTCCTGGTCTGAATATCTTCCTAATCATTTTTGGAGTTTTAATATTTCTGAACATTGTCTTTGGAAATATGGATTGACTGGTCATTAATGGATAAAAAAAGATTAAGATTTCTGTGGGGGCTGGAGAGATAGCACAGTGGTAGGGAGTTTGCCTTGCATGCAGAAGGACGGTGGTTCCTATCCTGGCATCCCATATGGTCCCCCAAGCCTGCCAGGAGTGATTTCTGAGCTTTCTGAGCCAGGAGTAATCCCTGAGCACTGCCAGGTGCTCAAAAAATAAAATAAAAAAGAGTTCTGAAACATATATCATCACTCAAAAATCGGCCAATTTCCCCTGTACCTAGCACCTTATTTTCGGACTTATGGACTTCTGCATGGATTCTTCCTAAGAAAGAAGAGCTTGGAAAATCTTTCTGTTCTCTCATGCCCCAAAGCCCTGGTAACCATCAGTGTGATATAGTAGTTTTATCCCCAATGACATTTGGTGTGCATCTTCTGTCAACCAGGAACGGGCTCAAAACTGTGCCCAAAAATTGGCTTTCTGCCTTCCTGGTTATGACTTAAAAATAAATTTTACCTTGCCTGCAAGGTGGACTTCCTTACATCTCCTGACTGTGGTTTACCATATGACTCTCTGATTGCTTCATAAGATCTTCATAATCTGCCAGACCCATGATCTCTGAATTCTGGCTTTGTCATCTGGTCTACAAAAGAAGACTTTTTGAGAACGTTGCAGAATGTACTTTGAGGATTGTGAAATAATCTTGTCTGGAGCCTTTAGTTGGTTCCTTGACTCATGTTTTTGGATAAGAACATCTGTTTTTAGGCCTAAAAGTTTTTTCTTTACATTTTACCTTTTTTTTAAATATAATTTTTATTTTGATTATAGTGGCTTACACATTGTTGACAATAATATTTTAGGTTCATATTAACATAATATTAGGGGGGATTCCCATCACCAAATTATCCTCCCTACACTTCCGTTCCCATTTTACCTTCCATATCCTCCTCCCTCTCCTCCCCTTGGGGCTGCTAGAATACATGGTCCCCTCTGAGCCTAGCTTACTACTTAGTGGTCCTACACTAAGTAGTCTTGGTCTTGGTACCTCCCTTGTTTCCTCCTCTAACTGGGAGGCGGTACTAGATAGTTCCAGTTATGTGGTTTTGTTTGAAGAAGAGAAAAGTGATAAACTGGGGTAAAAATCAAATAGGCCAGAAATGGGTAGAGTCCTTCTAGAGGCTCTCATCATTGGTTTGAGAGACGAAGGGGAAAAAGAAGGTGAAACACCTCAACAGTACAAAAAGAAGTGTCAAATAAAATATCCAGTGAGCACTCCAACAATAAAGATAAGCACCACATAAAAGCCATGGTCTTGAGATAAAAAACATGGCAGAGCACCTAAAGAAAAAGAAAATAAGAAAATAAATAAATAAATATAAATGGAGACAACAACTTCAATAACCATACCAAAATGAAGAAATCGACAAAACCTAGATAGATATAAAAAAAAATTTGTTTTGTGCCTTTTTTTCCCTCCTGCACAGACACAGTAAATATTGGGGTCATTCGAAAAGGAATTCCCTTGGCCTAAGAGATACAGGGTTTCTCCACCCTTGGAGTATATTGTCATGGGATTAACTATAGACTCCGTTCAGGTTCCTTTACTCTCTCCTTGGTGCTTTCGTGGTGTTTGGAAGATGTCTGCTTCGTCCTGGGTGATAAAATCAGATCTTTGTATCTAGAGATCTCGGTATCTGCACAGGTCAAGGGGTGGAACTTATGATGAAGCCTTTCTTTGTGGTTCTAGAAGTTCTATTCCCTCAGTGTCATTTTAATCTGTCTTCTGTGTTTGGTGGTCTTGGTCTTTGCACTGATCTTTGGATGGAGCCTATGATAGCGTCTTTCATTGTGTTTCCAGAAGACCCATTCCGTTGCAATTGTCTCAGACGGACAATTGGAACTGGAGATCATGGTTGTTGTGCAGGTTGTAGCTCAAACCCTAGACTAGGGCTTTTTTATTGGTCACAGGATACATACAGTCTGGTCTTGGTTCTATCAGCCAGTCATCTGTAAATCGTGATCTTGGCTTTTGGACTGACCAAAGGGTGACAAGTCTTCTGATTTTGTCTTATCGTCAGCTGGAGGGGTAGGATAACCTGATCTTAGGTCAAGTTGTTCCCATTTTCCTCATTGTCAGGATATCATATTAGAGCTGGCACTTGTTGGTGTCTGAGCAGTATTGAGGATGTCCCAAATGGGATTTGTTTCCTGTAGCTGTCGTGAAGAACTGTGTCGTTTCTATGTCTGGGATCCAAGGTTCAAGGCTGGACAGATGGTGTCTAATCACCTGGGGTCCACGTTGGGTCCACATGACATATTTTCAAGGTGGGAGATGTCCCTGTATTGTAAACAAGTATGAGTTCGTATCCCTAGTAGATAAGAGCTCATTTTTATATGTACATTTTTCCTTTTGATGCACCTATGCAAATTGCTGCTTTTTGTTAAGTTTAGTTTTTTGTTTGTTTGTTTTTGTTTTCGTTTTTGGGTTACACCCAGCAGTGCTCAGGGGCTACTCCTGGCTCTACGATCAGGGGCTACTCCAGCAGGCTTGGGGAACCATATGAGACGCTGGAATTCGAACCAATTTCCTGCATGCAAGGCAAACTCCCTACCACTGTGCTATCTCTCTGGCCCCATTAAGTTTAGTTTTTATCTTGTCTTTTCAGGTCCCTGTTCAGGCACCACCTACCCATATAGAATTCCAACCCCCTGATGTTTGTTAGGCACAGTTTCAGAAGATCAACCCTCCTTGATTCAATGCAAGTACTGATGAATGAGAGCACATTACTTCATGGACCCTCTGAGCACCCTCCTTTTACAGACTGAGGTGAAGGCATTCCTTAACCAAGATCACATGGTGCCAGGAAGGGGCAGATGTGGGAAGAGAGTACAGAGTTGAGTGCTCAAAACTACTTAAATAGCACACATCAGACTCAGTGAAGTCATTCAGACAGCCCCTTCTGCACCTGGGAACCAAATCCAGGACCTCCCCCCCACAGGTATATGCTCTGTCTCTGAGCTATATCCCCAACCCCAGGCAACAACTATGTGATTTTAGGGTCCTGGGCATTTCCAGAGTGAGCAGGGCTCACTGTGTTCACTCATTATTCATGTCCACCTGTTCTGGTTTATTCCTGCTGCCCTTCCCTGCCCAACCCACCTGGCCTCACCCTCCCTGTACTAACAAGAGATGATAAGGGCCTGGCAGGGCTGAGGATCACAGCACTTCCTCTTGCAAGAAGGGTCTCCAAATGGGGATGGGGTCCCAACCTGAATCCCACACAGATCTGACCAGAGGAGAGGTTCTAACCAGCTCTAAAGGAGAAGGTTAAGAGAAAGGAGACTGGGGTGCCCTTGGGAAGATTCAAGCCTGGGATCCCCACATGACAGATATGCTCTGTGAACTTTGAGACCTGCCTGCCACTCCCTTTGGTTCAGGTATAAGAGTCACCCCCAGTTTCCATCTGTCTTCAATCCTCACACTTGCAGCTCAGCCCACAGGACCAGCCACCAATCCAGCGCTCAACATGACCTTTGTCCCTGCACCTGGCTACCAGCCCACCTATAACCCGGTGAGATACAATCCCAGGCCCTAATCTGGATTCACCCTGACCCCCCCCCCCAGTTACCAGGTTCCCCCATTATAAACTCACGGGTACCCCAAGTTACCCCCGGAACTTGCTCCCCATTGACACTCCCTTCTTAACACCCAGCCTTCACCCCTGCACTCCCTTCTCCTTGCTAGAGGGGCCTGGGGGGCTTTCTAACGAGGGGGAGGGACTACCTGTGCACATGGCCACTGAGTGTCCTTGCCTGGTACTTTCTGCAGACGCTGCCTTACAACAGTCCTATCCCAGGAGGTCTCAATGTCGGGATGTCCATCTACATCCAAGGAATGGCCAACGAGAACATGAGGAGGTGAGGGATCCTCAGGATGGCAGGAGTCACGGTCAGGCCTCACAGAGAGGATCTACCAATACTCTAGTACTACCAGGACTGCAGGAGCGACATCTCTCTCCCCAAAGGGAAAGACATAATGAGACTGATGATATACACATGGTGATGGAGGTCAATTGGACAGGGAGGCAGGAAGGAGCAGGACATTGGGTATGGCATTGTCCCTCTGCTTAGGGGAGGCAAGGAGTGGTTGCCCAGGAGGGGACATTTCAGCAGGGACTAAAGGAAAGAAGGAGGGGCTGGAGTAATAGCACAGTGATAGGTGTTTGCCTTGCATGCTGCTGACCTGGAATGAACTCGGGTTCGATCCCTGGCATCTCATATTGTTCCCGGAGCCTGCCAGGAATGATTTCTGAGCACAGATCTAGGAGTAACCCCTGAGTGCCACCAGGTGTGACCAAAAAAAAAAAAAAAAAAAAGAGGAGGAGAAAAAGGGTTTCTGGGGGCCGGGCAATAGCACAGCAGGTAGAACATTTGCCTTGCAAGCAGCTGACCTGGGTTTAATCCCCAGCGTCCCATATGGTCCCCTGAATACTGCCAGGAATAGGGTCCCATATGGTTCACTGAATATTGCCAGGGGTAATTTCTGAGTGTAGAGCCAAGAGTAACCCCTGAGTAAAGCCAGGTGTGGCCTAAAAGAACAAAAAAGGGAATTCTAAAAGAGAAGGGCTGGTGCAAAGGTTCAGGGTTGGGATGATTGCTCACTGGAAAAGGGAGTGCCCTGACTTTGGTGCTCTAGGGCCTCTGGCTGCATAGGGGTGGAGACATGGCCTTGAGGGGAAGCTATGGGTGCTATGACAGTGCCCAGAGATTCTAAATTGGGGCTGAGGGTGTCAGTGAGTAAAGGAGACTGAGAGGGGCCCTGGGAATCTGTCCCTCTGTTGCTGGTACTCAGGGCACCGCCCCCACTGTCCTCTGTGAATCCCTTAATTTACCCTTTCTGCTGTCACTCCAGGCCACCTCAAGTTGGGACAGAGGGGGCTCCTTGGAGTCCCCCACCCCAGACTTGGCAAGTTGGCTGGGAGACTTGAGAAACAGGCTCTCTTACTCCCCCAGGTTCCAAGTGAACTTTGCCATGGGACCAGAACCGGAAGGTGACATTGCCTTCCACTTCAATCCTCGCTTCGATGGCTGGGACAAGGTGGTCTTCAACTCGAGGAATTCGGGCAATTGGGGAAGTGAGGAGAGGAAACTTAAGATGCCCTTCACCAAGGGGGAGCACTTTGAGATGGTGGTGATGGTCCTGCAGGAGCACTACAAGGTCAGAGCTGGGCCGCCTTTTCCAGGTTTCCCCTGCTTCTTCTATTACCTTAATTTTATTTATTTGTTTGGGGGCATATTTGGTGGCATAGAAGGGGGTCTTGCAGTGCAGAGGGTCTGGACAGCATGAACTCCAGCCCCTCTGTGGAATTATCATTCCATCCCCCAGTTCATTCTCTTTCTTTTCTTGTTTTTGGGACCCATTTGGCGGTGCTCAAGGCTTATTCCTGGCTTTACACTCAAAAATCACTCCTGGCAGCCTTGGGGACTGTGTGATATAATGGGGATTGAACTTGGCTGGGCTGCATGCAAGGCAAGCACCCTTCCTAGTGTTTTATCCCTTTGGCTCAGAGAAGTTCAGAAGATTCAGATCATACAGTTTCTGTCGAAACCAGGGTTAGACTTAATTTTGTCCCAGCCTCAGACCACATTCTGCATCGCTCTCAGCAGCCATCTCAGAGCATTTTCTTTCTTGGTACTTGGCCTGGCTGAAACCCAGAACTTCACTCAATCAACGCATTCACTTTTCGGCTGAGCCATCTCCCTGCCCCAGTGGGAGATGACCTTTGATCTCAGTTTGACTTTAGACCTGTGGACTGCTGAGGCTCCTGAGTGAGCCTTCAGCTCAACTCCCAGACTTTGATCCGAGGGAAATTTTTTATGTTCCCTGTTTACCTACCTGTCTTTACCTTTCCAAGGTTCTTGAGCTCTCTCTCCATGACCCTTTTCTTCCAGGTGACAGTGAATGGAAATCCTTTCTATGAGTTTAAGCACCGGGTGCCCCCGCAGATGGTCACGCACCTGCAAGTGGATGGGGACCTGGTGCTCCAATCCATCAACTTCATTGGTGGCAATCCCGATCCCAGCCAGGTGGGTAGTTCCATTGGCTAGCTTTCTTCCTTCCTGACCTCTCATTGGTTGATTTCTTGAGCGTTGCTGGGTGTGGGTCCTTCTTGCGAATATGGCTGCTGGGTCTGGGTCTGCAGTGACATAGGCAGCCTGTGGCCACGTTCATAACCCATAATCAGGATGGGGGTCGTTGAGGGAGACAGAGGAGGAGCTTCCTATAGAAGGAAGAGTGTGTAATAAGAATCAGAAATAAAATAAAAGATAGGGTGTGGGGCCAGAGAGTTAGTCTCATGGTACAGTATAGGCAAGTATGGCTGCCCAGGGTGTTGGATTCCCAGCATCACATGGTCTCCAGGGCCTCACTTAGAGTAAACCCCAGCCCTGAACTGGAGAATGTGTGAGTCTTCTTGGTTGTGGGCATTCTATCCCCAATCAAAACCCAAAAAAGACCCTGAATTGGATCCCCAAATGAAAACCCCCACTGCTCCTTCCCCCCATTACTGCTGGGTGTGATTCTAGGGTCTAGAGTACAAAATCCCCATTTAAGGGGCGGGCAACTCTTAGGGACAGGTAAACTTTCACGAAGCTGCTGAACAGGGTGAGGCCTCTAGGAAGTTGGGGTCACACAGAACTCTCAGCACTGCCATGGGAAAGTTATTAAAGAGCCACACACAATAGATGGGGTGAGGCTGGAGTAGGGCGTGGTCCCACACCTGGTCATGATGGAGCAGTATGGGGAAAGCTGAGCAGACCTATGACCAGTGCCCTGTATTGCCCTCCCAGATTTGCAGTAGCCAATGGCGTGGAGATGAGAGTATTCTAGAATACCCACCACCCTTTTTCTTTCGACCCCCCTACCCACCACACTTTGACCATCAAATTCTAAGCACGACCTTTAATGAGGGTTCTGGACTTTTCTTTTTTTTTTTTTTTTTTTTTTTGTTTTTTGTTTTTTGTTTTTGGGTCACACCTGGCAGTGCTCAGGGGTTATTCCTGGCTCCAGGCTCAGAAATTGCTCCTGGCAGGCACAGGGGACCATATGGGGTGCCGGGATTCGAACCGATGACCTCCTGCATGAAAGGCAAACGCCTTACCTCCATGCTATCTCTCCGGCCCCAAGGGTTCTGGACTTTTCAACATGAGATCATCCCAGGGAAGATGCTCTGTGACTACCAACCCTGTTTTGTAGATGTGAAAACTGAGGCAAAATGTGTTTATAATTAATTCATTAATTAATGTTTTCTTTTTTGTTTGTTGGATCAATAGCTTGGCAGTATTTAAGGGTGTCTCTGATTGGTGCTTGGCAGACCAGAGGTGGAGGGTCACAGACTGCAGGGATCAGGAACTACTTTCTGCTTTAAGGCTGGGGTTCACTCTTAATGGTGCTTGGGGTTCAACCTAGAGTTCCCACATGCTTTGCCCTTTCTCCAGTCCTAGAAGCCACTTCTCTGGCATGACACGAAGCATTTAAAAAAGCATGGAGCATGGTGGTGTAAGCGGTAGGGTGTTTGCCTTACACATGTTAACCTAGGACGGACCACAGTTTAATCCCCCCTGGTGCCCCATATGGTCCCCCAAGCCAGGAGTGATTTCTGAGCACATAGCCAGGAGGAACCCCTGAGTGTCACTGGGTGTGGCCCAAAAAGCAAAAACAAAATAAAATAAAAGTCATGGAGTGGGTCAGAGTGATAGCACAGTAGGTAGGGTGTTTGTCTTGGGTTTGGTCCCCAACATCTTATGTGGTCCCCCGAGGATAGCAGTAATTTCTGAGCCAGGAATAACTCCTGAGCACCACTGGCTGTGAACCCTCCCCCTGCCCTCTAAAAAAGAAGTTATGGAGCTTTATTTTTTAGGTGACAGGTGAGGTCTGAGTTTGACTGTGCTCCACATGCAGGAGGTTGGCCTGGAGAAAGTCCTCATTCCTAAGGGGGACCCAAGTCCCTCTTTCTACTTCATACCATCCACTCTATTTGTTTGCTGTTTTTTTGAGAGAGGGGCACAATTGATGATGCTCAGGGGCACTCAGAAATCACTCCTGGTAATGCTCCCATGACCATATGGCATGCTGGGAATAGAATCCAGATGAGTTGCATGCAAGACAAGAGCCCTACCCCATTATACTATTGTTGCTCCAGCCTCCACCAGATAGTTTAAATAGGAAACCAGTAGGGTCAGATAGATAGCTCAGTGGTGGGGCGTTTGCCTTGCATGCAGCTGACCTAGGATGAACCTGGATTCAATTCCTGGAATCCTATATGGTCCTCCAAGCCTGCCAGGAGTGAGTGATTTCTGAGCCCAGAGCCAGGAGTAATTCCTGAGCGCTGTCAGGTGTGGCCCAAAAACCAAGTAAATAAATAGGAAACCAGTACAATGGATAAGGCACCAAATCTTTTTTGTTTTTGTTTTTGTTTTTTTGTTTTTTTGCGACACACCTAGTGACGCTCAGGAGTTACTCCTGGCTATGCACTCAGAAATTGCTCCTGGCTTTGGGAGTCCATATGGGATGCCGAGGATTGAGCCAGGTCTGTCCTGGGTCAGCTGCGTGCAAGGTAAATGCCTTACCACTGTGCTATCGCTCTGGCCCCTCTTGCACCAAATCTGGGCCAAGTCTGCACCATATTTGGTCCCCTGAACCCTGCCAGGAGTGATTCATAAATGCAGAGCCAGGAGTATTGCCCTGAGTATTTCCAGGTGTGGCTCAGATACTCTTAAAAAAATACAAAAGTAAAATAAATAGAAAATCAGGGTTGACAAAGCTAGCTGAATGGAAGAATGCTTGCCTTGCATGTGTGAGTCTCTGGGTTCTAACCCAGTACTACCTGCCCCACCTCCCCCCAACAATGACAAAGTAAAAAAGAAAAAAAGTTAAGCTATTTCTTTTTTCTTTATGGTTTTTGGGCCACACACAGGAATGCGTAGGGATTATTCCTGGCTTTGCACTCAGAAATCCCTCCACGGTCAGGTGACTATGCCAGGGATTGAACCTGGGGCAAGATACTTAAGATATTTCTTCTTCTTCTTCTTCTTCTTCTTCTTCTTCTTCTTCTTCTTCTTCTTCTTCTTCTTCTTCTTCTTCTTCTTCTTCTTCTTCTTCTTCTTCTTCTTCTTCTTCTTCTTCTTCTTCTTCTTCTTCTTTCTTCTTCTTCTTCTTCTTCTTCTTCTTCTTCTTCTTCTTCTTCTTCTTCTTCTTCTTCTTCTTCCTCCTCCTCCTCCTCCTCCTCCTCCTTCTTCTTCTTCCTCCTCCTCCTCCTCCTCCTCCTCCTCCTCCTCCTCCTCCTCCTCCTCCTCCTTCTTCTTCTTCTTCTTCTTCTTCTTCTTCTTCTTCTTCTTCTTCTTCTTCTTCTTCTTCTTCTTCTTCTTCTTCTTCTTCTTCTTCTTCTTCTTCTTTGGTTTTAATCCAGCGGTGCCCAGGAGTTATTCCTGGCTCTGCACTAAGAACTTACTCCTGGCAGGGATAGAACCTGGGTAGGCCACATGCAAGGCAAACGCCCTACCCACTGTGCTATTGCTTCAGCCCCATGTTAAGTTCTTTCTAAAGGGCCTTCAGAATGTTTAAAATGGAAGGAAGATAAGACAAAAAAAACAGAAAGAGGGGGTCCAGGAGAAGGTGTAAAGGGTTGAAGTAAATGCCTTGTGTGCACAGGAGGCCCTGAGTTAGATCCTGGCACTGTCTGTCTCTCCCCCATTACTGCAGGGGTGATCCCCAAATCCCTGGTCAAAGTATAGAACTTTCCAGTCCACTTAGCCAAGCATCACTAAAAGTGGCCCTGATATTCCTTAAACACTGTGTGCTAGGCCTCCCCCCTCCCAATAGAATGATAGACCATGGAAAGAGAGGAAGGTGGGGAAGGTAGGAGGAAGGAGGAAGAGTGGTCCAGGCAGAAGGGAAACAAAGAGGTGAGGAGGGAGGGAGAGAAAGAGGTGAGTCTTAAACACAAGAATAGAGCCTTCTAGAAGGCAACCTGTTGCTGGTACAGGAAGGGCAGTGACAGCTCCCAAGGACTCCCAAGTGCCAGTGGCGAGGGCAGAGGGAGCAGTGAGTTGAGGGCACCTTGAGGAGAGTTACTTAGCACAGTCTTGGGGGGGGTCTTGGGAGGAAAGGGCACAGGGAGGGTCCTAGTAAGGCAGAGAGAAGAGTGGTTCTTATTCTTGACACATTGTTTGGGGCTCATTCTCACAGTGCTGAGGGACCCTATGATGCTGGGGTTGGAGCCCAGAGCCACCTGCATGTTAAACCTGTGCTTAGCCTGTTGAGCAATGCTTCAGCCCCTAGAGCAGATGGGGCCTAAGGGAGGGGTGAGGTTGGAGAGATGACTCAAGGGGTGGAGCATATGCCTTTGTGCACAAAGCCCAGGTTCCGTTTCTGGCAACACATGGCCCTACAAGAATGCCAAGAACAATACTGAGCTCAGAGCCAGGAGTCCCCACCCCATCCCCAGGTGAAGGTCCCCAAGCAAAATAACAATAGAGAAGTTTCGGGGCTGGAGTGATAGCACAGTGGATGGGGCATTTGTTTGCATTGCACAAGGCCAACTGGGTTCAATCTGGCATCCCATATGGTCCCTTGAGTCTGCCAGGAATGATTTCTGAGCACATAGCCAGAAGTAATCCCTGAGCACCACTGGGTGTTGCCCAATACAAAAAAATATTTTTCACTGAGCATTGGAGGTCCCTAAGCAGGTCAAGTCCACTCTATTACTGAGCTATCTGGTGTCACCCTTTGATCCCAGGGTTCTGTGGATGGTGAAATGAGAGGGGTTGTCCAGGGGGCTTCCCTTATAACCTCCAGGTCTTAGTTTGGGTATCCCTCATCATCTCCTCTTCCTCTCTGTTCACAGATGATCATGATATGCCCATCATACCCTGTAAGTACTTGGCATAGGGTAATGGATTTCCCTTTGATGTGGGGTTTGACTGAGGACTCCAGTACCCCTGATGATCACTGTCTTCTCTGTACATAGGGCCCTGGAGGCACTCCGGCATACCCTGTAAGTAGCTGGCATAGGGTGATGGATTTGCCTTTGATGTGGGGTCTGACTGAGGACCCCAGTATCCCTGATGATCTGTCTTCTCTGTACATAGGGCCCTGGAGATACTCCGGCATACCCTGTAAGTACTTGGCATAGGGTGATGGATTTCTCTTTGATATGGGGTCTGACTGAGGACCCCAGTACCCCTGATGATCACTGTCTTCTCTGTACATAGGGCCCTGGAGTTGCTCCCCAACCACCATTTAACCTGCCTGTAAGTGGGAAGGTCATGTGTCCATGGGGGGGCAGGAAGTAAGAATGAGGGGGTACATGAGGACAGCTGTCCAGTGGCGCCCACAAATACCCTGAAAAATGCCGGCATATTGGATCTGCTGTAAAGTTTGCTGACCTATTTTCTCTCCTTCATGGGACAGGCCATGGAAGCACCTCCAGTCTTCAACCCGGTAAGACAGCCCGTGGGGGTCAGACTTATAAGGGGTGATCCCTGGTAAACAGAAACAGATGGAGGGTGGGGATTCTTGTTTGGAGAAGGCAGTGGAGTGGGCAGAGGGTGGGAGATGGGGGTCTCCAAGAAAGAGTTGGATCTCTGCTCTGACAATGTGTCTCTGGAATCTGGTGATTCAGATGACAGATTGAAATTTTATTTATTGTTCTCCCATTTTCTCACCCCCACAGCCTGTGCCGTATACGGGGAGACTTCAGGGAGGTCTGATGGCCCGTCGGACCATCATCATCAAGGGCTTCGTTCCCCCTTCAGCCAAGAGGTATGAACCTCAGGTGGAGGTGGGAATCCAGAACTCCCATCCTGGGAAATCCAGTCCCCAGACTCTCCATCTTTGGGGAACCCACCCAGATGGTGACTTCCACCTTCCTCTCTGCCACCAGATTCGCCATCGACTTCAAGGTGGGCGGCACGGGGGAGGTGGCCCTGCACATCAACCCCCGCATGGACGAAAAATGCGTGGTGCGGAACAGCCTCCAGAATGGAGCATGGGGGTCCGAGGAAAGGAACCTCTCCCACAACCCCTTTGCTCCAGGACAGTACTTTGACGTGAGTCCTGCCCTCCTCCCCTGTCCCTTGACACCCGGGGTCCCATCCTGTCTCACGCCATCTCTCCCCTGCAGCTGTCCATCCGCGCTGGCTCTGACCGCTTTAAGGTGTTCGCCAATGGCCAGCACTTGTTCGACTTTGCCCATCGCATTCCGGCCTTCCACATGGTGGACATCATGGAGATCTCCGGGGATGTCACCTTGTCCTACATCCAGATCTAAGCGGAGCTGAGGGACTGGAACGCTGGGGGAACCCAGAGGGAAAGACTTCCTCAAGAGTCCCATCAAAGTTTCTAATAAAATGTTTGAGAGTGTCTTATGAGCACGATACCAGCCTCTTTCAAATCCAGATGGTTTCCATTTTGTCAGTAGTAGCTTGGCTTTTTCCCTCTGTTATTTTTTTTTAATTTAGGGGCCACACCCAGCAAGCTCTGCACCCAGAAATTATTCTTGGCAGGCTCAGGAGACCATATGGGGGTGCAGGGATTGAACTCGGGACCTGGGTTGGCCTCATGCAAGGCAAATGCCCTAGAACTGTGCTATCACTTCAGCCCCACCTCTATACTTTTTCATTTGTTTGTTTTTGGACAATTCTCATTGTCACTTGGTTACTGCTGGGTCTGCACTCAGAACTTACTCCTGGCAGGCTCAGGGGATCATATGGGATGCCGGGGATAGAATCCAAGTCCGTCCCAGGTCAGCTGCGTGCAAGGCAAATTGCCTTACCTACTGTGCTATCACTCTGGCGACTTTTTCCCTCTGGATGGGGAATATTTCTAGCTGTCAGTAAGAGCTAGCAAGTGCTTAAATCTGAAACATTTTGGCGTTGGATGAAGTCAAGCTGCCACTTGTCTCTTGGAGAAGCTCTTCAGTGTTGGGTAGGTTGAGTCAGGAGAGGAGGCCTAAGATTCCCACTAGATCTGTTAGCAACACTGAATTACTGCTCACTGTCCTCTTCCATCTACTCCCAGGGAATGTAGTTGGTACTAATGTTGGTCAACCATCTCTTCCTAAGTGAGAAGTGTAATGTCATTCTAAAATAATCTCCCCCTGTAGTTTAATGGAAATAAAGGCCCCCCTGTTTAGAAAACCATCTTTTAGTTTCCTGTCACTGGCTACATCCAGTGATGCTCAGGGATTCCACCTGACTCTATACTCAGGAGTACCTAGTCATGCTCAGGGATTGAACCCAGGTCAGCAGAGTGCAAGGCAAGTTTTCTTTTACTTTTCTTTCTTTCTTTCTTTCTTTCTTTCTTTCTTTCTTTCTTTCTTTCTTTCTTTCTTTCTTTCTTTCTTTCTTTCTTTCTTTCTTTCTTTCTTTCTTTCTTTCTTTCTTTCTTTCTTTCTTTCTTTCTTTCTTTCTTTCTTTCTTTCTTTCTTTCTTTCTTTCTTTCTTTCTTTCTTTTCTTTCTCTTCTTTCTTTCTTTCTCTTTCTTTCTCTCTTTCTTTCTTTCTTTCTTTCTTTCTTTCTTTCTTTCTTTCTTCCTTTCATTTCTTTCTTTATTTCTTCTTTCTTACTTCTTTCTTTCTTTCGTTATATCTTTCTTTCTTTCTTTGCTTATTTCTTACTTTCTTTCTTTCTTTCTTTCTTTCTTTCTTTCTCCTTTGTCTCTCTCTCTCTCTCTCTCTCTCTCTCTCTTTCTTTCTTTCTTTCTTTCTTTCTTTCTTTCTTTCTTTCTTTCTTTCTTTCTTTCTTTCTTTCTTTCTTTCTTTTTTTTTGTGGTTTTTGGGTCACAACCGGCAGTGCTCAGGGGTTATTCCTGGCTCCAGGCTCAGAAATTGCTCCTGGCAAGCACTGGGGACCATATGGGACGCCGGGATTCGAACCGATGACCTCCTGCATGAAAGGCAAACGCCTTACCTTCATGCTATCTCTCCGGCCCCTTCTTTCTTTTTTTAAATTTTTTTGATTTTTGGGTCACACTTGGAGGTGCTCAGGGGTTACACCAAGGGACCCAACTCACTGGCTTGCCCAGGCGTGTGGCCCGGGGAAGCCCTGGAGATCTGGAGCAAGGTGGCCGAGGGGTGCTGGGGTTACCCAAATCCCGCACCCCCCCTAGGCCTGGCCAAGCAGGCCTCCGGCATGGCGTGGGCCTACCAAACCTCCTCCTGCTAGACTCCCGGCTCCCAGGAAGGAGAGATCCTTCAAGAAGCTGGGAGAACAGAAGTTCAGAGCCCCACCCAGACCCTCCCCAAGGAGCCGCATGGATAGTGGGGGAAGGCCTAGGGTACCTTCAAGCTCCACCAAGGGACCCAACTCACCGGCTTGCCCAGGCGTGTGGCCCGGGGAAGCCCTGGAGATCTGGAGCAAGGTGGCCGAGGGGTGCTGGGGTTACCCAAATCCCGCACCCCCCCTAGGCCTGGCCAAGCAGGCCTCTGGCATGGCGTGGGCCTACCAAACCTCCTCCTGCTAGACTCCCTGTAACATGTATTTTGCTACAGAAAAAATATTACATGTCATCATAATCATTAGACAATCATCTAAACCAGGGGTCTCAAACTCAATTTACCTGGGGGCCACAGGAGGCAAAGTCGGGGTGAGGCAGGGCTGCATAAGGGATTTCACCAAAAAAAAAAAAAAAAAAAAAAAAAAAAAGGTGACAGCGGGCAGGAGCAGCAGAAATGACATCTGCACTAGGTGCAAAGTATTTGCGATTATTCGCTTACCAAATATTCACAATAAAAAATCGCAATAGTAAGAAAAAAAATCGCAAAAAATCGCATTAAACATTCGCATACCCTGAACGAAACTGCTCGGGGTATGCAAATGTTTAATGCGATTTTTTTCTTACTAATGCGATTTTTATTGTGATTATTCGGTATGCGAATAATCACGAATACTACGATATTTGAAGGCCGGCTGCTGGCCACAAAATGTTGTATGGAGGGCCACAAACAGCCCGCGGGCCGCGAGTTTGAGACCCCTGATCTAAATGTTATATACATATTGTAAATTCTTTGTAATCAGTTGCATTTACCGTAAACAGACACCAAAGTACTTATTATTTCCTTTTGGATATGATTCTTAGTGGTCAACAGAAATCAGAAAAATACTTATTCTTTCCTCTTGGATATGATTCTTGCTAGTCAATTATTAATTGACCAAGAACAACTCCATTTTCCATTTAATATTATACCGAAGGGCTACTGTGAAAAAAGGGCAGTTGTAATTAAAAGATGAAATACACCTGTAGCCTACACAATACTTAATAACTGACCAAAAATATTATTACTGAGGCCAGAGAGATAGAACAGTGGTAGGACATTTGCCTTGCTCGCAGCCGACCCAGGATGGATGATGGTTTGAATCCCGGCATCCAAATTGGTCACCTGTGCCTGCCAGGAGTGAATTCTGAGCATAGAGCCAGGAGTAACCCCTAAGTGCTGCCAGGTGTGACCCAAAAACAAAAAAAAATCTACTGATTCTACCAGCTTGGGAAAAATATTATTGTAGATTATTCTATCAGAGAAGAGTAAGATATGTTCCAGCAATTCTTGTTTTAATGCAAGGGGCAAAGGCATACAGTTTGGCTTTATTTTCTTTATGTCCTTGGCATTGTTAATTGTCATCATACATTAATGTTTAGAAAGTTCCTGGTTGCTAGCCTGCCAAGTGCTAACCCAAGGACTAGCTGTCCTTTTCTTAGCAGAGTCTACTAGGATTACTTCTCCCTTTTCAGGGGAGAAGGTGAGACTTCATCACAGTAGCCCTGTTGGAATCCAGCCATCATGACTGTAGGCCAGTGGCTATGGTATTTTTTTCTTTTTAATTTTAATTTAATTTTATTTCTTTTGGGTTTTAGGTCACACCTGGTGACACTCAGGGGTTACTCCTGGCTCTGTGCTCAGAAATCGACCATATGGGATGCTGGAATTCGAACACCGTTGGTCCTGGAACAGCCACGTGCAAGGCAAACACCCTACTGCTGTGCTATCTCTTTGGCCCCCCTCCTTTTTTTAAAATATATTTTTTTATTTAAGTAACATGATCATATTTGGATTACAGTCATAACCAGAACACCCCCTCTTCAGCAGTGCAACATTACCCCCTCCCCCCTTCCCATCCCCTGCCTGTATTTGAGACAGGCATTCTACTATAGTAATTTGTTTTTAAGTTCAGTAAGTTGTATTTTTTTCCTTAAAGGATAAGAGTAAAAAAAATATAGTAAAGGTGTGATAGTGGCAATCGCCAATGTTTGCATAGGTCCAGAAAAATGGAGAAAATGGAAAAAAAATCCTTGACCTGATTACAAAAAGTCCTCACCCCCCACCCCCAAATAGGCCTCACCCCAGAAGTTTATTGGCATAAGACAGACTTTGGGTTCCAGGCATACCAGTCTATCCAACTCCAGTCATTCTCAAGGTCCCGGTGAAACTTTTTCACACTTTAGCTATTGTTGGTATCAGACTCTTACATTTAAAGACTCTGGATTCTGTACATTTCTTTCATCAATGTCAGGCTGATGTGGAGCATCCTCTAGTTTCAGCATATCATTAAATGCGGAGCGATCTGCCCTGCATGCAGACTGTTGCTGAGTTGCCTGGGTGTTGGGAGCACTCTTTGGAGTAAGTCAATGCCAAAGCAGGGCCCCCCGTTTTTAAAATTTTAAATGGATATCATGCAATTCAGAACAGACCTTTAATAAATGAAAAGAAAAGAATCTAATAAAACATGGAAGACAGGGCCGGGCGGTGGCGCTGGAGGTAAGGTGCCTGCCTTGCCTGCGCTAGCCTTGGACGGACCTCGGTTCGATCCCCCGGTGTCCCATATGGTCCCCCAAGCCAGGAGCAACTTCTGAGCGCATAGCCAGGAGTAACCCCTGAGTGTTACTGGGTGTGGCCAAAAAACAAAAACAAAAAAAAAAAACAAAACAAAACATGGAAGACAGACAACAGTCAATATAATGAGAAATAATCCAAAGCCAGCAGTGACTGACTACCCAATGAGGCCAATTTACCTTGTTAAAATCCTGTAAATTGTGTCAAATGTCCGTGGCCAGAGAGTCAACATCAGAAATATCCCGATTGGCTTTACTAAGGGTTGAAATCTTGCTATTTGTTTAATATTAATAGGCATATCATTATGTCTCCACACACCCAAAATATGATTTTGCACCTTTTCCCAAGTTACCAAACTATTATGGGGATAAGGTGTAATACAGAGATACTTATACTCATAATGGCATCTGATGGACATCAATGTCTTGAGGCTCTGGACCTCATTGTCAAGCCATATAACAATATCTTCTAAAGCAGTGAGTTTAGCCTCTAATTTCTCATTAATTAATTCTTGCTCAATGATAGCAAGTGAAACATTTTTTGAAAGATCACTGACATGAGAAGCAGTATGTACTTTCTGAACCACAGCTGCAGTAGAAGCAGCCAATAAGGCAAAAATAGTAATAAGGGCAGTAATGCCCAAGATTAAGACAGCTACAAATCTTTTTGGACTAATAAGAACATCTATACATTTTAAAACTAACATAGTAAAATTATCATACCAATAATCTGAAACTATTTTTTTTTTGGTTTTTGAGCCACACCCCGTGATGCTCAGGAGTTACTCCTGGCTATGTGCTCAGAAATAGCCCCTGGCTTTGGGGACTACATGGGACACTGGGGGATTGAACCACAGTTCGTCCTACACTAACGCATGCAAGGCAAACACCCTACTGCCTGTGCCACTGCTCCAGCCCCCAATAATCTGAAACTTTAACAGGAATCATAACATAGGGAGATGACTTCAATAAGACATAAACAGAATCAGAAATTACAATGCTGGGATCTAGACAATTAGTAATAATACAATCAGAACATGAAATATTATAGAAAAATCTAAATGATTGAATAAAAACTTTGCTGAATAGAAGATACCAAAAGGGCATAGGGCAAATTCAAACATACCTTAATGTCATAAATATCAGCATGAGTATTCTCACTAGCTGCCTTTACCTGAATGGGTTCCATAGAAGCAATTAGGCAGAATAAACTTGGGAAAAAATAGAAGAAATTATGATGTGGAAATCTCTCCAATAGGAGGGGGCTACCCATCCTTAAGGAAACTATCTATGAACAGAAATGTATTGAACATAAAAAGATGGAGTGTACTTGTACCATTTCTTTTGTTTTAACCATTTCTTAATATCAATAGCCTTAGGAGAGGAGACGGTGGAATCAAAAAAATTTAAATCTGTGCCAACAGGCTGAACAACTTTTGCAATACTTGTAAAGCCACAATCTTGTCACCATGGTGTTCCTTCACAGGACATACTGTAGGATCCATACAGTTCTACACAATCAGGAATAACATCAGTGTTAGGAACAGGTTCAAAAGAATCATCATAATCAATATAGCCAAAGTGATAATTATAGATTCCCAAACACTACGTATATTTGCATCAGTTATATTTTTATTTTTATCAGTAAGAAAAATTTGTGGGGCTGTGGGCAGATAGCCTAAGGGGGTTTGGAGACCAGGATATGTAAAGCAAATAGGAACATTACTAGACAAGCCTGTAAAATTAATTCTTCCAGAAAATTTGTGGGCGAAGATTAGTGATCCTAATATCTCCCACCCATTGTGTATTATTGGTAGAAACAACTATATGTTATTTTTTGCCCCCCCCCATTCACAATACAGACCAGGCAAAGGGCCTGGTTTGAGGTGTATATGGGGGAGCATTTACTGTACCTCCTTTTTCTATACAGTCAGTGTAAAGAATACAGCCTGTGGTAAGCATTGGGAGGCCTTATCTTTTCTTTTTTTTTTGATTTTATATATATTTTATATATATTTATATATATCAAAAAAAGAAAAGATATATAATCTTTTTTATATATAAAGTATATATATTTTATATATTTATATATATATATAAAAGATATATATACTTTATATATAAAAAAGATTATATATCTTTTCTTTTTTTGATTATATATATTATATATACTCACCAGTGCAACATTCCCTCACCAATATCCCAAGTGTCCTTCCTCCCCACCCCACACTGGCCTGTACTCTAGACAGGCTTTTTACTTCTCTCATTCAGTCACATTTTGTTATGACAGTACTCAGTGTAATTATTTCTGTGACTGCACTAAACAATCCCTGTGGTGAGCTCATGTCAGGAGCTGGACTCTCCAGTCCTCCTTTATTTTGTCTCTGAGAATGATTACACAAATGTTTTTCATTTTTCTCAAAACCCATCAGTGAGTGAGACCCTTCTGTGTTTATCTCTCTCCCTCTGACTTATTTCACTCAGCATAATAGATTCCATATACATCTATGTATAGAAAAATTTCATGACTTCATCTCTTCTGACAACTGCATAATATTCCATTATATATATGTACCATAGTTTCTTTAGCCATTCATCTATTGAGGGGCATCTAGGCTGTTTCCAGAGTCTGGCTATTGAAGTCTACTTGATTAAAGATGTGAGGGACCTTTACAAAGAAAATTATAAAGCCCTGCTACAAGAAATAAGAGAAGACACACGGAAATGGAAATCTATACCCTGCTCTTGGATTGGCAGGATTAATATCATTAAAATGACAATACTCCCCAAAGCTTTGTACAGATTCAATGTGATCCCTCTAAAGATACCCATGACATTTTTCTTTTTTGTTTTTGTTTTTGTTTTTGTTTTTGTGCCACACCCGTTTGACGCTCAGGGGTTACTCCTGGCTATGCGCTCAGAAATCGCCCCTGGCTTGGGGGGACCATATGGAACGCCGGGGGATTGAACGGCGGTCCGTCCTACGCTAGCACTTGCAAGGCAGACACCTTACCTCTAGCGCCACCTTCCCGGCCCTGCCATGACATTTTTCAAAGAAGTGGATCAAACACTTCTGAAATTCATTTGGAACAAAAAAAAAAAAAAAACAAGAATAGCTAAAGCAATATTTGGAAAAAGGAATATGGGAAGTATTACTTCCCCAACTTTAAACTGTATTACAATGCAATAATTATCAAAACAGCATGGTATTGGAATAAAGACAGACCCTCAGCTCAGTGGAACAGGCTTGAATACTCGGAGACTGTTTTCCAGATATACCATCTCCTAATTTTTGATAAAGGTGCAAGAAATCCTAAATGGAACAGAGAAGGCCTGTTCAATAAGTGGTGTTGGCACAACTGGCTAGTTACTTGTAAAAGAGTGAACTTAGACCTCCAGTTAACATCATGTACAAAAGTAAAATCCAAATGGATTAAAGACCTAGATATCAGACCTGAAACCATAAAGTATATAGAACAACATGTAGGTGGAAAGCTCCATGACATTGAGACTAAAGGTATCTTTAAAGAGGAAATAGTATTCTCCAAACAATTGAAAGCAGAGATAAATAGATAGGACTATATTAAGCTGAGAAGCTTCTGCACCTCAAAGAAAATAGTGCCCCGGATACAAGAGCCACATACTGAGTGGGAGAAACTATTCACCCAATACTCATCAGATAAGGGGTTAATATAAAAAATATACAAGGTACTGACACAACTTTACAAAAAAAAATCATTTAACCCCATCAGAAAATAGGGAGAAGAACTGAACAGTTTGACAAAAAAAATACAAATGTCTAAAAGGCAAATGAAAAAATGCTCCACATCACTAGTCATCAGGGAGATGCAAATCAAAACAACTATGAGGTATCATCTCACGCCACAGAGATTGGCACACATCAGAAAGAATGAGAACAAGCAGTGCTGGTGGGGATGTGGAGAGAAAGGAACTCTTATTCACTGCTGGTGGGAATGCCATCTAGTTCAACCTTTGTGGAAAGTGACATGGAGATTTCTCCAAAATCTGGAAGTTGAGCTCCCATACAATCCAGCTATACCACTCCTAGGGATATATTCTAGGAACACAAAAATGCAATACAAAAATACCTTCCTTACACCCATATTCATTGCAACTATATGTTCTTTATCAGACCAAGTGAGGGGATGAAATAAAGGTGGGTTGGGCAAATAGGTCTAATATACAGTTGAAGCATTCTCTGAACCTGTAGTTCCTCTTATAGATAAAGGTAGGAGGGTGAGAATAGCAAGAAAGCAAGAAAAATAGTTTCTGGAGTGAGTGGTTGGTTAGCATTAAATGCTAACTGTTGTGCTTCTTGAGCCAGCATTTGGATGTGGTCCACAGTCATCATTCCTAGAGTTGGAGAGCATGCAGGTGCTGGAGGTCAGATGGACAGCTGTTCCATTCTGCGATAAAGTTGGCAGAGACTACGACTCATTTCTTCATACTATTGCTGTCCCTTTGTTGACTGGATAAGTCTATCAGGAATGCAAATGGGGGAATCAGCATCCTGTGGAAAGACATGGACATAGTCTCTCCTGAATACAATAAGTACATCAGGATCATGCTATTGGGACATTAACAGGTCCTTCCACAGTACCGAAGGCTTCTCTTTCCTGGTACAATTTCAATACCAATCCACAAGTGTTAACATCAGTATTTAAAAGATTTATGAGAAACAGAGCATGTTTAAGCATGTGATGGAGGGGTTTAAAATAATGATTTAACCTGAAGTTCTCAATTGTTCAATCTGATGTTTCAGGGTTTGGTGGGCCCTTTCTACAATGGTTTGTCCCTGGGGTTTATAGGGAATCCCAGTGGAATTATAAATGCCCAATGTCATACAAAATTGTGTAAAAGCGTTGGCACTATAAGTAGGGTCATTATCTGTTTTAATTCTTTTTGGCATGCCCAATATAGAGAAGCAGGACACAAGGTGCTGAATAACATCCTTTACTGCCTCTTCTGTCCTAGCAGTGACTAAGATAACACGAGAATAAGTGTCCACAGTAACATAAATGTAAGACAGAGAGCCAAAACTAGAAATATGAGTAACATTCATTTGCCATAAAAATGGAATTTAAACCTCAATAAATAAAATTAAACCCATCAATAAAGACGGGTGGGTGGTAAAACAGTTTTTTACAATCTCTCTCTCTCTTTTTGTTTTTTGGGCCACACCCGGTGATGCTCAGGGGTTATTCCTGGCTATGCATTCAGAAATTGCTCCTGGCTTGGGGGACCATATGGGATGCCGAGGAATCTGTCCTAATCTGTTTGCAAAGCAAACACCCTATCACCTGTGCCACCGCTCTAGCCCCTAAGTTTTTACAGTTTCTCACAATTTGTCTGGATTGTTCTCTGGTTATCTTAAGAGTTGAAGCATTCTGATGGTGCAATTGATCATTCTTTTGTGTCAGTCAACCAGCTTCATGACCAATTCCTTAATGTAGAAATTAGCTAGCCTGTTGATTTCAGCAAGAGGTCCTGGGAGATTAGAATGACTTCTTTTTTTTTTTTTTTTTGGTTTTTGGGCCACACCTGGTAACGCTCAGGGGTTACTCCTGGCTATGCGCTCAGAAGTCGCTCCTGGCTTGGGGGACCATATGGGACGCCGGGGGATCGAACCGCGGTCCGTCTCCTAGGCTAGCGCAGGTAAGGCAGGCACCTTACCTCCAGCGCCACCGCCCGGCCCCGAGAATGACTTCTAAATGTCCAAAAAAAATTCTTTTCTTGTCAGATATGAATTAATTTCTGTAGTTGAAGTAATAGTGTGGACACTGAAGACCCAGAGTATATTAATGCTGTTTCTATTCCTGGAAAGAGCTTACATACATATGCAGAATCAGTATATAGATTAAATTTCTGTGGACACAATTTAAAAGCCTTTGTGACTGTAATTATTTCAGCTTTATTTTTTTTGGTTTGTTTTTGTTCTTGTTTTTTGGTCACTCCCAGTGATGCTCAGGGTTTATTCCTGGCTATGCACTCAGAAATTGCTCCTGGCTTTGGGAACCACCTGGGATGCCAGGGGATCGAACTGCAGTCTGTCCTAGGCTGGTGCGCACAAGGCAGATGCCTTATGGCTTGCGCAACCGCTCTGGCCCCTACTTCAACCTTTTGTGCAGAAATGTTAGGTGTAATTTTTTATCACAGATGCTTGCTTATTTATAAGAGGTACAGATCGGCTAGAGGAGGACCCATCAGTAAAGATTAGTGAAGCACTACTTAAAGGAGTATGACTAAACTTAGTAGGAAAAATAAATTCAGTCTCTTTAACAAAGATTAATAGTGGATGTGAAAAAAAAATGTAATATTTCACCCACAAAACCTTGCAGACTTATGCCGCCATTGATCCCCTATCTGTAAAAATTGTTCAAGCTGCTGTTTATTATAAGGTATTATAATTTAATATACATCAATACCAGTAAGATCAATACTTCTAAGTCTTCCATTGCCAACTATCAAGGCCACCATATATGGATATGAGTTATTGATTTTATGTAAAGAATTAGGTAGGTGAATCCATTCAATTGGCCCTTGCTGTCAAATACACCCAGTAAAGATATAAAAATTTTTTAAAATTTATAGTTGCCTTGGGGCCGGTGAGGTGGAGCTAGAGGTAAGGTGTCTGCCTTGCAAGCGCTAGCTAAGGAAGGACCATGGTTTGATCCCCCAGCGTCCCATATGGTCCCCCCAAGCCAGGGGCAATTTCTGAGCACTTAGCCAGGAGTAACCCCTGAGCATCAAACGGGTGTGGCCCCAAAAAACAAAAAAAAATTGCCATTATTTTAAATAATTGATATGTTTTAACCAGCTTTGTTTTATGGCCTGATCAACTAATTTTTTTTTTTTGCTGGGGGTCACACCTGGCAGTGTTCAGGGGTTACTCCTGGCTCTATGCTCAGAAATCGCTCCTGGCAAGCTTGGGGGACTATATGGGATGCTGAAATTTGAACCACCATCGTTCTGCATGCAAGGCAAATGCCCTACCTCCATGCTATCTATCAGGTCCCCCGATAAACCATTTTTAATGCATTTCTGCTTCATTGGTCAGAGTCCCCTTTTAAGATGTTAAAAAGAGGGCTTAAATTCCCTGTAGTTAATTTTAAATAGGGCAGGACTCAATATTTCCTAGTAATTTTTGAAAATCATTTAATGTATTCCATTTATCTCTTCTAATTTCCATTTGTTGTGTACCAATATATTTCTCATGAATAATCCTACCCAATAATCAAAAGGTGAATTATGCTAAATTTTCTCATTAACTATTATCAAACCATGGAGGGTTAGTTGCACTATCATGTCCTATAATAATTGTGAGGGCATATCCTTGGTCTCATTGGCCAATAATATATCATCCATGTAATGAATACTGTAAGCATTTGGATATTTGTGACTTACAATACTGAGTGCCTTGTCCACAAATTTTTGACCCAGAGTGGGTCTATTTTTCATTTCTTGTGGAAGCACTTTCAAATGATACCTTTGATAAGTTCTCTTTAAGTTTGCTTTCAGCAATTTTTTTTCATTTTTTTTGGGGGGGTGCATACCCAGTGATGCTCAGGGGTTGTTTACTCCTGGCTATGAGATCAGAAGTCGCTCCTGGCTTGGGGGACTACATGGGACGCCGGGGGATTGAACTGTTGTCCGTACCAGGCTAGCGCGGGCAAGGCAGACACCTTACTGCTTTTGCCACTGCTCAGGCCCCTGCTTTCAGCTAATTCAACACAATTTGAAGGATCCGATTTAATATTTAAAAAGCAATCTTTTAGGTAATTACAGTAATGTAAAACCCCTGATGAACTGCCACAGGAAATGGAAGGCCAGGTTGTAAAGACCCCATAATCTCCATTAACTTATTGACAGCTCTCAGATCTTGTTAATAACCTCCAGTTGCCAGGTTTCTTTTTTTACAGCAAATATGGGGTTATTCCAAGATCTTTAAGTTTCCTCTATATGCTCTAATTCTAGTTGTTCCTGGACTAGCTGGTCTTCTGCCTGTAATTTTTCTTGAGTTAGGGCACTGCTTGATCCATGTGGGCTCATCAAATTTCCAATTAATTTTATCAGCATAATTTTAAACAGCAGCCCCTAAGAAAAAAGCTTCTGATTAGGCAAATTCTTTCTTTTTGTCATCCTAACATCCATCTCTTCCTGTCTGTCCCTTACCCAAAGAGAATAGGGTAGGGCAGGCAATACATATGGACAAAATGTCCTTTTGTCCTCCCCATCTTCCCGCGTCAGAATTTGAGAATTTTGGGCCAGGTTATCAGCCAAACCCAGCCCCATAAGGGAGGAGGAGGAAGAGTGAACAAGCTCTGAGGATGGCCAGTCCTTCCCTGCAATGCAGGAAACATCAGCCCCAGAATCCATAAGACCTGTCATCTCCTTTCCTTGTATTTTAAGGGGCTGCAATGGGTGGCCATTTCTCAATTATTGCACCCAATTAACAAGACCTGTGGACTCAAAGCCATCTGTTCCTCTGGTATCTTTCAAAACTGTATTAGGTTAAAATAAGGCAGTAAAAATAGCTGTGAGATGTGCTGTCTCAGATATATCTGAAAAATCTTTGTAGAGGAATGAGCCATGATTTTTATCTTTCCCTCAAAGTCTGAATCGACAACTTCTGGAATTATTTCTAAACCTTCCTTAGATATTGAGCTATGACTAAGAATGAGTCCAAAAATTCCCTGTGATAGAGGCCCCCTGATTTTAGTTTATACAGGCTTTACTTCTGAATGAGGGGAAAGAATTTATAAGCCTTGTTTGCAAATAAATCCAAGCCTGCACGAACAGGAGAGGTACAAACCAAATAAAAAATTGTAGTTACTGTTGCTTGACATTCTCGTTGAAACAATTCACTTTCTCTCCTTCTCTCTTCATCTGCTTCACATAATGAGTAAAATAAGTATATGCCTTTTAGGGCAGCAGCAAAAGCCATCCCCTGCATTACAGAGGGAGAGGCATCCAGACAAACCTTAATAAAGTCTTGAAGTGAACCAGTTCTTTGTATGGGCTGAATGAGAAACTGGCAATATGAATTTGCATTTTCAAAGGTCAAATTTTTAGTGAGAATACAAGAGTCCTCTGAGGGACCCATCATGTGGAAAATAGCTTCTTCTAGGTGAGTACAAATGCCTCACAAGGTTCCTTGTTTCTTTGTCAAATGCCTGCTAAGACTGTAGTCTTTCCTTCAGGTGGAGGCAACTTTTTCCAGGAGGTAAAAGCAATTTTTGTGACTTCTTGTAGGATCCTTTTGCCTAAAATCATTTGCTGTTGAGGGGTAACATAGTTCCCTCTTCCCCAAAAGGCTTCTGTGGCATGCTGAGGAGATCCTGCATCTCCACATATAGATCTCTGCTGTATAGCCTGCTTAGCCTTATGCTCATATTCAGTCCTCCATAAGATGTATTGTCCAGGTTCTAGAACTGACCTTGTCATCTGTATCCAGCCATAAGGTTTCATATGTCAACTGCCCACCACATCCACTAATTGAAGCATGTAAGGAGAGGTGGGACCAAATTCTCTAACAGTTCATTTCAGGTCTTTTTAATAATTTGATAGGGGGTGGAGAGATGACACAGTGGTAAGGCGCTTGCCTCGCAAGCATCCAATCCAGGATAAATAATGGTTTGAATCTCGGCATCCCATATGGTCCCCCGTGCTTGCCAGGAGTGATTTATGAGCACAGAGCCAGGAGTAACCCTGAGCACCTCTAGGTATGACCCCCCAAAACAAAAAAAAATATATTACTGATTCTACCAGCTTGGGAAAAATATTATTGTAGATTCTTCTATCAGCTTAGAGTAAGATATGTTCCAGCAATTCGTGTTTTTTTTTTTTTTTGGGGGGGGGTTTGGGCCACACCCGGCGGTGCTCAGGGGTTACTCCTGGCTGTCTGCTCAGAAATAGCTCCTGGCAGGCACGGGGGGGGGGGAACATATGGGACACCGGGATTCGAACCAACCACCTTTGGTCCTGGATCGGCTGCTTGCAAGGCAAACGCCACTGTGCTATCTCTCCGGGCCCACAATTCGTGTTTTAATGCAAGGGCAAAGGCACACAGTTTGGCTTTTTTAATGTATTCAGTATTGTTAATTGTCATCATACATTAATGTTTAGTAAGTTCATGGTTGCTATCCTGCCAATTGTTATCCTAAGGCACAGTGTCTACCAGGACTGCACCCCCCTTTTCAGGGGAGAGGCTGAACCTTCACCACAGTAGTCCTGTTGGAATCCAGCCATCATGCCTGTAGGCTCTGGGCTACAGCAATTAATTACTGATATTTCTGAATCAACTTTGGTTATCTAGTGATACGCTGATTCAAACCCTGGCTGTCAAGGGATAATTTGATTCAAACTTTGGTTGTCAAGGGATACTCTGATTTAAACCCTGGCTGTCACGTGATGCTCTCATTTAAACCTGGTTGTTGAGTGATACCCTGATTTAATCTTTGATTGTAGAAGAATACTTTGATTTGAACCTTGGCTGTCAAGGGATTCTTTGATTCAAACTTTGTTTATCAAGGGACCTTTTCAGATAGAACATTCTGAGCTCACTCAGTGCCGGGTTCCTCATTCCTGGAGGGCACCAACTTTGGTTTTATTTCTTTAATTAATTAATTTTTTAAAATGAATTAATTTATTTTTTTGGGTCACACCCTGCGGTGCTCAGGGGTTACTCCTGGCTGTCTGCTCAGAAATAGCTCCTGGCAGGCACGGGGGACTATATGGGACACCGGGATTCGAACCAACCACCTTTGGTCCTGGATCGGCTGCTTGCAAGGCAAACGCCGCTGTGCTATCTCTCCGGGCCCTTATTTCTAAGCTAACTCTATACTTAAACTTTTTTTTTTTTGTCTTTTTTTGTTTTTTTTTGTTTTTTTTGGGCCACACCCGGTGACGCTCAGGGGTTACTCCTGGCTATGCGCTCAGAAGTCGCTCCTGGCTTGGGGGACCATATGGGAAACCGGGGGATCGAACCGCGGTCCATCCAAGGCTAGCGCAGGCAAGGCAGGCACCTTACCTCTAGCGCCACCGCCCGGCCCCTATACTTAAACTTTTAACCTATCTCAAGAAGGACTACTTCACTGGGATAACTGATTGAACCTATGTGGCCTTTGTTCTTACATTCCCCCCTTGTCTTTGCCACAGGGAGGAATCATTCTCCCTTGTACAACGGTCTAGGGGTGCTAGTTCAAATATAGCATTAGACAAACATTTATGGCAGGCTGTCAGCTTGGTGAGAGGTGATCAGGCATCTCCAGATCCAGGGTGCACGTGCCACTTGGCTATCTGTCCACTACTATTTAGATGAGATTAGTCTTTTCCACATCAAAACTGCAGCATGTAGCAGTTAACTTCCTTAAGCAAGCAGGGTACAGAAACCAAAGTAATGTCATTTCTAAGCAAAGGCACATCATATTCAAACATTAATATTTATGGTTGTTTCACCTCAGGAAATACTCACACCTCAGTAGTGGAAATCTTGTAGAGCACAATCAGAAACCAAAGTTTAGAGGAGGGATCCCCAGGGTGACAGTTTAGCCCACAAACCCTCCATCTACATTCTTGGTAATAGTACAAGTACAGTTCACAAATAAATTAGATGTTCATTCTTGCCAGCCATCCTATAGCCTCTGCTGTCTATTGGTACATCAGGATGATCTTCATTCTGCCCTGGTTCTGGAAGTTGAGCCAGCTGAATGATCAAGGAGTCCTTATAATTTGTACTACGAGGAGAAGGGAGATTCCTTTGGAAAGAAGGTTCCTGTTAGTTTGGGGCTTTTTTTCCTGCCCTGGTGTTGTATATAAAAATATTTCCATAAGATTATTCTTTGCCTGTTGTCCCACCTTGACCTTCCAGGTGGGGGCGCTATTGAGAGCCGAATAATTACTTTGGGAGCGAGGTGTTCAGGGTCTTTTGCCAGAGTTGGCTGGCTGACTCTAGGTGTGTTTTGGAGCTAGCAGCAGGCTGACAAAGGACTCTCTTCGCCCAACCTTCTACCCCTTAACCCTCCTGTCTGTGTGGATTATTTGCTGCGGATAAATATTACCAAGATCTCCCCCCAAAAGGGGACAAGGGGATGAGAATCAATTTCTCATTCTGGGAGCTCTTTGCGGATAAACAAACAACCAACAAAGGAGTAAACGGGACCCAACAAAAGGGACAACACCCTGAATCCAAAAGAAATGCCTCATACACCCGGTGTTTTCTAGAAGTCACAATCTTTGCTCCTTCTTTCCTTATACCATCCACCTTCTTTAGATGTTAATTCTTGCTACTTGCCCCAACCTGTGGGATAGATAGGCATAATATAACTTCAAATTGATGCCCATGGTCTTAGCTCATTGAATTCACGAGACCCTTTTTGCCCTTATTTCCCTGGAAGCCTTCCTGATAACCTTCCTGTTTTATTTATTTATTTATTTTTTTTTTTTTTTTTGGTTTTTGGGCCACACCCGGTAACGCTCAGGGGTTACTCCTGGCTATGCGCTCAGAAGTCGCTCCTGGCTTGGGGGACCATATGGGACGCCGGGGGATCGAACCGCAGTCCGTCTCCTAGGCTAGCGCAGGTAAGGCAGGCACCTTACCTCCAGCGCCACCGCCCGGCCCCAACCTTCCTGTTTTATACACCTATCAATATACTACCTTAGGAGTCATTAAAAGGAAGAGTGGGTGTAGGTTCACTTCTGTAGCTTCTTCAAGCTGGCTAGGGACTGTAGGCCATACCTCACACTACCTTAATTGTTTATAGACAATTGACAGGTTGGGTTCTGCTATTTTTTTTTTCTTTCTGTTTTTGGATCACACCTGGCAGCACTCGGGTTACTCCTGGCTCTGTGCTCAGAAATCGCTCCTGGCAGGGTTGGGGGACCATGTGGGATGCCAGGAATTGAAACCAGGTCTATCCTGGATCAGTCGCATGTAAGGCAAATATACCCTACCTCTGTGTTATCTCTTTGATCCCAGGTTCTGAAGTTTTAACTTCAAGAATTAGAAAATAATTAGATCTATTAGGCAAGGAGGCTACCAGCCTTCCTCAGAATATGCTCCTAGTGTTACAGAGGTTGACTGCAGGAGACAGCAATAAACACAATTCTGAGTTACTTCTCCTATTCAGGTTGAGTTTTCCTTAGTCAGACTGGTGATTGTATTTATAGCTTCCAGTTCTTTATAAAATGGTCTATTTCAATCAGTAAGCACACTTTCATATATGCTACTCCCAGAGAAGAGAAGTGGGCTCTAAGTTAGGCCCACTAGAATGCATGAAATTCAGTTACAGAAAAAAGAATAGTTTTTTTCTTTCTCTTCACCTTGAACCTGCCAGATAGCAGAATAATCTAATTTTGGCTGTTCCTTTGCATATACACAACAATACTGGAAAAATCTCCATGTGGGGCACCCTATGACTTAAAGAGTTTCTGGGGCCGGGCGGTGGCGCTAGTGGTAAGGTGCCTGCCTTGCCTGCGCTAGCGTTGGACGGACCACGGTTCAATCCCCCCGGCGTCCCATACGGTCCCCCAAGCCAGGAGCAACTTCTGAGCTCATAGCCAGGAGTAACCCCTGAGCATTACCGGGTGTGGCCCAAAAACCAAAAAAAAAAAAAAAAAAAGAGTTTCTGGAGATTGGTTAAGGACAGACCAGATGATTTACCACTAAAGGCATTAAGACATACTACATCGGGGTCCGGAGAGATAGCACAGTGGCGTTTGCCTTGCAAGCAGCCGATCCAGGACCTAAGGTGGTTGGTTCAAATCTCGGTGTCCCATATGGTCCCCCGTGCCTGTCAGGAGCTATTTCTGAGCAGACAGCCAGGAGTAACCCCTGAGCACCGCCGGGTGTGGCCCCCCCCCCCAAAAAAAAAAAAAAGACATGCTACATCAGGTCCCCTGGGCTTGTTCAATGTAAAGATGAGTTCTAGGAGGCAGTGGTCAGATCAGCACAGTAAGCAATGGCCTTGATCCTTTCATTCCCTGTAGGAGTGTTCTGTGCCTGTCCCACGCCCCCTCCAGGATTGGGAGAGATTCTGACCTCCAGGGTTCTGAAGAGATCCTGTCCCTACCTCTCCAGGGTTGGGATGGGTTCTATCCTCTGGAACTTTGCTAAGAGCAGGACCTAGGCTTGGCAGGCCAGCCACCACAGATCCAGCTGATCACTGATTTCCTAAGCCAATCTGCCTTTACAGTCTCACTGAGGTAAGCAGAGTATTTGTAACAGTGCCAGTTATTACTGGACCTTCTCCTGTCATTTAACCTTAATTCTTTTCAACTCTGTTTCTCTAAAAGGGTTCTGGGGTCCAAGATTTCC
This sequence comes from Suncus etruscus, assembly GCF_024139225.1. Taxonomy (NCBI): domain Eukaryota; kingdom Metazoa; phylum Chordata; class Mammalia; order Eulipotyphla; family Soricidae; genus Suncus; species Suncus etruscus. The sequence goes on along the minus strand of NC_064861.1, from coordinate 83,432,734 downwards.
CATTTGCATGAGGAATAATCCCCATTACAGAGAGGAAAATTACCTGCTTGTGTTTATGCAAACCAGCATAGTGCCATAAAAGAAAAAAAATACTGAAGGTGTGGCCAGAGGAATAGCACAGCAGTAGGGTGTTTGCCTTGCACATGGCCGATCTAGGACGAACCTTAGTTCCATCCCCAGCGTCCCATATGGTCCCCCGAGCCAGAGCAATTTCTGAGAGCATAGCTAGGAGAAACCTCTGAGAGTCACCGGGTTATGGCCCCAAAACAAAACAAACAAACAAAAATACTGAAGGTGCTAAGGAGAGAGAGAAAGCAAATTCCTCTCAAATTTATAGAACACACAGAAAATATTGCAACTATTTGACCAATGTCTGGGGGGCTTCTCACTGTAAGATTACCTATAATTTTATAGATCCAATTTTCTTTTGTTTGTTATTTTTTAGGGCCACACCCGATGACGCTCAGGGGTTACTCCTGGCTATGCGCTCAGAAGTCGCTCCTGGCTTGGGGGACCATATGGGACGCTCGGGGATCGAACCGAGGTCTGTCCTAGGCTAGCGCTGGCAAAGCAGACACCTTACCTCTAGCGCCACCGCGCTGGTCCCAGATTCAATTTTCTAAACCGTGACCATATTCATAAAGCTCTTTGTGATACACCTATCAATATCCTTGGCAGAAAGTAATGATACATCTAGTAAGCGGTATGGCAGCAGGTGCAAAGGCATTTAAACATGTCTAATCTTGCATAGCATACAGAAAGTAGAGGTTTATTCATTTTCCTGGCCTCAATTATGGGCTTACTGGTAGAAGACATGCTGGACACCAGCAATTTACATTATATGTAAAATGTATCATATATATAATTTGAAGAGAAATTACTCAAGAAACAAACAAATGTCCCTACTTTTGAAGACCTTAAGTTAATAATTTGTAAATTACCAAGAATTCTAATTGTTTCCTTTTAAGTTGAGTTCAGCCCATTTTAAACTGCCCCAAACTAATGCGTATTTCTTTTCATTTCTTTTAAGTAATATTTATTTATTTTTTATTTTTTTTATGTTTTGGCTTTTGGTTTTTGGGTTACACCCAGCAGCACTCAGAGGTTCCTCCTGGCTCTACGCTCATAAAATGGCTTCTGGCAGGCTTGGGGTACCATATGGGATGCCAGGATTTGAACCACCGACCTTCTGCATGCAAGGCAAATGCTTTACCTCCATGCTATCTCTCTGGCCCCACTTTCAAGTAATATTTAAAGAAAAAACTTCTAACTAAAACATTGAACTGAAATTAAATAAAACTATGGTCTCTTAATTTGCTTATAAGTTCTTCAGGTTAAGATTCTAAATTTTTAGACCATCACATTTTTAAAGTATGTCCTTATCATCCATAATATTTACTACTTCGTATGCTTCTTTCTTTATAACTTAGAACATTTTCCAAATAGTTTATTTCCCTAGTTGTATTAGGCTTATAATTTTGCAATTTTAAAATATATATCTTGCACACATATGTTAGGGTCTGAGTTGACACCCTAAATAAGTGCTGAGAATCAGATCACCTCCAGTAATGCAAGATGCAATAGGGAGCTTATTCTGCTAGCCAAACTCCTACCTCATCCAACTAAGGGATTCTTGGCAAGGACTCCGAGTCAAATCTTCAAGTGATTTATATAGAAATCATAAGCGGTAACAGTACAATCATTTCATTGTATAGATATCTTAACTTATCACTGATTTTTCTAGCTCAACTTTGGTTGTCTACTTTGATTCAAACCTTGGTTGTCTAGGGATAATCTGATTGGAACCCTGGCTGTCAAAGGATGCTCTGATTCAAACTTTGGTTGTGAAGGAGCCTTTTCAGATAGAAGATTCTAAGCTCACTCAACCTCAAGTCCCTTGTTTCTGGAGGGCACCAACTTTGGTTTTATTTCTGAGTTAACTCTCTTTGTCTCAGGAAGAACTACTTCACTGGGGTAAGTGATTGAACCTAGGAATTCTTGGTTCTTCCACATCAACTCTGTGCTTGTATGATTTGTGCTTTCACAGATATACTCAGTGATGGGAACAAAGAGGACAAGATTAAGACTTTGAAGTTTACTGAGTTACTTTTGGAGAATTCATGAGTAGGTTCTGGTAGCTTGACAATCTTCTATCCGTTGTCAGCCATTGTTGGGCTTTTGTCACACGCATATGTTGAACTTGAAGGGCATATGGGCTACAAGTGGGGAATCCCGGAGTCTGTGGGATCCTCTCCCAGGAGAGGAGTTTCTATTACTTCTTAGGTCCATCCAGGCCAACCTCAGTGTCAAGCTGTTTAGCAAAAATAACTCCTAAGGACCAGAAAGACAGCACACTGAGTAGGGCATTTGTCTTGCACATAGCTGATCTGGGTTTTATTTCTGATCATATGATCCCCCAAACCTGTCAAAATAATTTCCAGTTTTTGGATTTTTGTAGAGCATACAACTACTGCTTGCTTTTCAGATGAAAGTTTCTCTCCATTAGGTACCCCCAAACTGGAGCTGAAACAAGATGATGTTTCAAATGGGGACATTAGTGGTGGGAAATGTGCACTGATGAAGAAATGAATGTGGGACATAGTATGTCTGAAAATCAATCATGAGCAACTTTGGAACTGTGCATTGCATAGTGATTCAATTAGAAAATGTATTTAATATACAAATGAATTACTAGTTTAAATTAATTCAGTTTAATGTGGAAATATGTATTGGTAGTTTCATTCCAGATCAGGAATTCTAATTTATTTTTCTTTATTGTCTCATAAAGAGTGTAGGCAATAAATACTAATAAATAAAACTCCCTACAGACTGGGACAAATATTGGTCCACCTTTGTCATATGACAAATACTTGTGCTAGTAGAATGAACTGTGGGAAAACACTAAGGTTGGTGAAGAAATGAATAGATGTGAGACTGGCATATATTACAATGAGCAAACTCAATTAGTGTTGGTGTAGATGTGGGTGTAATTGAACACCTTATCCCGGTGTTGGTGAGAATGTCAACTGATCCAACCTGTTGCAGAACAACCCTTGATGGGGTTGACTGATGGAAGGAAGGAGGATGAGGTCTTTCTCCTCCAGCTCTGACCATGTGTCTGCTACCCTGTTCAGCCAGCAGTTCTGAGGTGAATGCGGCAGGTATAAAGCTAACAGGCAGTCAGGCTTCTGAAGGTAACAGCTTTATTCCATGCATAAAGCTGAAGCCAAAAGCCTCAGAATCAGCCCCTGGTAAAAAGCCCTTTTCTTCCACAGACCCTTGCTTTTATACATCATAATCAGTTACCACCCAAGGGTGGGAGCAAAATCAGGCCACACCCTAGGATAGGACACAATCACCGATCAGGATAGGATCAGTAACATAATAATCCCATAGAAATGTTTACATACACAACACAACCTTTTTTTGGAAAGCAGTATAGATGCTTCAGAAAACAAAGCATTGAGCTTTTCATGATCCCGCAATTCCACTGTTTGGCATTTATCCCATAGGCCCAATAACTCTAGTCAGAAAAGACAAAAACTTTTATATTTTTTGCAGTTCTCATCTCAACACCCCCAATCTGGAAATAACACAAGTGCCAAGAAAAGTGACTGAATAAAGAAACTGTGCTTCATATATACAAAGCAATGTGGGACTGAAGCGATAGCACATTGGGTAGAGTGTTGATCTTGCCCATGACCAACCCAAGTTAGATCCCTGGCATCCATCCATATGGTCCCCTGAGACTACCAGGAGTGATTCCTAGTGCAGAGCCAGGAATAATTCCTGAGCACTGCTGGGTGTGACCCCCAAACCAAAAAGAACAACAACAACAACAACAAAAAAACCCCAGCAGCAACAACGACAATAAAAGCAATACTACATAGTCCTAATAACAGAGGCAACTATGAAAATGTTTTTTATTTGAATGGATCTGGAGAATATTCAGTCAAGTTTAACCATAAGGAGAGAAAGATATATAGAGTGATCTTCCTCATATGTTGGCTATAAAGAAACCGAGTAAGGTAATAACAAATGTCCCAAGAGAACAGAAACTGAGATGTTGACTAGACAGTGGTGGAGAAAGTCCAGATCCTAAATACTTTATTTTCTGCCTGGTAATTGGTGCTTTAATAGGGAGCTTCTATATCTGCATTCACCAAGGACATTTAATATCTAAGTGGTGAGGCCAACTGTGGTCTCTTGATCTGAATTGGAAACCATATACATATTGGAGAATGGCTGCCTTATCAATGCTAACTTTCTCTCTTCTCTTCCTAACACAGTATCAAAAAGCAGGAGTGTCTCTAGAACTCTAGAGAAGGACAGTCCTGGTGAATTGCTCTGTTCCATTGGAATAAAGTCCTCCCTATTCAGAGGCAACAGGAACCAAGATTCAGAATGCAGATAAATGCAAAAGAAAACAAGCAAAACAAACACAACTATTAGATCTAGTACCATGAGCCAGGAATGTAGCCTGGTCTTTGAGTTCACAGTGGGATGGATGGGAACCAGCATATTTTGTCCTTGCCTTCTTTCCTGGAATAACGGAAGTCTTGAAAGATGGCAAGGCAGTAGCTGTCCATGTTTGAAGTCTTTCTATAGTAGGAGCATTGGTCTTTTCCTCTTTGAATTTCCTAGTATATTGTCTACCTTCTGGATAGACTGGATTTTGATTTGAGGCTGATGGAAACTAAAGTGGCTTTTTGAACATATTAAGCAGTCCCCTGGTCCCACACCCAGTTCTAGCATCCTTTATCTTAGGATGGTATTTGTAGTTAGGTAGGAGCTAAGTGCTGACATTTTATAAAGACTTGTTCCATGTGGGGAGAAGTTGGATAGTATAGCTAAGGTTTGTAATGTCTCTTCTTTGCATGGTTTGTGAATTCTGTGAACATTATCAAAGAATGAGTAAAAGCAAAGTCTGATAACACCCACAGTGAGTAAATTTCTCAACTCAACTCAGTTGAGTCAATGTTCTTTTTCTAGGGTTGTGGAAATGACATATCTACACCCCTTGATTTCACAAGAGTTGGCCAAGAGAAGTCAGAACAGATGGGCTGGAGAGATAGCCCAGTGGTAGGGTGTTGTGTATGTAAATATTTTGGGGGATTACTATGTTGCTCACCCTAATCTGATTAGGTGATTGTGCCCTACCCTAGGGTGTGACCTGGCATTCTGCCCCCACCCTAGGGTAGGACCTGATTCTGCTTCCACCATTGGTTGGTATCTGATCCCACCATTGGGTGGGACCTGACTCTGGACTATAAGAGCAAGGGTCTGTGGAAGGCGAGAGCTTTTTGCTGGCTGGAACTGAATCTGAGTCTTTGGACTTCAGTTTTGTCCATCCGAATAAAGCAAATATTTCCACGAGCCTGATTGTCTGCGAGCTGTTTACCCGCCGTTTCACCTCAGAACCGTGGGCTAGACAGGGTGGCAGACGCGTGCTCCGAGCTGGAAGAAAAGGGCCTCATTCTCCATCCCTCCATCAGTCAACCTCTTCAGGGGCTGACCTGCTACATAATGACGCCCGGACAGGGACTTGAACCCTGGACCCTCAGAACTGTAAGTGAAATATTTCATTGGAAATTTCCTATGCTGACCATCAAATGGTTTCTGTGGTTAGTCATGTGGATTTTACCACCCTTAGTCTTACGCATTGGTGCTCTAGTATACAAGTGGATCATTCCATTTTGTTTAAAACTAATTGGTTTTGATCTAAGGACAATCACTGCAGTTGGATGGTTGTGGTCTATATTTCAAATGAAAAGTGTAGTGTCTCTAGCCATCATAGTTTGTGGAATTTCTGTGTTGACTAACGTTATTATTATGAGCATAGTTATTTGCTGTTATTTCTATTTAGGAAATAGAAAGTGTAGAAATGGTGAGGCTAAAACCAGTATAGATAATAAGGAAATTTATCTGACGAAAACTCAGACCAAGGTGCAGGCTGACGAATCCAGCCCCACCATCAACAATATAGAAATTTTTGCTGGAAGAAAAACAACTCAGAATGTTAAGCCTGATTCTAGTGAATTGCTTGACAGTAGTGACTCAGATAATGATCTACCTCCAGTGCTAACTCCACGAAGTATGCCTCCTTCTAGTCACAAAATTGAATCGCAGAGCAGAGCAGATTCAAACGATGAACCACATGCTCGGTCTCAGAGCTCTATTCAGAGTAATTTTGCTAATCAGGCCTTATCCCCTATAGACGGGGTAAATGTTTCTAACTATGTACCCTATCAGATGGAAGAATTAGATCGGTTTAAAAGATCATGTAAAGAAAATGGGCCAAAATCGCCATACAGTGTGGAGTTATTAAGACTTTGGAGTCATAACTCATCTTGGACTTTGTATGATTTTAAAAGAATCGCTGAAATATGCCTGTCGTCTAAACAGCGAACTGAATGGGAAATGTACTATTCAGAAGGCGTAAAAGCTAAATTATATAGTCCGGATGGTATGAAAAAGCAAGTGGCAGGTGTTACTCTATCGTATGAATTATTGATGGCAGAAAATCAATTTGCAAATATTCAGACACAAGCAGCTTTACCTAAGGAAATCTTAAATTTAATCAGGGAGATTGCATTGTCAGCATGGGAAAAAATTGATTCTAACAGCATTGGTAGAGGAAACTTTTTAAAAATTACCCAAGGGCCTTATGAGTCATTTGCAGAGTTTGTAGGTAAGATTAAAGATGCTCTGAAGTTACAAGTCGAAGATGAGGAGATAAGAAACTTCCTAGTAAAATCTGTGGCCTATCATAATGCAAATTCAGCCTGTAGATTAGTATTGAATACATTAAATGAAAAGTCAGATCTGAATGATTACCTTTATGCCTGCCGGAATGTCTATGTGGAACCCCAACCCCCACCCCACTCAGACTCAGTACAAACCTTCCCAGTTACCAAGGGAACAATGTCTTACTCCCCTCGGGGACAGAACACTTTCCGGAAACCAGGTCTTTGCCCAAAATGCAAAAGGGGTCGCCACTGGGCGAAAGATTGCAGATCCAGAAACCTCATTAATAATAACCTAAGTAGAGGTTTTAACACAGTCCCCAGGAGGCAAATCACCTGCTACCATTGTGGAAAACAGGGATATATCAAAAGAAATTGTCGTCTCCTTATAAATTCAGCTCCCCAAGAACACACATACAAGATGCAGGGAAACGCCTACAGGGCCTCCCCCCAGGCCCTTCCAAATCAGGGGCAAAGTTCACAGACAATAATCCTTCCAAGCCCAGCCCAAGAAAATTCATCACGATAAGGGAATTAATCCACTCTACTTCAGGGAGTGCCGGATTAGACATATTATGCCCAGAGGACATTACAATTTACCCAGGAGCATGCCCTTACATGTTAGAAACTGGCATTGTAGGCCCGCCACCCCCAGATACCATGGGTTTGATCCTTGGCAGAAGTTCCCTCAACATAAAGGGTATATCAGTAATCACTGGTGTCATTGACTCAGATTCCATGGGAGAAATCATTGTAGTTATTACTGTACCAGTTACATGGACCTTTAAAAAAGGAGAAGCGATTGCCCAGATAGTAATAGTGCCTTATGTCAAATTTGGGACTTCAGATAAGACTAGAATTGGAGGTTTTGGAAGCACAGATCCGGGTGCTGCTCAAAACCCAATCGTGGCTCTGGTTACTAAATGTAAAGATGAACACCCAATGATCAAACTTCACTTGGAAGGCAAACCCTTTGATGGAATGATAGATACGGGTGCTCAGGTTACCGTAATTTCTGATAAACAATGGCCAGAAAATTGGCCTCTTCAGGAAATCCCGTATTCCCTAGAAGGAATAGGAGGCCTGAGTTCCTGTCTGTTGAGTACGAGGACTATACTATTTTACGGCCCAGAAAATCAAAAAGCAATAATCAGACCTCACGTGGGCCCATTTTCGCCATCCCTGTGGGGCCGTGACCTACACAAACAGTGGAAAGCAGAATTCCACATCCCATTAGCTCCAGAAGAGCCCGAACCTTCTTTTGATTTAAAAACCAAAAATTTTTAGTGGGGGCCACTACCGTAAAAACACCAGCACCAATAAAAATAAAATGGAAATCTGATGAACCAATTTGGACAGGTCAGTGGCCCCTTAAAACTGATAAATTAAAGGTGCTGACAGAATTAGTGGAGGAACAGCTAAGTTTAGGACATATTGAACCATCTTTTTCTCAATGGAATTCACCTATATTCACTATAAAAAAGAAATCCGGTAAATGGAGACTTTTGATGGATCTTAGAGCTATAAATTTATCCATGATACCTATGGGCAAATTGCAGACTGGTTTACCATCACCTGTAGTTATTCCAAAGGAATGGCCACTAATTATAATTGATCTGAAAGACTGCTTCTACCATATTCCTATCCACCCAGATGATAAAAAACGTTTTGCATTCTCAGTTCCTTCTCTCAATAATACCCATCCCTGCAGACGTTTCCAATGGACTGTTCTCCCCCAAGGCATGCTGAATTCCCCAACCATGTGTCAGTTTTTTGTAGATAAGGTTTTGAGCCCTGCTCGTGAAAAATTTCCTCAAGCCATGATATTTCATTATACAGATGATATCTTGCTCACAATGAACAACGAAACAGATTTACAGGAATTATACTCTTATGTTACTGACTGTTTACAAACATCAGGACTGAAAATAGCTTTAGAAAAAATACAGATAATGCCACCGTATCAATATTTGGGTTTTATTTTGGACCGGACGTCTATACGTCCACAAAAATTTTCTATCAAAAAAGAAAACCTCAGAACGCTTAATGATTTTCAGAGACTTTTAGGTGACGTAAATTGGCTCCGCCCTGCACTAGGAATCCCAAATGCAGAGTTATCTAATCTGTTTAAAACGTTGGAGGGTGATCCTGCTTTAGATAGCCCGAGAAATTTAACAACAGCTGCAAAAAATGAATTGGACATCTTCTTGAGCAGATTACAAAAATCGTTTCTCTCAAGATTCATCCCAGGAGAAAAGGTATTACTGTTAATCTTCCCTACTATAGAAACCCCCACAGGGGCCTTGATGCAACAGTCAGGACCTTTGGAATGGGTGTATTTACATAACAAACAACCTCGCTCAGTTGTCCCCTACTTGCAACTGATTTCAGAGATTATTATCAAGGCAAGACTCAGATCTATATCTTTACTAGGTTTTGACCCAGATATAATAGTTTTGCCAGTACCAAAAAAGGAAATTGAGTCAATATTGCCAATTAATGAATCTCTACAAAAGGCCCTCTCAGATTTCACAGGAGAAATATCCTCCCATTATCCAGCAGGAAAAATTTGGGACTTTTTAAAGAAAACTCAGTTTGTTATTTCTTCAATTGTTCGGGATTCCCCTATCCCCAATGCCAAGGTTTTTTACATTGATGGATCCCAAAATGGAAAAGGAGGTATAACTGGAGACAACATTAATATGACCATAGATACCAAATATAAATCTGCACAGAAAGTTGAATTAGCAACGTTAATTTACCGATTAGAAAATGTATCTGAAGCCATGAATATAGTTTCTGATTCTTTGTATGTGGTAAATTTATGTCATGTGATAGCCACTGCATCCCTTAATGCTAATAACCCGATCATACAGGACTTACTTAAACAATTACAGCAGCTTCTTCAAAAACGAACTGAGCCCATCTTCATCACACATATTAGAGCCCACTCAGGTCTTCCAGGACCTATGGCTCAAGGAAATAAAACTGCTGACTTGCTAGCAATGCCTATATTTAAATCACCTATAGAGGAACATTCAGCCCTACACACAAATGCTCGCCGTTTACATGTGAATTACCAAATTCCATGGAGGCAAGCTAGAGAAATCGTAGAAAACTGCAACGTATGTGCACCGTTAACAAAAAAGACTCACATAGCAGGAGCAAACCCAAGAGGCTTACAGTCTAACGAACTTTGGCAAATGGATATAACTCAAACAGATTTATTTCCAAGGAAACCTTATCTTCATGTTGTGGTGGACACTTATTCTCGGTTTATGTGGGCAATTCCCATGTCTTCTCAAAAATCTAAGGCTGCTTGTAGTTTTCTTTTACAATGTTTCTCTGTGATGGGTATTCCATATTCTATAAAAACTGATAATGGGCCAGCCTATGTTAGCAAAACTTTTGAATTTTTTTGTAAGGAATGGCAGATAAGACATCTCAGAGGAATTCCTTACAATTGTAGGGGACAGGCCATTGTAGAAAGGACTCACAGAACCTTAAAAACTCAATTGCAAAAAAATAGAAAAAGAGGTTTACCACCAACGGATTTGCTATCTTTGACTCTTATCACACTAAATTACTTTAACTTACCCCAAGGGGAAAGCTACACTGCAGCGGAAAGACATTTTAAAGAAGATATTCAGAGACAAGAAACAACCCATAAACCTATTTGGATCAAGGAGGATGAAAAATGGATAGCTGGCTATCTTCTCCTAAGAGGAAGGGGTTATGCCTATGTTTCTATAAATGATGATCCTCCCAAGAAATTTTGGGTTCCATTACGTCTTGTTAGAAATCGGGCTAGCACAAATGATCAGGTTCAGACTACAAACTCCCCTTCAGAGAAAAAACAGAATACTTCAGACACTAACAGCAGTAATATTACTAAGGTCTCTGGGGCAGGGAACGATTTAGCTGTCACACACCATACAATGAGTGAGACTGATGGTAGTGATAAACCCTTACACTCCGAGATGCAAAAGGAAAGACAGGAACCTGTCTTAACTGGGCTCCAAAATATAGGAAACTCTTGCTACATGAACTCAATATTGCAATGCTTGTATAATATTTCAGACTTAACTCAGTATTTTTATAAAGATCATTATAAAAAGGATATTAACAAGAAAAATCCGATGGGGCATGAAGGTAAATTAGCCGAAGAATTTGGTCGGCTCATCAAAACCATGGGAAATGGATTTCATAGATATATTAACCCTGAAAGCTTCAAAGTAACAATTGGTTTACTTAATGACCAGTTTGCTGGACACAATCAGCAGGATCCTCACGAACTACTGATGTTCCTAATAGAGGGATTACATCTGGACTTGCTTACTGTAAATCTAATGACAGACAAAACTACACATCTCATGGGAAATGAAAATTATGAACAATTTAGTCCAGAACACCAAAAGGCTCATAAATCTATTATTTATGATCTCTTTCAAGGACAATTCAAATCTATACTCCAGTGTCTCACTTGCCACCAAAAGTCTGAGGTTTATGAGACATTTGTTCATTTGTCTTTGGCTGTTACATCTACAGATAAATGTACATTACAGGAATGCCTCTCTGAATTTTTTAAAGAAGAAGAATTAAGAAATGACAACAAAGTTCTGTGCAACAGTTGCAAAAATAGAAGGGATTTTTCAAAGAAAACGTATTTATGGAAACTGCCACCAGTACTTATAATACACTTGAAACGTTTTGCTTTTGATGGCAAACAAATAAAAAAATTGCATACTTATGTAGATTTTCCTTTAGAACACCTCAATTTAGAGGAATTCACGTCAGAGAATAAAAGCAAGATTAAGAAATACAACTTATCATCGGTGTCAAACCATTATGGTAAAGTTCACTATGGACACTGTACTTCATACTGTAAAATTGCTGCAAAACAACACTGGATCAATTTTGATGACAAGAAGATCAAAAAAGTCCCTAATACATTGGTGAAATCCACAGCAGCATACATCCTGTTTTATACTTCTTAGAGATCTACAATGAACACCAGATAATCATTTTACTTCCTTATCAGTTGCTATTAATGCTCTAGGATTCTTTCCACAGGCATGATCAATGAATATAGATTGAAAGTCATGAATCCCCAATGTGTTTCCTTGTAGGATGGATTTATGTCTTAATTTCATTATTGCTCTAGGTCTCAGTTAATCATGAAATTTTACAAATTAATTTAGTCAAGGTTCACCTGAAAGAAAAATTTCTCATCATATTAATGTAGTTTTTCTTTCTAGGTATACTCATTTAACGACTTTCACTCTTTTTATTTTAACATCATTGCTTTATTTCCCTCAATTTAGGTTTTAAGACGCTTACATAATGATAATTTTAGGTGGACTTTCTTCACAGTGCTTCTTGCCTATGATTGATTATCATAAAGTTACTGTTATACAATAACTTTGTATATATACTGATATACACGTATAGTAGAGTTGTCCATGTTTGTATTATGCATGAAATTCTCTTTCAGATCTGCTAGGCAAAACCATAAAAAAAATTTTTTTTTTGTGAATTTGAAATGATTTATCTAAACAATTGCCGGCTATTACATTTTAAGGAGCTTTTAATTGATTCAGCTGAATTCTCTTTTCTTTTGCTCTATTTTGGATCCTTTCCAACAAATATTTTTTAGTATGAGTGAGTGTTATGGCCATATTTTTTGTGAAGTCTGTGTGTGTATGTCTTGTTTAGTGTCTGTCTGTTCTGCATATTTTGTATATAGTTTCCTTTTTCCTAATTTTATCTTCCCCAAATTAGTCTTCCTTATCCTTCCTTCTCTCTTCCTAGTCCTTAACATTTTAATTTTCAGGATTTCACATGTGCAACCCATCTCCTTCACCCACAACTACAAGCTTTGTGATCTCGGCGGGAAGAAGAAATCCATGACTGTTGGAGTTTTACACCATATATGCTGCAAACTTGTTGGAAATGAAGCCACCTGGGATTTGTGTCACAATGTAACACCAGAGAAAAGATCCATGGACAAGACCCACAGTCTCTGGATCCCAGTTAAACTGTGCTATCTGAATTTCTGGTTTTCCATCCACATACAAAATGCTATTGTTGACCGTTTCTACAATGGCTACCCCAAGATTGCACCGATCCCAAAGGAAATACAGAAGCCCAACCAACTTATGATGTAATGATGTAACGCTTGGGGATGCCCCGACACATGGATGACTGTACTGGCCTTCCTTCTTCATTCAGCTTGATGTTATCTCCTGTACAAGGCTTCAACCCGCTTTTCCAGACCCATCAAGTGTCTTCTGCCGGTCCTTTTGGAGTTCCAGACCCCTCATATTTACAGATTGGTATTGAACTCTGTAGAAATTACATCTGTTGTTTTTCCTATAACTGTAATCCTTTGAAGTTATGTTTGGTACTACACTTCTTTTGACTATCGTAATTAATGTTTTTCTATTTTAGTTTTTAATATTAGGAATCGATGTTGTATTACATTAATGTTTTGCTTTTTTGACTTTAGGTTTGTGAGTTATATATTATTGTCTATAATTTCCCAAATGATATTTTTGTCTGTTCTCAGGGTTTTTTGCTGGGCGCATCATAGGCAAAATACTAGGTTTATAGAAGGTTCCATCCATTTTGGATGGGCCCTCAAGTTGTTTATTTACACAGGGAGGGTCTCTGCCTTAAACATTTTGTTTTGGTTTGTGACTTAAGCTCCCATCTATAAATAGTCGACATCAATTTCAGACATCTTATGGACTTCAGACTGGATTAAGAACTTGGACTAAGTTCAGATACCTATTGATCATCATTGCAGTGGCTCCCCACTGTGCAGAGGGTGTATGAGCCTCTTCTTCTGAAATAAAGGCCTAGTTCAATGCCCTCAAAGATGGGCTTTCTGGTCTACCTGAACTTGAATGAAAATGGAGCTGGAGATATAGCATGGAGGTGAGGCGTTGGCCTTTCATGCAGAAGGTCATTGTTTCAAATGCCGGTATCTGCCAGGAGCGATTTCTGAACGTGGAGTCAGGAGTGGCTCCTGAGCACTGCCAGGTGTGACCCAAAAACCAACAACAACAACAACAACAAATAAAGAAAAGGTGCTTCTCCTTGCCTGCTACACAACCTTTCTGGTGTCTCTTCGAAAGATCTATGTACATCTTAGATTTATCTTGTCAGGAGCTTGTAGTTGATTCCTTGATACATGTTTCTGGTTTTAGACACCCTGTGCTTAGGTTAGAAGTTTTTCTTTACATTTTCCTGTGATGTGCTTATGCAAACAGCCGCTCTTTTATTAGTGACTAATTTTTCTTTTAATAATTGTAGACAATATTGTTTGTTTACTAAAAACAAAAGGGGGAATTGTTGTGTATGTAAATATTTTGGGGGATTACTATGTTGCTCACCCTAATCTGATTAGGTGATTGTGCCCTACCCTAGGGTGTGACCTGGCATTCTGCCCCCACCCTAGGGTAGGACCTGATTCTGCTTCCACCATTGGTTGGTATCTGATCCCACCATTGGGTGGGACCTGACTCTGGACTATAAGAGCAAGGGTCTGTGGAAGGCGAGAGCTTTTTGCTGGCTGGAACTGAATCTGAGTCTTTGGACTTCAGTTTTGTCCATCCGAATAAAGCAAATATTTCCACGAGCCTGATTGTCTGCGAGCTGTTTACCCGCCGTTTCACCTCAGAACCGTGGGCTAGACAGGGTGGCAGACGCGTGCTCCGAGCTGGAAGAAAAGGGCCTCATTCTCCATCCCTCCATCAGTCAACCTCTTCAGGGGCTGACCTGCTACAGTAGGGCATTTGCTTTGCATGAAGCTGACCCAGGATGGACCCGGGTTTGATTCTTGTCATTCCATATGATTCCTCAAGTCTCCAGGATCAATTTTTTTTTTGGTTTTTGGGCCACACCCCGCGTTGCTCAGGGGTTACTCCTGGCTGTCTGCTCAGAAATAGCTCCTGGCAGGCATGGGGGACCATATGGGACACCGGGATTTGAACCAACCACCTTTGGTCCTGGATCGGCTGCTTGCAAGGCAAACGCCACTGTGCTATCTCTCCGGGCCCCAGGATCAATTTCTTTTATTAATTTTTATTTTTAATTATGAGAACAAAGATGCAAAGAAAGAGAACAAGGTAAAGTTACAGTGGAAGAACAGTCACCCATAAACAGAATTCTCAGTAGTCCCATTGCTGATATCTTAACTGTGAACTTTCAGCCAAAGAACATTAAGAAAAATAAAACAGAACCCATGTACAATTACTTTGTCCCTCAAGTCCCCAGATTGTAGTACATAATATTTCTTAGCAGCACACAAAGCAATCTCAAGACATAAAACTTATGCAACTCGGGGCCGGGCGGTGGTGCTGGAGGTAAGGTGCCTGCCTTACCTGCGCTAGCCTAGGACGGACCGCGGTTCGATCCCCCGGCGTCCCATATGGTCCCCCAAGAAGCCAGGAGCAACTTCTGAGCCCATAGCCAGGAGTAACCCCTGAGCGTCACAGGGTGTGGCCCAAAAAACCAAAAAAAAAAAAAAAAAAAAAAAGTAAAAAAAAAAAAACTTATGCAACTCAAGGATCAATTTCTAATCCAGAGCTGGAATAACCACTGAGTGCTGTCAATGTGGCCCCAAAACCAAAACAAACAAAGAAAAAACCAAAAGTACCCTGACCAGGTATCACAAGTATTAATTAAAAGTTTTATATTTCTGGGGCCAGGCAGTGGCGCTAAAGGTAAGGTGCCTGCCTTGCCTGTGCTAGCCTTGGATGGACCGCGGTTCGATCCCCCGGTGTCCCATATGGTCCCCCAAGCCAGGAGCAACTTCTGAGCACATAGCCAGGAGTAACCCCTGAGCGTTACCGGGTGTGGCCCAAAAACCAAAAAAAAAAAAAAATAAAAAAGTTTTATATTTCTATCTGCTTCTTAGAAAGTTAAGCAATTGTAATAACAAATCTGGAACAATTACCTTAGGCCTCCTCAGACCTCTTCCAGGGACATCTGGAGATCAGGAACTGAACTTGTCCCCTGAATGTCCCTGGGTTGAGTGATTTTTCTTCAATGGCCCTTTCCTTTTGCATGATAGCAGGGCCAGGTGGTGATCACAGATCTGAACTTCTCGGTGTCACCATGTTCTTCCATAGCTGATGCTTTTCTCCTCCTTGGGCTGTCTGCCCAAGGCAGCTACTTTGCTCACCACCTGCTTCCAAGTCTTCTTGAAGTTTTCAAGGCACTAGAGACAGACAATAGGTGAATTTTCTCTCATCTGTCTGTTAAATCTATCCCTTTGAACTCTCTGAGCATTCTGGGCTTGCTCTTGATTATTTAAACTAAAGTTGATCTCAATCAGTTGACTTAGAGAGGTTCAGAGTACCTTAGCTGACTTTTGGAGTTTTCTTCTAGACCAAGGGCATATTGATTCATAAAGTAAGAAGTTATTCATAAATTCTCTGTTTCAGGTTGGGCTGAGACATATTTGTTTATTTCCTATTTGTGTATTTTCTATTTCTTTAGTATATCCATTATTCTTCCCTATGTGGTACCTATTCAGCCTTTACTCAGCATGAGAGTCCCAGATGAACAAAATCAGAATCAGTCCCCAAGGAACAAGAAGGCAATTTGGTGATTAGTTCAATAAATCATAGATCAATTTCTGTTAAAAATACAGGCAAACTAAATCCAAGAAGGTCCCAAAGGCCCCAATGAAAATGGGCTCAAATTGGAAAACTTTAAGACATATTAGCATGACAGAAACCAAAGACAGAGACAGATTATCCAAAGCAGTAAAGAACTTAAATTTAAAGAACACTCACAGAATTCTCAACAGGCCTCTTCATTGAGATTCTATGAGCCAGAGAGAATAGAAGGATATAATATAAAAACTCAAAGAAATGAACACCTCACCAAGAGGAGTTAATCTGTCCAGAGAGATTAATTACTCCTTTTGAGAAACCATACAGAGTTTCCTGGAAGGTAACAGTTTAGGAAATTTATAACCTTGAAACCAGTTTTTCAAGATGCATAAAAGTACCTACTTAAAAATACAGCTTAAACTTTCCAAAACATCGAAAAGAAAATGGTGCTGATGGTTGCCTTATAGTACATGAAGGAAGGTGTGTTTACTCCCAGCTTGCTAAGAAATTTCATACATATTCAATAAAAAATTAATATTTTATTCATTGTGAATGTTGCACATTCATTTCTTGCGTTTTTCTTAAAATATATTGACTTTTTTATTTTTGCAATCTTTGACTTATTAGCTTATAAATAATCTGTTATCTATAATATTTTCTAATATAAAACAAGGATAAAACATACTTTCATACTTTTATAAACCTAATTAAATTTTTCCTTTAAGTATTTCTTCATTTTCTTAACTCTTAGTGAAATTGACCTTTGTAGGGTTTTTCTATTTTACATACATTTTAAAGTGTATTAACAGAATTATTATTATTATTATTTTTATTTTTGGTCCACACCTGGCAGTACTCAGGGGTTACTCCAGGCTCTGCACTCAGAAATCACTCCTGGCAGGTTTGGGGGACTATACGGGATGTCAAGAATTGAACCCAGGTTTGTCCAGTGTCGGCTGCATGCAAGGCAAATGCTCTACCGCTGTGTTATCTCTCTGGACCAGAATATTAATTGTTATTTAAATTATTACAGTATTATATCTATTATTAATTTTAGAAATTATAAGCCTTATAAACTACAGATAGTTTTTGAAAGCATTCTACTTTATCAACTTACAATTTTTTGGAATTTTAGGAAATGAGCTCTATATGTCCTGTGAGTGTAAGTATTACTGTTACACAATGAAAATGAAAACAAAAGAGAGATCTCTCTCATATGTGGGATAAAAACATGTCAGAGAAGAACAAATGGTCAAAGTCACAAAATGAAAGATTTTGTCTATAGAACTGATCTACTTGGGTTTAGTACATGCACAACCCTAGGCTGATTCTGTCCTTGCCAGGGTCCCCTTAGCTGTGGAATGGGGTTTATTGGTAAAGCATTCAAAGCTTTATGTAAGAGAAGAACAAATGATCAAAGTCATAAAATGAAAGATTTTGTCTATAAAACTGATTTACAAGTGAAGGGAGGAGCTATTTACTACGTGAGGCAGCAGACATAATCTCTTCAGGGCCCAACACCAGGTAAACTGCCTCCACTCAACGAGGCTGGAGGCTGATCCTTGCCATGTGTTTGGGCAAAAGAGAGCCATTACAGGGGCCGAAGTGGGCAAAGGGCATAGGTATCTGCCTTGCATGCCTTACCCTAGGACAGACCACAGTTCGATTCTCTGGGTTCCCATATAGTCTCCCAAGCCAGGGGCAATTTCTGAGAGTATAGCCAGGAGTAACCCCTGAGCATCACCAGGTGTGCCCCCCCAAAAGAGAGCTATTATAAAGAACTGCTGCCTCACTCCCTGCCTGCTTACTGCATGAGGCAGCCAAGAAGACAACAATGAACATAATCTCTTCAGGGCCCAACACCCAGTAGGCTGTCTCTGCCCAATAGGGATGTAGGCAGAGAAGCATGGCCACTCCGCTTCTCTCTGCAGCCACGCACATCTTCTAGCCCATGAACCCCACCACAACAAGCATGTAAAAACCGCACTACAAGCGTGTCAATGGTGAAACAATGCAGGACAACAGCATGCATAGAGAGTGAAGATGGCAACTCTGATGACCTGAAAAGTACCAACTACCTAGTCAGCCACTCAGATAAGGAGTTTAGAGTAGAAATATGGAGGATGCTCCAAAGAAAGCATAGATTAAGCTGAGCAGACTGCAAAGATAGAAATCAGAAAATTTCAGAGCCAGAGAGATAGCATGGAGGTAAATATTTGCCTTGCATGCAGAAGGTCAGTGGTTTGAATCCTGGCATCCCATATGGTCCCCTGAGCCTGCCAGGAGCAATTTCTGAGCATAGAGCCAGGAGTAATCCCTGAGCGCTGCTGGGTGTGACCCAAAAACAAACAAACAAACAAACAAACAAACAAAAAAGGAAATCAGAAAACTCCAATCTAAAACAGCAGGACTGAAAAATCTCAGTAGATGAAATGAAAACCTCAATGGAAAGCCTCTCCAACAGAGTAACAGCAGCTGAGGACAGAATTAGTGAGCTAGAAGATGAGATGCAGAACAACTCCACACAACAGAAGAGATTGGAAAAAAACCTTATATCAAATGATCAGACAATGGAAAAACTACTCAAAGAATGTGAACAAATAAAAATAGAAGTCCTTGGGTCACCCCAGCACCCCTCTACCTCTTTCCTCTGGAACTCCAGGGCTTCCCCTGGGCCACATGCCTAGGCAAGCCAGCAAGGTGGGTTCCTGGGCGGAGCTAATGGGGTACCCTAGGCTTTCCCCACTCCCAAGCCGGCTCCAGAGGGAGTTTTAGGGTGTGGGCTTTGAACTTCCAGCCTTCCGGCTCGGGAAGGATCTCCTTCCTTTCTGGGAGTCGGGAGTCTTGGCCAGCATGGGTTTCATCAGACCTCTGTTGTGCCAAAGGCCTTTTTTACACTTGGAAGAGCTTAACTTGGGGTGGCAGATAGTTGCTTGGCTCTACTCAGGCAGTCACTGGTAATTTCATACCAGTCTACATGTTCCAAACCATCTGGGGGTTAGTGCCCCCGCGTGCACAATATATATTAATAGTACTCCATATCATTAAGATATGTTTTTATGTATGCAGAATGTCCACTTTGTATTCTGCTCTTTATCACACCCCTACAAAACTCATTTTTACCCTTTAACCCTCTCACCCCAAACCATCATTACTCCACATTTACCCCTTTTAACTTTAGCACTGCACCATCCAAAATCACAGACCAACGTGGTGCACTGGATTTTACACCCACCCAACTATTTCAAAAGCATAATATAGCAAATATGCCCTTTGAATTTTTTATATCTATTTTCTTTGACAGCTATATCTCTTACTTAATATTCTCTTTTATAGTGACAATTTTCTCTACTTTTTATCTTTTCTTCTCTTTGTGAACTGATCAATAAGGAATTTGGTGAAAGATTCCCTCAGTTTATTGCTTATGTATGAACCAAGTCACGGGGATTGTAGGACTTGTTCTTGCAGCCCCTATATGTACCAATAGTGATACGTGGCATTATTCCTTGTTTGCATAAGCACATTAAAATGGTGAAATTCTATACATACAAATACGTTCATCTCTAATAGAGATGAGAACACACAAAACGTGTAGTGCAATTGGACCTTACACATTATGACCTGGCACAGGCCTCAGAAGAATGGGCATTCTCCATTCACCCCTGAACTAGGGAAGCCCCCTACAAAACATCCAACATTGTCTATAACATCATCTGGAAGAAATCCTCTACCAGGGAAGACCCTACCACTGCTCTGACATCGACCTACTCAAAAGACTTCTTTTAACACTGAGAAGATTTAACAACAATAATGTCCTGTTTACTGGACAGGGCTCTCCACATTGCCCTTTAATTGTGATGTGAAACTAGAGGACGCTCAACACCAGCCTGACTTCAATGTAGAATATGCAGATTCCAGGATCTTTTGCCAACAACAGAGACTGTTTGAAAAATAAAACTGTATTGGCACTACAGACAAGGACTTGGATTAGACAAACTATTCTGCTGGAACCTAGAGCTGGTCTTATTCCAGGAAACTTCAGGGATAGGGTCTCCTTGTATTTATGCCAAGGCTTTACCTTTCCATGTCACCCATATTTTGGTGGGCCTATGCAAACAATAATTGCCACTTTAACACCATTTTTACTTTGCTCCTTTGACTCTAAACCTTAAATAAAAAAAAACCTACTTAAACTTTTGAGGTTAACATAAACTAATATGCATATGCATGGAAATGTAAAAAATACTATGTCTTCAATGTTTCAGGAGTTACACAAATATCATGGCTTTAAATTGCTTTGTGTAACACTAAGAAATGTTATAATGTATATCTGGAGACTTGAGGGACAAAGTAATTGTACATGGGTTCTGTTTTATTTCGTTTTAATGTTCCTTGACTTTATGTTCAAAATTAAGGTGTCAGCAAGGGGATTTCTTCTAAGAACTCTGTTTATTGGTTGAAGAGGTAATGACTTAAGACATGTATGTTTAAATCATGAAAAAAATACATACAGTCCTATAAGAGTAAAAAAAATAGAAGTCTTTGGGGCCAGAGAGATAGCATGGAGGTAGGGCATTTGCCTTGCATACAGAGAAATGATGGTTTGAATCCCAGCATCCCATATGGTCCCCTGAGCCTGCCAGGAGCAATTTTTGAGTGTAGAGCCAGGAGTAACCCCCGAGTGCTGCCGGGTGTGACCCCCAAACAAACAAAAACAAAACAAAACAAAAATAGATGTCTTTGATAAACTCAACAGAAACACCATAAGAATCATTGGAGTCCCAGAGACCCAGGAAGAGAATAATAATAAGAGTTGAATGAAGAGGAAGAAGAGGAAGAGGAAAAAAAGAAGAGGAAGAAGAAGGGGAAAGAAGAAGAGTAAGAAGAAGGAAAAGAAGCAGAAGGGGAAGAAGAGAAAGCAGAAGAGAAGAAAAAAGAAGAGAAAAGTAAAGAGAAAGAGGAGAACTTGAAGAGCAGTTGACCTATAGGTGTCAATGTCTAGATTTGATCCCAGATGATCTTGTGTTCATGCTCTAATATTCTCACAACTGGGGCCCGGAGAGATAGCACAGCGGCATTTGCCTTGCAAGCAGCCAATCCAGGACTAAAGGTGGTTGGTTCGAGTCCCGGTGTCCCATATAGTCCCCTGTGCCTGCCAGGAGCTATTCTGAGCAGACAGCCAGGAACAACTTGTATAAAATTGTGTTATAAATTTGTGTATATATGTATGTATAAAATATGTTATATACTTATGCATGATCACATCTAATAAACCAACTGTAAAAAAGAAGTAAAGTTATATCTTTACAAGCATTCATCATAAAGAAAGAAAAGGCCTATATAAATAACTTAATGACACAGTTTAAAAATTGGGAAAAGGCAATAAAATGAGCCAAAATTTATTATATGGGAGGAAATAACAAAACTTAGAGCAGAAATTAATGAACTGGACCCTAAAAATCCAAAATTTCATTCAAAGCAAGGAAAAAATAAGCACGATTGATAAACCATTAACAATATTCAAAAAGAAACTTAATAAGCAGAATCAGAAATGTAAAAAGAAATTAAAAAATATATCAGCAGCTACTTCTCTTGCACATTTAAGAAAACAAGTGGAGGGGGCAAAGATATAGCACAGTGGGTAAGGCAATTGTCTTTCACGTGGCCATCCCCAGGTTCAGTCCCCAGCATCCCATGTGGTCTCCCGACTCTTCAGGAGTGATTTCTGAGTGCAGAGCCAGGAGTATATACACTGGGCACTGCTGGTATGTGACCCCAAAACAAGCAAACAAACAAAAAAAGGTGGAGGGAGGGTGTACATGGCCTCTTATGGAGGGAAGTAGGATCTCTGGTGATGGCTGTGGTACTGGAATGATATGTGCATGGAAACTATGATCAACAGTATTGCAAATCCTAAAACAAAATGAAAATGATTAAAAGAAAAAGCAGATTGTGATAGTATAATGTGTTGGGGATTTGTTTTACATGTAAGTGATGTGCCTTCAATCCTCAGTTTCCCTATGATATTACAAACAATGTCAAATAAGTACTGAACCAGGAGTAAGCCTTGAGCACCCCAGGAAGTGTTCCACTGAAATAACCAGAAAAATTCACATGTGAATATCTATTCAGCGTGGATGCCAATGTCCCATGAGTTTCACCTAGCAGTCACTGAGCTATTATGATAATCCACTTGATCTATACGGTGCTGTTCCCACCACATGAGTTCTTGGGAACTGTGGACTCAGGCTGGAGCAAGGATTGCTCTTTACAGGACAAGGAAAGTTCGTTCCAGTGTCTTTCCAGGTTCTCTAGGAATGTCACCTTGAAAGTAATTTCAAGAGGAGGGGAATAATGGACTCCAACATCTCTCTATTCAGAGGAAGCTATGGGGCACAGGGACAAGGAGAGAGATGCGAGTTTAGAGGGCACAGATTTCTCCAATGGATCAAGGCCAAGAGTCCTGTGTCCTTATGTCCTCTGCTGCTGATTCTCTTTGTTTCTAAATAGCCACATGTAGCTGTAAACCCAGGTTTGGGTTGAGCAATTATTTCTGTGTTTTAAGCTGAAGTCTGCTCTTCCCTGCCCCTCTTGTGTGAATAGTCCTGGTTAGACTAAAGACGGAAAATGCAACTTTTCCTGGCCCCGAAAGAAATAGGTGCTAGCACCAGTAAACTGATATCCACCTGCGTTATTTTGTGTGGGTGTGTGGGGAACTACTTTAACAGCAGCCTAATAGGATGTATTTATTCCGTTAACTCTGGGCTTGTATGATTTGTGCTCTCACAGATATACTCAGTGATGAAAACAAGGAGGACAGAATTAAGATTCTGAAGTTCAGCGAGTAACTTTTGATGAGTAGGTTGATGAGTTGATAAGTAGGTCCTTGTAGTTTGACAAGCTCCTATATCTCAGCCATTGCTGGGGTTTTGCCACAAGAATATGATGAAACTTAAAGGGCATAGTGATAGCACAGTGGCCTGGCATTTGTCTTGCAAGCAGCTGACCTGGGATGGAACCGGGATCGTCCCAGCCTGCCAGGATCGAGTTCTGAGTGCATAACCAAGAGAAACTGCGAGTGCTGCTGGTTGTGGCCCAAGAAAAAAATTGCTGTCTAAGATATTTAGAGCCCAGAGCTCTGATAGAAAGAATCAACTGGGGCCCGGAGAGATAGCACAGCGGCGTTTGCCTTGCAAGCAGCCAATCCAGGACCAAAGGTGGTTGGTTCGAATCCCGGTGTTCCATATGGTCCCCCGCGCCTGCCAGGAGCTATTTCTGAGCAGATAGCCAGAAGTAACCCCTGAGCAACGCCGGGTGTGGCCCAAAAACCAAAAAAAAAAAAAAAAAAAAGAAAGAATCAACTGTGGGAAAAATATCAAACCTCAAAAATGTCAGGTGAAAAACGAATAGATGTGAGACTTGCATGTACGACAAATAGGAAACTCAATCAGTGTTGTTTTGGATGTTGGTGGATTTGAACCTCTCATTCTGGTGCTGGTGGGAATGCCAACTGGTCCAACCTTTTGGACCAGTATGAACACTTCAGAAAACGAGGCATTGGGCTTTCACAGGATTCCGCAATTCCACTGTTTGGCATTTATCCCATAGGTCCTATAACTCTAGTCAGAACAGACAAAAAGACTTCTATATTTTTGCAGCGCTCATCACAGCACCCAAATCTGAAAACAACATAAGCGCCAAGAACAAATGATTGAAAAGAGAAACTGTGCTTCATATATACAAAGCAATATGGGGTCTGGAGAGATAGCACAGTGAGCAGAGCATTGTCTTGCATGTGACTGACACAAATTTGGTCAGTGGTTGAGTAAACATCCTCATTCAACTCTGCCTTTTTTTTTTTTTTTTTTTTTTTTGGTTTTTGGGTCACACCCCGTGACACTCAGGGGTTATTGCTAGTTGTCTGCTCAGAAATTACTCCTGGCAGGCTCGGGGGACCAGATGAAATGCTGGTGATCGAACCCAAATCAGCTGTGTGCAAGGGAAATGCCCTACCCATTGTGCTATTGCTCACACCCACCCCCAACTTCCATTTTAGGTAAGATTCCAATATGATTCAAGATACTCAAAGCTCGGCTATTGTGATGACTAGATCAGAGCAGGAGGTTGGCAATGAATTCAGGCCTCTTTGGTACATATTTGGTCTTGGGTCCCATACAGAACGTCAAAGAACTTACTCCTGGCTCCATGCTCAGGGCTTATAGCAGGTGATGTTCAGAAATGGAACCAGAGATGGCCACATAAAAGCAAGCACGTTAACCCATATGATGTCTCTCTAGCTGCTGTTAGTGCATTAAAAAAAAGTCTGGGGCCCAAGTGATAGCACAGCAGTAGGGTGTTTGCCTTGCATGAAGCATCCAGGAGAGGACTTGGTTCAATCCCTGACATCCCATATGGTCCCCTGTGCCAGGAGTAATTTTTGAGTGCATAGCTAGGAGTAACCCTGAGTGTTACAGGTTGTGGCCCCAAAAGCAAAAACAACAAAAAAAAGTTTGTTATTAAGCAATTAATATGTGGTCTCTCGCTGTCCTCTTTCCTCTGCTTTGGTGTTTTCAGCCTGGGCCTGTGAGTGAGGAGAACAGCCCTCAGAGTCACAGGACGATCTGAGCCTGCTGTTCCAAGTCCATCTCCACAGATTGAGCAGCTTTTCAAATCGGTGTGTTTCTTTCTTAGCATACTTTATTTTCCTAGGGATGTAACAACTACAACTCCACACCAGATTCTCTTCGAAGAGCAATCTGGCCTAAAATTCCACTGTCAAATTCTAAGGGCCTTCCAGAGTTTTCCTAGTTTCTGCACACACTGGTACAAGAGGACATGCATTTATGTTGCATGTTGTTGACTCTGTTTGATCTCAGGCACTGTTGTATTAATTATTAACTATATAGTCCTGGTGTGGATGGATGGATAGTGAGGTCTTTCTCGGTCTGGCCCAGTGCCTGCAGCCCAAGGGCCTGGTAGGTCTTAGGTTCAGGATAATGGTGAAGAAATGAGCCATGGCAATCAGATGAAGTTTCAGGAGACATAAAGTTTTATTAATAAGGCCCTAACCACCATCTGCATATCTCATTCACATGACATAAGCAACCTCTTTCTTTCCTGCTCCTCTGCATCCATGCTGTCTCTCATCTCTCTCCACCTCCTTTCTCTGTCCTTCCTGCTGCATCTCTTGCAGAGTGTCTCTGTTCCCTCTTTCTTGCTGATGCCCTCCTTCCCCTTTTCCCCAGGTAACCCCTTAAATTACCAACCACAGACCCCTCCCAGCTATGGGAGAGTCTCCCTTTGCAGGTGAGATAGGCAGAAAGTTGGTGGAAAGGGAAACAAGGCACCATATTTGATCTCCTGAGCACTGCTAGGAGAGATGCCTGTGCATAGATTCAGGAAGAAGCTCTGATCACAGTAGGCTGGTCCTGTACAAAAACCCAAACCAAAAGTCCTCTTTATTTCTGAATAGCCACATGAAGCTGTAAACCCAGGCTTGGGGTGAGCAATTCTTTCTGCGTTTTGAGCCGAATTCTGCTCTTCCCTGCCCCTCTTGCGTGAATAGTCCTGGTTAAACTAAAGACAAAATGCAACTTGTCCTGACCCAGAAAGAAATAGCTGCTAGAGCTGGGAGCCGGGAGTCTAGCAGGAGGGGGTTTGGCGGGTTCCCGCCATGCTGGAGACCTTCCTAACCAGGCCTAGTGGGGGTGCGGGACTTGGGTAACCCCAGCACCCCTTTACCCCCTTGCTCCAGATCTCCAGGGCTTCCCCGGGCCACATGCCTGGGCAAGCCAGTGAGTTGGGCCCCCTTGGTGGAGCTCGAAGTTACCCTAGGCTTTCCCCCATTATCCATTCAGCTCCTTAGGGAGGGTCTGGATGGGGCCCTGAACTTTTGGCCTCCCAGCTTCTTGAATTCACTGGTAATCTCTGTCCATTCTATATTTTCAAAATCGCGCGGGGGCAATAGCACAAGAAACATTAATAGTACTCACTATCATTGAATTATGTTTTTATATATGCAGAATGTCCATTTTGTACTCTGCCCTTTTGCATACCCCTTCATAAGATTATATTTCTCTTTAACTTCCTTAATTCCTATCATCATTACTCCTCATTTACCCTTTCTAACTTAAGTACTGTAGAGTCGTAAGTCACAGATCAAAGTGGTGCCCACTTTGGTGCCCACCCAACTATTTTAAAAGGCATAAAAAGGACACTTATGTCTCTTCAACATTTTATGGGTGTTTTCTTTGACAGCTATAACTTTTGCTGAATATTTTCTTATACAGTGACGATCCCCCCCCCCCCCGCATGTTTTTGTACCTTCTCTTTGTGAACTGCTCAATAGGAAATTTGGTGTGAAAGAATCCCTCAGTTTAATGCTTATGTTTGAACCAAGTCATGGGTATTGTTGGAAATGTTCTTACGCCCCCATATATCTGATAGCACCACGTGGCTTTATTTCTTGTTTGCTTAGGCACACTAAAATGGGAAAATACTATACATACCAATAAGTTCTTATCTAATAGAGATGGGAACACACAAATCTTGTAGTGCAATGAGACCTTACACCCTGAACATTGACATAAAGACCTGGTACAGGCCTCAGAAGAATGGGCATTCTCCATTCACCCCTGATCTAGAGAAGACATCTACAAAATATCCAAGGTTGTATATAACATCACCTGGAGGCATTCCTCTACCAGGGAAGACCCTACAGCTGCTCTGACATCGATCT
This sequence comes from Suncus etruscus, assembly GCF_024139225.1. Taxonomy (NCBI): domain Eukaryota; kingdom Metazoa; phylum Chordata; class Mammalia; order Eulipotyphla; family Soricidae; genus Suncus; species Suncus etruscus. Next base: position 83,405,624 of record NC_064861.1, on the reverse strand, counting down.
ACTCAAAAAAGACTTCCCTTAACACTAAGAAGACTTAACAAAAACAATGACCTGCTTACTGGACAAGTCTTGCTGTATTGCCTCTTAAATGTGAGGTTTGTCTATAACATCACCTTGAAGCAATCCTCTACCACGGAAGACCCTACCACTGCTCAGACATTGTCCTGCTGAAAGGAGACTTCCCTTAACAATGAGAAGACTTAACAACGACCTGCTTACAGGACAGGGCTTCCTGCATTGCCCTTTCATGGTGAGGTGAAATGAGAAGACACTCCACATCATGACTTCAATTTAGGATATGCAGATTCCAGAATCTTTGATACAGAAACATGATACCAACAACAGAGACTGTGTGAAAAGTGTGTTGGCACTATGGACAATGTCTTGGATTGGACGATAACTTGCCTGAAGCCTAGAGTTGGTCTTATGCAAGGAAACTTCAGGGGTAGGATCTCTTTGTATTTAGGCCAAGGTTATTCCTTTCCATGCCTCTCATATTTTGGTGGGCCTATGAAAACAACAATTGCCAATCTAACACCGTTTTTACTGTGCTCCTTTGACTCTAATCCTTAAAATGCACCCACTTAAAATTTGAGGTTAAATGCACCCACTTAAAATTTGAGGTTAACTTAAGCTAATATGCATGTACATGAAAATGTAAAAAATACTATGCCTCTAATGTTTAAGGAGTTACATAAGTTTTATGGCTTTAGATTGCCTTGTGTACTGTTAAGAAATATTATAATGTGATACAATCTGGGTACTTGAGAGACAAAGTAATTGTACATGGATTCTGTTTTATTTATCTTAATGTTCTTTGGCTGAAAGTTCAAAGTTAAGATATCAGCAAGGGGACTTCTTCTGAGAATTATGTTATGGCTGATTGTCCTTACACTGTAACTTTACCTTGTCCTCTTTCTTTGCATCTTTTGTTCTCATAATTCAAAATAAAAAATTTAAAAACAAAGTAAGAAATAGCTGCTAGCACCAGTAAAATGATATTCATCTGCATTACTTTGTGTGGGTGTGTGGGGAACTACTTTTACAGCAGTCTAATAGGATGTACTTATTCCGTTAACTCTGGATTTGTATACGTTGTGCTTTCACAGATATACTCAATGATGGGAACAAGGACAGAATTAAGATTCTGAAATTTAGCGAGTTACTTTTGATGAGTAGGTTGATGAGTTGATGAGTAGGTTCTGGTAGTTTGACATGCTCCTATCTCTCAACCATTGCTGGGGTTTTGCCACAAGCATATGATGAAACTTAAAGGGCATCTGGGCTTCAAGTGGGGATCCCAGAATCCTTTGCCAGGAGAGGAGTTGCTGTTACTTCTTGTGTCTGTCCAGGCCAACCTTCAGCCTCAGTATCAACCTGTTTAGCCAAACAACTGCTAGTTTTTAGAATTTTGTAGAACATACACCTACTAAAGTTTGCTTTTCAGATGAAAGTTACTCTTCATTAGGAACTCCCAAACCTGAGCTTAAACAAGATGGTGTTTCAATTGGGGAAATTGGTGGGGGGAAATGTGCACTGATGAAGGGATGCGTGTAGAAAATTGTAGGACAGAAAATCATTCATGAGCAACTTTGGAAGTATGCATCATACAGTGATTCAATTTTAAGTGTATTTAAATATACAAATAATTTACTAGTTTAATTCAGTTTAATTTGGAAATACGTATTGGTAGCTTTCATTCCAGATCAGGGACTCTAACTCATTTTTCCTTATTGCCTTCTAAAGAGGTTAGGTGATCAATACTAATAAATGTATCTTCCTACAGACTGGAACAAATATTGGCCCACCAATCATCTGACAAAAGACTGTTATCCAATGGGGTCATAGTGATAGCACAGTGGGCGGGCATTTGTCTTGCATGCGGCTGACCTGGGATGGAACCGGGATCGTCCCCAGTATTCCATATGGTCCCCCCAGCCTGCCAGGATCGAGTTCTGAGTGCATAATCAAGAGAAACCCACGAGTGCTGCTGGTTGTGACCCAAGAAAAAAAAATTGCTGTCTAAGGTATTTAGAGCCCAGAGCTCTGGTAGAAAGAATCAACTGTGGGAAAAACATCAAACCTCAAAAAAGTCAGGTGAAAAACGAATAGATGTGAGACTAGCATGTATGACTAAGAGGAAATTCAATCAGTGTTGTTGTGGATGTCGGTGGAATTGAACCCCTCGTTCTGGTGCTGGTGGGAATGCCAACTGGTCCAACCTTTTGGACCAGTATGAACATTTCAGAAAATGAGGCCTTGGGCTGTCACATGATTCTTCAATTCCACTGTTTGGCATTTATCCCATAGGTCCTATAACTCTAGTCAGAACAGACAAAAAGACTTCTATATTTTTGCAGCTCTCATCACAGCACCCATATCTGGAAACAACATAAGCACCAAGAACAAATGATTGAAAAAAGAAACTGTGCTTCACATATATAAAGCAATATGAGGTCTGGAGAGTTAGTACAGTGAGCAGAGCATGTGTCTTGCATGTGACTGACGCAAATTTGATCCACAGCATCCCATAAGGTCCTCTTAGCCTGCCAGGAATGATTCCTGAGTGCAGAGTCAGGATTAACTCATGAGCGCTGCCAGGTGTGTCCCCCAAACCAAAAAAAAAGGAAACCCAACAGCAACAAAAACCAAAGCACTACTACAGAGTCCTATGAAGAGAGGCAACTATGGAAATGTTTGCTCTTTGAATGGATCTTAAGAATACTGAGTCAAGTTAGCCAGGAAGAGAGGAAGATATATAGAGTGATCTTCCTCATATATTGGCTATAAAGAAACTAAGTAAGTCCCAAAGCAACAGAAACTGAGATGGACACTAGACAGTGATGGAGCCCCAGGAGTCCGTCTAGATCCTAAATCCTTCACTTTCTGCCTAGCAATTGGTGACTCATTGGGGAGCTTCAATATCTGCATTCACCAAGGACATTTACTATCTAGAGGCCAATTGTGTCCTCTTGAGCTGAACTGCAAATCAAATACATATTGGAAAATGGTTTCCTTGTCAGTGCTAATTTTCTCTCTGCTTTCTTTCTAACATAGTACCAAAAACCTAGAGTGTTTCTAGAGCTCTGGGGAAGGACAGTCCAGTTGAATTATTCTGTTTTACTGGAATCAAGTCTTCCCCGTTCAAAGGCAGAAAAGGAACCTAGTCAGAATGCAGAGAAATTCAAGGCAGCAGCAATCCATGTTTAAAGCCTTTCTATAGTTGGAACATTGGTCCTTTAGACATTGTGTTTCCTAGGTTATTGTCTAACTTGTGGATAGACTGGATATTGATTTGAGGTTGATGTAAACTAAAGTGGCTTTTTGAACATACTAAGCAGTTCCCTGGTTCCACACCCAGTTCCACATCTTTCATCTTAGGAGGGTACCTGGTGGGAGGTAGGAGCTAAGTGCTGACATTGTCCTAAAGACTTCTTCCATGTGGGGAGTAGTTGGATAGTATTTCTAATGTGTGCAATGTCTCTTCTTTGCTTGGGGTTGTGAATCCTGTGAGCATTATCAAAGGATGAGTAAAAACTAAATCTGATAACAGCCACAGTGAGTACATTTTTCTCAACTCAACTCAGTTGAGGCAATGTCCTCTTTCTTTACGTGGAAATGACCTACCAGTATCTAACATCTTGATTTCATAGGAGTTGGCCAAGAGAAGTCCTAGATATTGCTAAGGACAGAACTGATATCTCAAGTATTAATTCAAAGTTTTATATTGCTACCCACTACTTAGAAAGTTCAGCATTGTAATAACAAATCTGGAGATATTACTTTAGGTTACTTTAGAGATTACCTTTGACCTCTTGCAGGGGCACCTGGAGATCCCCTGACTGGGGCGATTTCTTTCTTTTGCATGATTGCAGGGCCAGGTGGTGATCACAGATCTGGGCAGGTGTATCCCTGTCCTTCCACAGCTGATGCATTCCTCCTCCTTGGGATGGTCTGCCCAATGCAGCTTGCTTTTTTTTAAATTGAATAAAGATTTTATTAGACCACAGCTACTTTGCTCACCACCTGCTTCTAATTTTTTTCGGAGGTTGCAAGGTATCAGGACAAACAATATTTACAGGCAAATTTTCTCTTATCTGTCTGTTAAATCTATCCTTTTGGACTCTCTCAGCATTCTGGGCATATCTAGAACTTATCTCAATGAATTGGTTTAGAGAGGTTCTGAGTATCTTAGCTGACTTTTGAAGTTTTCTTTTAAACCAAGGGCACATTGATATATAAAAAAGATATTCACAATTCCTTGTCTCAGGTTGGGCTGAGATATTTTGTCTATTTCCTATTTGTGTGTTTGTCTATTTCTCAATGTTTCCATTATTCTTCCTTATGTAGTATCTGTTCAGTCTTTTTCTCAGTGACTTACTTCAACCTACGGTATGAGTTCCAGATGAACAAATTCATATTCATTGTGGTCCCCAAGGAACAAGGAGGCAAATTTGGTGATTAGTTTAATAAACCATAGGTTAATTTCTTTGTGTGAAATATATAGGAAAACCAAATCCAAGAGGTCCCAGAGGCTCCAATGGAAGTGGACTCAAGTAGGAAAACTTTAAGACATATTGTTATTAACATGACAGAAACCAAAGACAGAGACAGATTATTTAAAGTAGGAAGGAACTTACATTTAAAGAAAACTCACAGGCAACAAACCTATACAATGAGATTCTATGAGCCAGGGAGATTAGAGGGATTTAATGTAAAAATTTAAAGAAAATGAACACCTCAAAAGAGGTGTTAATCTATCCAGAGAGATTAATTGCTCCTTCTGAGAACCCATACAGAGCTTCCTGGACAGGCAACAGTTTAGGGAATTCAGAACCTTGAAACCAGTTTTTTAAGATGCATGAAAAGACCTTCTTATAAATACAGTTTAAACTTTCCAGAGCAAGGGAGGACTACAGAGCATGAAAACCGGCTAAGCTTTGCAAAAGCCGGCTCCCTGTGTGTGACACCAGGCGGGGAAAATCCGCGAAAGTACACCGGCCCAGTGGTGCCCAACTGTGAAAAACTGTGAGTGTGACCTTACTATGTCTGTCTACTGTCCTATTGCATGAAACTCTTGCGAATGGGGCAAAAAGAGGCTCCAGAAACCTCGCTCACCCAGACGCCATTTTCAGGGAGGGACTACAGAGCATGAAAACTGGCTAAGCTTTGCAAAAGCCGGTTCTCTGTGTGTGACACCAGGCGGGGAAAATCCGCGAAAGTACACCGGCCCAGTGGGGCCCAACTGTGAAAAACCTGTGAGTGTGACCTGTCTATGTCTGTCTACTGTCCTCTTGCGTGAAACTCTTGCGAGTGGGGCAAAAAGAGGCTCCAGAAACCTCGCTCGCCCAGACACCATTTTCAGGGAGGGACTACAGAGCATGAAAACCGGCTAAGCCAGGCGGGGAAAATCCGCGAAAGTACACCGGCCCAGTGGGGCCCAACTGTGAAAAACCTGTGAGTGTGACCTGTCTATGTCTGTCTACTGTCCTCTTGCGTGAAACTCTTGCGAGTGGGGCAAAAAGAGGCTCCAGAAACCTCGCTCGCCCAGACACCATTTTCAGGGAGGGACTACAGAGCATGAAAACTGGCTAAGCTTTGCAAAAGCCGGCTCTCTGTGTGTGACACCAGGCGGGGAAAATCCGCGAAAGTACACCAGCCCAGTGGGGCCCAACTGTGAAAAACCTGTGAGTGTGACCTGTCTATGTCTGTCTACTGTCCTCTTGCGTGAAACTCTTGCGAGTGGGGCAAAAAGAGGCTCCAGAAACCTCGCTCGCCCAGACGCCATTTTCAGGGAGGGACTACAGAGCATGAAAACCGGCTAAGCCAGGCGGGGAAAATCCGCGAAAGTACACCGGCCCAGTGGGGCCCAACTGTGAAAAACCTGTGAGTGTGACCTATGTCTGTCTACTGTCCTCTTGCGTGAAACTCTTGCGAGTGGGGCAAAAAGAGGCTCCAGAAACCTCGCTCGCCCAGACACCATTTTCAGGGAGGGACTACAGAGCATGAAAACCGGCTAAGCTTCGCAAAAGCCGGCTCCCTGTGTGTGACACCAGGCGGGGAAAATCCGCGAAAGTACACCGGCCCAGTGGGGCCCAACTGTGAAAAACTGTGAGTGTGACCTGTCTATGTCTGTCTACTGTCCTCTTTCATGAAACTCTTGCGAGTGGGGCAAAAAGAGGCTCCAGAAACCTCGCTCGCCCAGACGCCATTTTCAGGGAGGGAACACAGAGCATGAAAACCGGCTAAGCTTTGCAAAAGCCGGCTCCCTGTGTGTGACACCAGGCGGGGAATATCCGCGAAAGTACACCGGCCCAGTGGTGCCCAACTGTGAAAAACTGTGAGTGTGACCTGTCTATGTCTGTCTACTGTCCTCTTGCATGAAACTCTTGCGTGTGGGGCAAAAAGAGGCTCCAGAAACCTTGCTCGCCCAGACGCCATTTTCAGGGAGGGACTACAGAGCATGAAAACCGGCTAAGCTTTGCAAAAGCCGGCTCTCTGTGTGTGACACCAGGCGGGGAAAATCCGCGAAAGTACACCAGCCCAGTGGGGCCCAACTGTGAAAAACCTGTGAGTGTGACCTGTCTATGTCTGTCTACTGTCCTCTTGCATGAAACTCTTGCGAGTGGGGCAAAAAGAAGCTCCAGCGGAGCACGGCCGCTCCGCTTCGCTACGCAGCCATGCACTCTTTCTAAGGAAAGAACTCCATTGCAACAAGAAGGAAAAATCACACTAAGAACGGCTCTATATCACAGAAGCAAACATTTCTTTCCGGACTGTCTTCTCTGTTGCATGCTCGGGCCTAAGATTTGACCCAGTGTGAGGCTTCATCCACGGAGGACTCCCCTCCCTTAGAGGCAAGTCAGCCCATCCAGAAAGGGAGGAGCCAGAGGAGTGTGCTGCCTGCATCATATAGACAATGAATACCACCACAACACGTAGAAAAACCCACAATACAAGTGTGACAATGGGGAAACAACGCAGGCCAGCATCAGACATAGAGAATGAAGATGACAATTTTGAGGACCAGATAATGACCAACCAACTAATCAACCTGTCAGATAAGGACTTTAGACTAGCAATATGGAAGATGCTCAACGGACTCCAAGAAACCATGGATCGAGTTGAACAGAACACTAATAAGAACCAAGAAAATATGAAGACAGAAATCACAAAACTCCAAACTGAAATAACATGTCAACTAACAGGACTGAAAAAGTCAGTAAACGAAGTGAATGACAATATGGATAAGCTCTGAGACAGGGTATCAGAAGCTGAGAATAGACTTGGTGCTGTGGAAGATGAGATACATAACAATTCCATACAGCAGGAGAGATTGTACAAAAAGCTTAAAGCAAATGAGCAGACAATGGAAAAATTAGTCAAAGAATGGGAACAGATGAAAATAGAAGTCTATGATAAGATCAACAGAAACAACTTAAGAATCATTGGAGTCCCAGAGACCCAGGAAGAAAATTTCCAGGAAGAATCAACGGTCAAGAACATCATTAAAGAGAAACTTCCAGAGCTAAAGAATATATGTGATCAAATCCTGCATGCCCGAAGAGTACCAACCAAAAGAGACCCCAGAAAAACCACCCCAAGACACATCCTAGTCACAATGACAGATCCCACAGATAGAGACAGAATTCTGAAAACAGCAAGATCAAAAGGGGAAATCACGTTCAAGCAAGCTTCCCTGAGATTTACAGCAGACCTGTCACCAGAAACACTCAATGCCAGAAAGCAGTGGTGGGATATTGTGACAAGACTGAATGAAATGAATGCTTCACCCAGAATACTATACCCAGCAAAACTCACTTTCCGGTTTGATGGAAGAATACATGGCTTCACAGACAAAAAACAGCTCAGAAACTTCACAGACACAAAACCAGTCCTAAGAGATAAACTGAAAGACCTAATCTAAGACAAGACTACCCAAAAAACACACCAAATTTTGAAATAAAGATGGCGTTAAATCCTAGGACAATTCTTTCTCTCAATGTCAATGGACTAAATGCACCAGTTAAGAGACACAGAGTGGCTAAATGGATCAAAATACTCAATCCAACCTTCTGCTGCCTACAAGAAACGCACCTGAAAAGTCAGAACAAACATAGACTCACAATAAAAGGCTGGAGAAAAATTATCCAAGCAAACAACACCCATAAAAAAGCTGGAGTGGCCATACTAATATCAGATAATGCAAACTTTATACTCAGGAAGGTTGTAAGGGACAAAGATGGACATTTTATATTAATCAAGGGGTATGTAGAGCAGGAAGAAATAACTCTCCTAAACATATATGCACCGAATGAGGGGCCAGCAAAATATTTAATACAACTGTTGACAAATCTGAAAAATAATATCAATAACAACACAATAATTGTGGGGGACCTCAACACGGCTTTGTCAACACTGGATAGGTCAACTAGACTGAAACCCAACAAGAATATACTAGACCTGAGGAGAGAAATGGAAGAAAGAGGCCTAGTGGATATATATAGGACACTCCATCCCCAGAAACCTGGATACACATTCTTCTCCAATGTACATGGGACATTCTCCAGGATAGACTACATGCTGGCACATAAAACATACCTCCATAATATCAAGAGGATAGAAATTTTGCAGACTACCTTCGCTGACCACAAGGCTCTGAAATTATTTGTGAACTCCAAAGGGACTCAGAAGAAACACTTTAACACCTGGAAGTTAAACAGCCTCATGCTCAATAACCAGTGGGTCTGAGATGAAATCAAGGAGGAAATCAAAAGGTTCCTGGAAACAAATGACAATAAAGACACAAACTATCAGAACTTATGGGACACAGCAAAAGCAGTACTGAGAGGAAAATTTATAGCTTTGCAAGCACACATCAGGAAGGAAGAAGGAGCTTACCTGAGTAGCTTAATGACACAGCTAATAGAACTAGAAAATGCTCAACAAAAGGACCCAAAAATAGGAAGACAGAAGGAAATAACAAAGCTGAGAGCAGAAATCAATGAAGTGGAAACTCAAAAAACAATCCGAAAGATCAACGAAAGCAGAAGTTGGTTCTTTGAAAAAATAAACAAGATTGATAGACCACTGGCAAACCTAACAAAGAAAGAGAGAGAGAAACTTGATAACTCGTATCAGGAATGAAAAAGGAGAGATCACTACTGATATGACAGAGATTCAAAGGGTAATCAGAAACTACTTTGAAAAACTCTATGCCACTAAAAATGAGAACCTGGAAGAAATGGATAAATTCTTGGACTCTTATAATCTTCCACGGTTGAAGGAAGAAGATGTAGCATATCTAAACACCCCCATCACCATTGATGAAATTAAAACAGCAATCAAATGTCTGCCGAAAAACAAAAGCCCAGGTCCAGATGGATTCACTAATGAATTCTATCAAACTTTCCAAGAGGAACTACTGCCAATCTTGGCAAGACTCTTTCATAAAATTGAACAAACAGAAACACTTCCAAATAGCTTTTATGAAGCCAACATCACCTTGATACCTAAACCAGACAGAGATGCTACCAAAAAAGAAAATTACAGACCAATATCACTGATGAATGCAGATGCAAAGATCCTCAACAAAATCATGGCAAATAGGATTCAATGCCTCGTTAAAAAGATCATCCACTACGATCAAGTAGGTTTCATCCCAGGAATGCAAGGATGGTTTAACATCCGTAAATCTATCAACATAATACACAACATCAATAACAAGAAAAATAAAAACCACATGATCATATCAATAGATGCAGAGAAAGCATTTGATAAGGTCCAACACCCATTCTTGATCAAAACTCTCAGCAAGATGGGAATGGAGGGAACCTTTCTCAATATAGTGAAGGCCATCTACCACAAGCCAGTGGCAAATATTATCCTCAATGGAGGATAATAAATTCTGGCACAAGAAAAGGCTGTCCTCTCTCACCACTCCTATTCAACATAGCACTGGAAGTACTTGCTATAGCGATTAGGCAAGAAAAGGATATCAAGGGAATCCAGATAGGAAAGGAAGAAGTCAAGCTCTCACTGTTTGCAGATGACATGATACTCTACTTAGAAAACCCTAAAGACTCTATCAAAAAGCTTCTAGAAACAATAGACTCATATAGCAAGGTGGCAGGCTACAAAATTAACACACAAAAATCAATGGCATTTTTATACACCAATAGTAATAAGGATGAAATGGACATTAAGAAAACATCCCCATTCACAATAGTGCCACACAAACTCAAATATCTTGGAATCAACTTGACTAAATATGTGAAGGACCTATACAAAGAAAACTATAAAACTCTGCTCCAGAAATAAGAGAGGACACACGGAAATGGAAACGCATACCCTGCTCATGGATTGGCAGGATTAACATCATCAAAATGGCAATACTCCCCAAGGCATTATACAGATTTAATGCCATCCCTCTAAAGATACCCATGACATTCTTCAAAGAAGTGGATCAGACACTTTTGAAATTCATTTGGAACAATAAACACCCTCGAATAGCCAAAGCAATCATTGGGAAAAAGAATATGGGAGGAATTACTTTCCCCAACTTTAAACTGTACTACAAAGCAACAGAAAAATGAAAAAAAGCAAAGAAAAATGAAAGACACCCTTGTAATAATAATTTTCAGACACAAAAGAGAAAAGAGCTGGAAGTTCCAGCTCACCTCAGATATATGGTATTGGAATAAGGATAGGTCCTCAGATCAGTGGAATAGGCTTGAATACTCAGAAAATGTTCCCCAGACATACAACCACCTAATTTTTGATAAAGGAGCAGGAAATCCTAAATGGAGCAGGGAAAGCCTCTTCAACAAGTAGTGTTGGCACAATTGGATAGCCACTTGCAAAAAATTGAACTTAGACCCCCAGCTAACATCATGTACGAAGGTAAAATCCAAATGGATTAAAGACCTCGATATCAGCCCCAAAACCATAAGATATATAGAACAGCACATAGGCAAAACACTCCAGGACATTACAGGCATCTTCAAGGAGGAAACTGCACTCTCCAAGCAAGTGAAAGCAGAGATTAACAGATGGGAATATATTAAGCTGAGAAGCTTCTGCACCTCAAAGGAAATATTGCCCAGGATACTAGAGCCCCCCACTGAGTGGGAGAAACTATTCACCCAATACCCATCAGATAAGGGGCTAATCTCCAAAATATACAAGGCACTGACAGAACTTTACAAGAAAAAAACATCTAACCCCATCAAAAAATGGGGAGAAGAAATGAACAGACACTTTGACAAAGAAGAAATACACATGGCCAAAAGACACATGAAAAAATGTTCCACATCACTAATCATCAGGGAGATGCAAATCAAAACAACGATGAGATACCACCTCACACCCCAGAGAATGGCACACATCACAAAGAATGAGAATAAACAGTGTTGGCGGGGATGTGGAGAGAAAGGAACTCTTATCCACTGCTGGTGGGAATGCCGTCTAGTTCAACCTTTATGGAAAGCGATATGGAGATTCCTCCAAAAACTGGAAATCGAGCTCCCATACGATCCAGCTATACCACTCCTAGGAATATACCCTAGGAACACAAAAATACAATACAAAAACCCCTTCCTTACACCTATATTCATTGCAGCACTATTTACCATAGCAAGACTCTGGAAACAACCAAGATGCCCTTCAACAGACGAATGACTAAAGAAACTGTGGTACATATACACAATGGAATATTATGCAGCTGTCAGGAGAGATGAAGTCATGAAATTTTCCTATACATGGATGTACACGGAATCTATTATGCTGAGTGAAATAAGTCAGAGAGAGAGAGAAAAACGCAGAATGGTCTCACTCATCTATGGGTTTTAAGAAAAATGAAAGACACCCTTGTAATAATAATTTTCAGACACAAAAGAGAAAAGAGCTGGAAGTTCCAGCTCACCTCAGGAAGCTCACCACAAAGAGTGATGAGTTTAGTTAGGGAAATAACTACATTTTGAACTGTCCTAATAATGAGAATGTATGAGGAAAATGGAGAGCCTGTCTAGAGTAGAGGCGGGGGTCGGGTGGGGCGAAGGGAAACTTGGGACATTGGTGATGGGAATGTTGCACTGGTGATGGGTGGTTTTCTTTACATGACTGAAACCCAAACACAATCATGTATGTAATTAAGGTGTTTAAATAAATTTAAAAAATAAATAAACTTTCCAGAGCATGGAAAAGAAAATGCTGCTGAGGGTGCACTCTAGTAGATAAAGGACAGTATGTTTACTCCCAGCTTGCTAAGGGATTTCATACATTTTTTTTTTTTGGTTTTTGGGCCACACCCACCTATGTTCAGGAGTTACTCCTGGCTGTCTGCTTAGAAATAGCTCCTGGCAGGCTCGGGGTACAATATGGGACACCGGGATTCGAACCAACCACCTTTGGTCCTGGATCAGCTGCTTGCAAGTCAAACACTGCTGTGCTATCTCTCCGGATTTCATACATTTTTAATAAAACAATTAACATTTTGGGGCTGGATAGATAGCATGGAGGTAAGGCATTTGCCTTGCATACAGGTCAGTGGTTCAAATACCGGCATCCCCTATTAAGCCCTGATCCTGCCAGGAGTGGTTTCTGAGCATAAAGCCAGGAGTCACCCCTGAGCAAGACTGGGTGTGACCCAACAAACAAACAAACAACAACAAAAAATTAACATTTACTTGCAGTGAATGTTTCATGCACTACTGGTGTGTTTTTTCTTAACATCCACTGACTTTTCTTGGGTAATCTTTGACTTTTTAGCTTATAGATCAGCCATTAGCTATAATATTTCCTATTATAAACTTGGTTTTGAACACACTTTCATACTTTTATAAGCCTATTCAAATTTTTTTTTTTTTTTTTGGTTTTTGTGCCACACCCGTTTGACGCTCAGGGATTACTCCTGGCTATGCGCTCAGAAATCGCCCCTGGCTTGGGGGAACCATATGGGACACCGGGGGATCGAACCTCGGTCTGTCCTACGCTAGCGCTTGCAAGGCAGACACCTTACCTTTAGCGCCACCTTCCCGGCCCCACCTATTCAGATTTTTGCCTTAAATTTTTCTTCATTTTCTTCACTCTTACTAAAATTGACCTCTAGAGGATTTTTCTATTTTACATGCATTTTAAGCTGTATTAACAAAATTATTAATTACTAATTACTATTTAAACTGTATTGCAGAATTATTTCTAATATTTATTTTAGGAATTATAAACCTTATAAACTAAAGGTTACTTAAAAAAACATTCTACTTTATCAGCTTACAATTTTGTGGAATTTTAGGAAACTAGTTCTTTTTTTTTTTTTTTGGTTTTTGGGCCACACCCTGTGACGCTCAGGGGTTACTCCTGGCTATGCGCTCAGAAGTTGCTCCTGGCTTCTTGGGGGACCATATGGGACGCCGGGGAATCGAACCGCGGTCCGTCCGAGGCTAGCGCAGGTAAGGCAGGCACCTTACCTCCAGCGCCACCGCCCGGCCCCATTTTTTTTTTTGTTTTTTTTTTTTTTGTTTTTGGGCCACACCCGTTTGATGCTCAGGGGCTACTCCTGGCTATGCACTCAGAAGTCGCTCCTGGCTTGGGGGGACCATATGGGATGCCAGGGGATCGAACCGCGGTCTGTCCTACGCTAGTGCTTGCAAGGCAGACACCTTACCTCTAGCGCCACCTTCCCGGCCAAGGAAACTAGTTCTATGTGTCATCTAAGTGTAAGTATCATCATTACAAAATGAAACAAGATGAAACAAGAAAGAGAGATATAGCTCATATGTGAAATCAAAAAGAACCATGTCAGAGAAGAACAAATGGTCAAAGACACCAAATGGAAGATTTTGTCTATAGAGCTAAGTGACAAGTGGAGGGAGGGAGGGCCAGAGTGATAGCACAGCAGGTAGAGCATTTGCCTTGCAAGCTGCCATCCTCAGGTTTGATCCCCAGCATTCCATATGGTCCCTTGAGCCTTCAAAAGTTATTTCTGAATGTAGAGCTAGGAGTAAACTCTGAATACTGCTGGGTGTGCCCTCCTCAAAATAAAAAAACAAAAAGGGGAGTGAGGGAGTTCTTAGGCTTTTTGTAGAAGGGAGCAGGATATCTGGTGATGGCTGTGGTACTGCAATGATGTATGCATGGAAACTATGTTGAATAGTATTGTAAATCCTAAAACAAATTGTAAGGATTAAAAGAACAAAGACTAACCCCATTGATAGTATACCATGTTGGAAAATTGTTTTACATGGACGTGATGTGACTTCAATCCTCAGCTTCCATTGTGATCTCACAAACAATCCAAATAAGCACTGAACCAGGAGTAAGTCTTGAGCAACCCAGGAAGTGTTCCCCCCAAAACACAGACTGTTTATGGAGCAACACTACAGTGGTAGGGTGTTTGACTTGTACCTGGCCAATTCGATCCATGGGATCTACATGGTCCCCAGAGGCCAGGAGTGATTTCTGAGTGCAGAGCCAGGAGTAGCCCCAGCACTACAGGGTGTGGCTAAAAAATAAAATAAGAAAACAAACAAAAAATCAAACAAATGAACCACACTTTTAAATTTGTAAAATTCATATATGGGCATCTACTCAGCATAGATGTCAATGTCCCATGAGCTTCACCTGGCAGTCATTGAGCTGTTCTGATAATCCACTCGATCATTACGGGGCTGCTTCCACCAAGTGAGTTCTTAGGAACTGTGGACTCAGGCTGGAGCAAGGATTGCTCTTTACAGGACAAGGAAAGTTTGTTCCAGTGTCTTTCCATTTTTTTTTAGGAATGTCACCTTGGAAGGAATTTCAAGAGGAGGGGAATAATGGACTCCAACATCTCTATTCAGAGGAAGCTATGGGGCAAGGGACAAGCCAAAAGATGCGAGTTTAGAGGGCACAGATTTCTCCAGTGGATCAAGGCCAAGAGTCCTGTGTTCTTGTGTCCTCTGCTGCTGATTCTCCAAGGTGCTAAACATACTCAAGGGTTGATAAGTTTCGGTTTAGCATCTGGCTTTTCTCAAACTACCCCAAGTAGAGTTTCCCTGTAGCCTCAGAATTGACCTAGGGGAAGAGTCTTGGCCTTTTTTGTTATTGAAGGTCTTTTTATTAATCTTATCTTTACCTTTAGAGTTTCTTAAAGCTTCTCCTTTTCTTAGAAGTCCACCATTCTCTGGGTGGTGGTGTCTTGATTTCGGCAACTTGATGGTGATTCATTTTCTCCATGTCCCAAGAGTTTCCTGCTGCACCTTTGGGCTGCTTCAGGACTGGTGATTAGACAATTTCAGAGAAGTTCACTAGCAGGGACCATCTATCTGTCTGCCTGCAACACTTGCCCACCAGCCCCTGCAAAAGAGAAGGCTTTGGATTCTGTTGTAACAAAAAAAAATGGTAGAAAACTAGGCAATAAGGAAACATTTCTGGGGGGGTGACCTTTACCCAGAAAAGACTTGGGGGGTGAAAGAGGGGGCATAAGAGGGGGGACTTTCTGAGAAAGACTCATTTCTGAGAAATGGGTCCCTGGAGCGTATAAGAGTCAGCCCAGCTGCCATGTACTCCATCTTCACTCCTGTAGTGCTGCACGTAGGAAGAGTTGCCTGCTTAGCCACTGAAGATGACTTTTGTTCCTGCACCCAGCTACCTTCCCAACTACAACCCGGTAAGCTACAGACCCAGGCCCTGACCTGGGCTCATCCTGAACACCCCCACTCACCTGGTCCCAGACTGAAGCTTGGTGGTGTCTCTAAATGAAGGGCACTGGAACTTGATGTAGTCTCTACTAAAACCTCACTCATAATGCTGAACTACTTGTTCCTTCTGAATCCTCACCCATGGGTTCCCTTCTCCTTCAGAAGTGATTTTCAGGTGCTCGCCAATGTAGTGACCCACAACTTAGCCTAAGCAGTGAGAGACAGAGAGGACAAGAGAAGTAGAAATACCCTTCATTGTTATACCTCTCCTGAAGCTGTCTAGGGGTATTAGAAAGAGAGAGAGAGAGAGAAGAGAGAGAGGAAAGTGATGACAGAGAGAAGAGGGAGAAGAGAGAAATGAAAGATAAGAGAGAGAAGAGAGAGATCACTGGCTAGAGAGCAGAAGAAGGAGGCCTGAAGGTGGGACTGGAGAGAGAGAAGGAGGGAAAGTCAGAGCAAATTGCATTTTGCTGATGCTGACCATCAGGCACTATCAGGGGGGTGGGCTGGAGGGGGCCTGGACCTTTGGTATCTTCTGGCTGACAGGCTCTGCTCTGTACTAACAAGAACCCCTCTCCCTGCCCCAGGTTCTACCTTTTTATACTTAAGGTAATTTTCCAATACAGATGGGAGTGTCCTCGTCCAGGAGCATGGCCCAATTCAATTGCTCTTGAATTAAACCATAAAATAAAAAGCATAAAGTCTACGTGTTCAGTGAGGCTGCCTTAGACCTGGTATATCTAGCCCATAAGCTAGACATTTCTGATGAAGAAGGGTAGTATTGGAGAAATAATTCACAAGCAGGCAAAGTTTCAACAGAATCAAAAGAGCCATGGAGTCTTTACCTGCATTCTTTGCTTAGCAGCTTCATGTGTTTTCTCTTCAGGCTCTCTGACATTTTTCCTTTTCTTTTTTGTTTGTGAATATATACCATTTGAGTTTCCTTTCCACTCTGGGTACTACCTCCTGCAGTTACACTATTGAGTATGCCAAGATCATTCAATATAAAGAGATGTGCTCTGTAGACCTCTCTGCTCATTGTTTTTTTTCCCCCCTTGGTTTTTTTTTTTTTTTTTTTTGGTTTTGGGCTCACACCTGGCAGCACTCAGTGGTTACTCCTGGCTCTATGCTCCAAAATAACTCCTCGCAGGCTTGGGGGACCATATGAGATGCCTGAATTAGAACCACGGACCTTCTGTATGCAAGGCAAACACCTTACCTCCATGCTATTTCTCCGGCCCCCTCTCTGACATTGTCACTGTTCCTCTTGCTTGTGTCCCCCAAGGCAGACCCTTTATTGCTATACCTCTCCTGAAGCTGTCTAGGGGTATTTGAGGGGGGGAGGGAGAGAGAGAGAGAGAGGAAAGAGATGACAGAGAGAAGAGGGAGAAGAGAGAAATGAAAGATAAGAGAGAGAAGAGAGAGATCACTGGCTAGAGAACAGAAAAAGGAACCTAGAGCTGAGACTGGAGAGAGAGAAGGAGGGAAAGTCAGAGCAAATTGCAGTTACATTTTGCTGATGCTGACCATCAGGCACTATCAGGGGCGTGGGCTGGAGGGGGCCTGGACCTTTGGTATCTTCTGGCTGACAGGCTCTGCTCTGTACTAACAAGAACCCTCTCCCCGCCCCAGGTTCTACCTTTTTATACTTAAGGCAATTTTCCAATACAGGTGGGAATGTCCTAGTCCAGGAGCACGGCCCAATCCAAATGCTCTTGAATTAAACCGTAAAATAAAAAGCATAAAGTCTACGTGTTCAGTGAGGCTGCCTTAGACCTGGTATATCTAGTCCTTCAGCTAGACAGTCTGAGGAAGAAGAGTATAGTGGAGAAATAATTCACAAGCAGGCAAAGTTTCAACAGAGTCAAAAAGAGCCATGAGTCTTTATCTGCTTTCTTTGCTCAGCAGCTTCATGTGTTTTCTCTTCAGGCTCTCTGACATTTTTCCTTTTCTTTTTTGTTTGTGAATATATACCATTTGAGTTTCCTTTCCACTCTGGGTACTACCTCCTGCAGTTACACTATTGAGTATGCCAAGATCATCCAAAATAAAAAGATGTACTCTGTAGATCTCTTTGCTCGTTGTTGTTGTTGTTGTTTTTTTGTTTGTTTGGCTCACACCTGGCAGCACTCAGTGGTTACTCCTGACTGTACGCTCTGAAATCACTCCTGGCAGGCTTATGGGGCCATACGAGATGCCTGGATTAGAACCATGGACCTTCTGTATGCAAGGCAAACACTTTACCTCCATGCTATTTCTCTGGCCCCCTCTCTGACATTGTCACTGTTCCTCTTGCTTGTGTCCCCCAAGGCAGAGTCTTTTCTTCTTTATTCAATAGAGCCCACCCAACCCAGGTGAGGCCAGGTCTCATCATCCATGTGGACTTTACATACTACAAGAAGAAGTTAGCAAAAGAGGAAGTTCGGGACAAGATTACCAATTGCCATTATGGAGGGAGCCATTACTCCTTAAAAATACATTGATAGTAATTCCCTTGAATATACATATTAACACCGATGAGGGGATAGGCTGTACTGTGCTTGAAGGCCCTGACCCAGATTCTCCCACAGGCATTGCCCTTCAACAAGACCATCCCAGGAGGCCTGAAAGTGGGGATGGCCATCTACATCGAGGGTGTGCCCAAGAAGGACACGAAGAGGTGAGGGATTCTTCACTTTGGTGAGACTCCTCCTCAGCCCCAGAATTCCTGAGGGATCCTTCCCCGACAAAGGAAATGATTCGGTCAGCCAGAGAGGGAAGTGTTGAGCCACATCTTATGGCGGATTTTAGGGACTAGAAAATGTTGGTGCAAAGACCAAGGGTTGGGGTAACTACCCACGAAGACCTTAGAGTTCTCTAATGAGGAAAAGGTGCTCTGATTTTGTCAGTCCTCCATCCTCTTTGCATACAGTAGGGGGCCATGGCCAGGTGGAGTCAAGAAGTCCTGAGGTGTGAGAGCTGTGAGTTCTGAGAAAGTGTATGGGCCATGGGTGTGCTTGAGGCTCAGGAGTTAGGGTTGGTGTTGTCAGAGATTCAAGGACTAAGAAGAGCTCAGGGAATCTGTGCCTCTGCCTGCTGGGGATGAGGGTGCTGCCCCACCCACTGCGTTTGATCAATTCACCTCCACCACCTAAGCCATTCTAGTGGGTCCAAGATAGCCCCTTGAAGCTCTGGCCCAGGGTTGTAACAATGTCTTGCAGACTGGGGAACTATACCTCCTCTCCTACCTAGGTTTTTGGTGAACTTTGCGTTGGGACCTGAACCAGAAGCCGACATCACCTTTCACATCAACCCTCACTTTGACAGTGAGGATAAGGTTGCCTTCAACTCACAGCAGTCGGGCCAGTGGGGCAAAGAGCAGATGAAAAACAGCTTTCCCTTCAAAGAGGGGGAGCGCTTCGAGCTGCTGGTGATGGTCATGCAGGAGCACTATAAGGTCAGAGCTGGGCTGGCTTCCCTAAGCAGCCCCTATTCTTCAGTACCTCAGTTTCGTTTGTTGTTGACATTCATTTTATGTCATTGTTTTTGGAGACTCACCCTCTTTGTGATATTGGGGGACCATCTGGTTCAGAAGATCAAACTCAGAACACTTACAAACACAGCATGAGCTCTGGACACGTGATTATCACTCATCTTCACTTGGTTACATTGTTTTCTCCTGACCCTTTGTAATCGGATATTTGGGTGTGCCATCGTTGCACTTGACCCAAATGGTAGTCATTTTAGGGGGTGGGGATGGAGATCCAAGCCAGGATTTCATATTCAAAGCATGTGTTCTAGTGCTGAACCACACTTCTCCCTTGTCCCTGGTAGCCCTCCCCTTCATTTTCTATAGGAGAATCTTAGAGTATGAGAAGCATCCCGAGTCACAGAGTCTATGTTAGAACTAGACCCCAAGACTGGAGACAGTGTACAGGGGAAAGTACCAGCCTGTGGCAGTGGGAATCCCAGCAGCACATACTGTCCTTGAGTACAGTCAGGAATAGTTCCTGAACACTGAGCTGTGGGATCCTCTACCTCACCGCTCAAAACAAGGGGACCTAGCCCTGAAAATTCCAACTGGGATTCTTCTTGATTTATACCTGTGTTTAGTCACCTCCTCACCACCCTAGGAGCTTGACATCGAATGGACTTTAGTTAACTCTGTAGACTCAAGGCCCTGACTTTGGGTCTCCAGCCTAGCTTCCCACATAATCTTGCCTGCTAATTTCCCTGTACATTTTTTCTATTTCTTCTCTTCCAAGATCCCATCCTCTGCATGATTTTACCTTTGCTCTCTAGGTGACAGTGAATGGAAATCCTTTCTATGAGTTTTTGCACCG
The DNA here is from genome assembly GCF_024139225.1 of Suncus etruscus. NCBI lineage: Eukaryota > Metazoa > Chordata > Mammalia > Eulipotyphla > Soricidae > Suncus > Suncus etruscus. The sequence continues at coordinate 83,385,625 of NC_064861.1, read as the reverse complement.
GATGCCCTTCCAGGACGTCACCCACCTGCATGTACATGGGGACCTGGTTGTTCAATCTATCAACTTCATTAACTGCAGTTCTGGCCCTGGCCAGGTGGGCAGTTTCTCTCATTGGCTATAACCTGTCTTTCCTTTTATTGGTTGATTTACTGAGAAAGGACCATGGATCCCTGAATCAGTCCCTCTAAAGCCTGCTGCCCCTACCACAAAAAAAAAAAAAAGGATGGAATGAGAAAAAGGGGAACAGCATTAGGAGGATTGGAGATAGGGATAGGGGATGATGCAGTAGGTAAGCTGATAGAGATAGACAGAGTAGAGAGACAGAGACAAGTGGAGAGAGAAAGAAATGGGGGAAAGGCTGAGCTCCAGAATTAGAGTTCCAGATAAGGCAGCAGATTGGCTGTGGTTGTCAAAAGGGATTGATGAGTGCGAAGAATTCCCAGGTGCACTGTGGTTGTTAACATAACTGGAGGGAAAATTTGAGGTTAGAGAGGTGATGAGTCAGGAGTTCAAAGCAGGGATGCATATGGAAGGAGATGGGGTTCTTTGTGATACAACCCTAGCGTAGCATAATCAGAAGTGGTCCCAGTGCAGGTCCAGGGTTGGCCCCAAAAGAAAAAAAACAGATTTCCTATTGATTACTATTTTCTCATTGGAGCTCCCTAGTGTGTCGCATTCTTGGGTAATGAGCTACAGTTGAGTCCATGGAACAGTAGAGTTGGTTCTGTCCTGATGGCACCCATCATGCCATCAGATATAAATTTAGGGTGACTTTCATGACATTATTTGTTTTCTGTGTCTGCAATGCACATAGTTATCCCCTTGAATCCTATAAGTTTTTGATGTGGATGTTATATTTGTCTTTGATGTTGGATTCAAAGCCTGAGGACTCTGAATCCCCTCATGGTTTCTGTCTTCTCTGTTTCTCTTGTAGGGTGCTGTAAAAAGCAATTTGATTTCTGATATTCAGTTCGTAAGTGAAGAGTCATGGACCCTATGGGACTGGGGTGGGAATGTGGGGCTCCATGACCAGCTCTAAGTGGTGCTCACCAGCACCCTGAGAAATGCTGGCCTGTAGAGGTGTTGTATAGACATTTGCTGACAATTCTATTCTCTCTCCTTTCCTTGAACAGTACACGGAGGGATCCCCAGTCTATAACCCGGTAAAACAGACCCCAGGGGCCAGACTGTGTGAGGGGTGGTCAAGTGTTAGGGAGAAACTAATTGAGGGTGGAGAGTCCCATTTGAGGGGGGTCTGAGAGCGGAGGACATAGTGTGTACTGAGGGGGAGAGGCAGAAGCGAGAGAAGGTGGGAGGTTAGGGGATCTCCATAAAACAGTGGTACCCCCTATGCTGTCTTTGATTCAGACATGAAGGAGCCCCATGTTCTCCCCCACAGCCTGTGCCATTTGTGGTGAATCTTCAGGGGGGCCTGACCCCAAACAGAACCTTCGTCATCAAGGGCTTTATAACTCTCTCAGCTGACAGGTACAGTGTTTTGTGGAGTTGAGAGTCCACAACCCTCAACCCCAGAGTCCAATTCCTTGGTTCCTCCTCACTTGGGAAGCATGTGCTGACCTCCTAGCTGCTGACCCCCACCTTCCTCTCTGCCTCCAGATTTGCCATCAATTTTAGGTTGGGAGCCACGGGGGACATAGCCCTACACATCAGCCCCCATATCCAAGAGGGTGTTGTGGTGCGAAACAGCTTCCTGAATGGCAAATGGGGAGCTGAAGAGAAAGACACCTCTTTCAATCCTTTTGGTCCAGGAAAGTCCTTTGACGTGAGTCCTGCTCTTCTCCCCTGTCTCTGTATATCCCATGTGTCCCTCCCCGAACCCACATTCATGTTGCCCTTCTCCTGTAGCTGTACATCCGCACCAGCTCCACTGGCTACCAGGTGTTTGGCAATGGCCAGTACATGTTTGACTTCCAACATCGGATTTCAAGCCTCAACACGATCAACTTGCTGGAGATCACGGGGGATGTCTTATTGTCCTACGTCCAGGTCTGAGCCAAACCTGGGGAAACCAGAGAAGGGACATCCCCCAGGACATGCTCCTAAGCCACAATTCACATATCCAAAGGTGTCTTAGCAATGTGTTTGTCTGCCTCTTTCAAATCAAAATGATTGGAGTCTTTTCTGTAACCTGTTATCAAAATGTGTTTTGGTGCATATCAAATAAAATAACAATTGGAAGTACTTGTTCATCTAGGCCTGTTTTTGTGCCACATTCTAGTGAAGGTTCAAATTTTCCACATCTGGAATTTTCCTCACAGCAGGTATTGTGTATGTAAATATTTTGGGGGATTACTATGTTGCTCACCCTAATCTGATTAGGTGATTGTGCCCTACCCTAGGGTGTGACCTGGCATTCTGCCCCCACCCTAGGGTAGGACCTGATTCTGCTTCCACCATTGGTTGGTATCTGATCCCACCATTGGGTGGGACCTGACTCTGGAGTATAAGAGCAAGGGTCTGTGGAAGGCGAGGGCTTTTTGCTGGCTGGAACTGAATCTGAGTCTTTGGACTTCAGTTATGTCCATCCGAATAAAGCAAATATTTCCACGAGCCTGATTGTCTGCGAGCTGTTTACCCGCCGTTTCACCTCAGAACGTGGGCTAGACAGGGTGGCAGACGCGTGCTCCGAGCAGGAAGAAAAGGGCCTCATTCTCCATCCCTCCATCAGTCAACGTCTTCAGGGGCTGTCCTGCTACATAATGACGCCCGGACAGGGACCTGAACCCTGGACCCTCAGAACTGTAAGTGAAATATTTCATTGGAAATTTCCTATGCTGACCATCAAATGGTTTCTGTGGTTAGTCATGTGGATTTTACCACCCTTAGTCTTACGCATTGGTGCTCTAGTATACAAGTGGATCATTCCATTTTGTTTAAAACTAATTGGTTTTGATCTAAGGACAATCACTGCAGTTGGATGGTTGTGGTCTATATTTCAAATGAAAAGTGTAGTGTCTCTAGCCATCATAGTTTGTGGAATTTCTGTGTTGACTAACGTTATTATTATGAGCATAGTTATTTGCTGTTATTTCTATTTAGGAAATAGAAAGTGTAGAAATGGTGAGGCTAAAACCAGTATAGATAATAAGGAAATTTATCTGACGAAAACTCAGACCAAGGTGCAGGCTGACGAATCCAGCCCCACCATCAACAATATAGAAATTTTTGCTGGAAGAAAAACAACTCAGAATGTTAAGCCTGATTCTAGTGAATTGCTTGACAGTAGTGACTCAGATAATGATCTACCTCCAGTGCTAACTCCACGAAGTATGCCTCCTTCTAGTCACAAAATTGAATCGCAGAGCAGAGCAGATTCAAACGATGAACCACATGCTCGGTCTCAGAGCTCTATTCAGAATAATTTTGCTAATCAGGCCTTATCCCCTATAGACGGGGTAAATGTTTCTAACTATGTACCCTATCAGATGGAAGAATTAGATCGGTTTAAAAGATCATGTAAAGAAAATGGGCCAAAATCGCCATACAGTGTGGAGTTATTAAGACTTTGGAGTCATAACTCATCTTGGACTTTGTATGATTTTAAAAGAATCGCTGAAATATGCCTGTCGTCTAAACAGCGAACTGAATGGGAAATGTACTATTCAGAAGGCGTAAAAGCTAAATTATATAGTCCGGATGGTATGAAAAAGCAAGTGGCAGGTGTTACTCTATCGTATGAATTATTGATGGCAGAAAATCAATTTGCAAATATTCAGACACAAGCAGCTTTACCTAAGGAAATCTTAAATTTAATCAGGGAGATTGCATTGTCAGCATGGGAAAAAATTGATTCTAACAGCATTGGTAGAGGAAACTTTTTAAAAATTACCCAAGGCCCTTATGAGTCATTTGCAGAGTTTGTAGGTAAGATTAAAGATGCTCTGAAGTTACAGGTGGAAGATGAGGAGATTAGAAACTTCCTAGTAAAATCTTTGGCCTATCATAATGCAAATTCAGCCTGTAGATTAGTATTGAATACATTAAATGAAAAGTCAGATCTGAATGATTACCTTTATGCCTGCTGGAATGTCTATGTGGAACCCCAACCCCCACCCCACTTAGACTCAGTACAAACCTTCCCAGTTACCAAGGGAACAATGACTTACTCCCCTCCGGGACAGAACACTTTCCGGAAACCAGGTCTTTGCCCAAAATGCAAAAGGGGTCGCCACTGGGCGAAAGATTGCAGATCCAGAAACCTCACTAATAATAACCTAAGTAGAGGTTTCAACACAGTTCCCAGGAGGCAAATCGCCTGCTACCATTGTGGAAAACAGGGACATATCAAAAGAAATTGTCTCCTTATAAATTCAGCTCCCCAAGAACACACATACAAGATGCAGGGAAACGCCTACAGGGCCTCCCCCCAGGCCCTTCCAAATCAGGGGCAAAGTTCACAGACAATAATCCTTCCAAGCCCAGCCCAAGAAAATTCATCACGATAAGGGAATTAATCCACTCTACTTCAGGGAGTGCCGGATTAGACATATTATGCCCAGAGGACATTACAATTTACCCAGGAGCATGCCCTTACATGTTAGAAACTGGCATTGTAGGCCCGCCATTCCCAGATACCATGGGTTTGATTCTTGGCAGAAGTTCCCTCAACATAAAGGGTATATCAGTAATCACTGGTGTCATTGACTCAGATTCCATGGGAGAAATCATTGTAGTTATTACTGTACCAGTTACATGGACCTTTAAAAAAGGAGAAGCGATTGCCCAGATAGTAATAGTGCCTTATGTCAAATTTGGGACTTCAGATAAGACTAGAATTGGAGGTTTTGGAAGCACAGATCTGGGTGCTGCTCAAAACCCAATCGTGGCTCTGGTTACTAAATGTAAAGATGAACACCCAATGATCAAACTTTACTTGGAAGGCAAACCCTTTGATGGAATGATAGATACGGGTGCTCAGGTTACCGTAATTTCTGATAAACAATGGCCAGAAAATTGGCCTCTTCAGGAAATCCCGTATTCACTAGAAGGAATAGGAGGCCTGAGTTCCTGTCTGTTGAGTACGAGGACTATACTATTTTACGGCCCAGAAAATCAAAAAGCAATAATCAGACCTCATGTGGGCCCATTTTCACCATCGCTGTGGGGCCGTGACCTACATAAACAGTGGAAAGCAGAATTCCACATCCCATTAGCTCCAGAAGAGCCCGAACCTTCTTTTGATTTAAAAACCAAAAATTTTTAGTGGGGGCCACTACCGTAAAAACACCAGCACCAATAAAAATAAAATGGAAATCTGATGAACCAATTTGGACAGGTCAGTGGCCCCTTAAAACTGATAAATTAAAGGTGCTGACAGAATTAGTGGAGGAACAGCTAAGTTTAGGACATATTGAACCATCTTTTTCTCAATGGAATTCACCTATATTCACTATAAAAAAGAAATCCGGTAAATGGAGACTTTTGATGGATCCTAGAGCTATAAATTTATCCATGATACCTATGGGCAAATTGCAGACTGGTTTACCATCACCTGTAGTTATTCCAAAGGAATGGCCACTAATTATAATTGATCTGAAAGACTGCTTCTACCATATTCCTATCCACCCAGATGATAAAAAACGTTTTGCATTCTCAGTTCCTTCTCTCAATAATACCCATCCCTGCAGACGTTTCCAATGGACTGTTCTCCCCCAAGGCATGCTGAATTCCCCAACCATGTGTCAGTTTTTTGTAGATAAGGCTTTGAGCCCTGCTCGTGAAAAATTTCCTCAAGCCATGATATTTCATTATACAGATGATATCTTGCTCACAATGAACAACGAAACAGATTTACAGGAATTATACTCTTATGTTACTGACTGTTTACAAACATCAGGACTGAAAATAGCTTTAGAAAAAATACAGATAATGCCACCGTATCAATATTTGGGTTTTATTTTGGACCGGACGTCTATACGTCCACAAAAATTTTCTATCAAAAAAGAAAACCTCAGAACGCTTAATGATTTTCAGAGACTTTTAGGTGACGTAAATTGGCTCCGCCCTGCACTAGGAATCCCAAATGCAGAGTTATCTAATCTGTTTAAAACGTTGGAGGGTGATCCTGCTTTAGATAGCCCGAGAAATTTAACAACAGCTGCAAAAAATGAATTGGACATCTTCTTGAGCAGATTACAAAAATCGTTTCTCTCAAGATTCATCCCAGGAGAAAAGGTATTACTGTTAATCTTCCCTACTATAGAAACCCCCACAGGGGCCTTGATGCAACAGTCAGGACCTTTGGAATGGGTGTATTTACATAACAAACAACCTCGCTCAGTAGTCCCCTACTTGCAACTGATTTCAGAGATTATTATCAAGGCAAGACTCAGATCTATATCTTTACTAGGTTTTGACCCAGATATAATAGTTTTGCCAGTACCAAAAAAGGAAATTGAGTCAATATTGCCAATTAATGAATCTCTACAAAGGGCCCTCTCAGATTTCACAGGAGAAATATCCTCCCATTATCCAGCAGGAAAAATTTGGGACTTTTTAAAGAAAACTCAGTTTGTTATTTCTTCAATTGTTCGGGATTCCCCTATTCCCAATGCCAAGGTTTTTTACATTGATGGATCCCAAAATGGAAAAGGAGGAATAACTGGAGACAACATTAATATGACCATAGATACCAAATATAAATCTGCACAGAAAGTTGAATTAGCAACGTTAATTTACCTATTAGAAAATGTATCTGAAGCCATGAATATAGTTTCTGATTCTTTGTATGTGGTAAATTTATGTCATGTGATAGCCACTGCATCCCTTAATGCTAATAACCCGATCATACAGGACTTACTTAAACAATTACAGCAGCTTCTTCAAAAACGAACTGAGCCCATCTTCATCACACATATTAGAGCCCACTCAGGTCTTCCAGGACCTATGGCTCAAGGAAATAAAACTGCTGACTTGCTAGCAATGCCTATATTTAAATCACCTATAGAGGAACATTCAGCCCTACACACAAATGCTCGCCGTTTACATGTGAATTACCAAATTCCATGGAGGCAAGCTAGAGAAATCGTAGAAAACTGCAACGTATGTGCACCGTTAACAAAAAAGACTCACATAGCAGGAGCAAACCCAAGAGGCTTACAGTCTAACAAACTTTGGCAAATGGATATAACTCAAACAGATTTATTTCCAAGGAAACCTTATCTTCATGTTGTGGTGGACACTTATTCTCGGTTTATGTGGGCAATTCCCATGTCTTCTCAAAAATCTAAGGCTGCTTGTAGTTTTCTTTTACAATGTTTCTCTGTGATGGGTATTCCATATTCAATAAAAACTGATAATGGGCCAGCCTATGTTAGCAAAACTTTTGAATTTTTTTGTAAGGAATGGCAGATAAGACATCTCAGAGGAATTCCTTACAATTGTAGGGGACAGGCCATTGTAGAAAGGACTCACAGAACCTTAAAAACTCAATTGCAAAAAAATAGAAAAAGAGGTTTACCACCAACGGATTTGCTATCTTTGACTCTTATCACACTAAATTACTTTAACTTACCCCAAGGGGAAAGCTACACTGCAGCGGAAAGACATTTTAAAGAAGATATTCAGAGACAAGAAACAACCCATAAACCTATTTGGATCAAGGAGGATGAAAAATGGATAGCTGGCTATCTTCTCCTAAGAGGAAGGGGTTATGCCTATATTTCTATAAATGATGACCCTCCCAAGAAATTTTGGGTTCCATTACGTCTTGTTAGAAATCGGGCTAGCACAAATGATCAGGTTCAGACTACAAACTCCCCTTCAGAGAAAAAACAGAATACTTCAGACACTAACAGCAGTAATATTACTAAGGTCTCTGGGGCAGGGAACGATTTAGCTGTCACACACCATATAATGAGTGAAACTGATGGTAGTGATAAACCCTTACACTCCGAGATGCAAAAGGAAAGACAGGAACCTGTCTTAACTGGGCTCCAAAATATAGGAAACTCTTGCTACATGAACTCAATATTGCAATGCTTGTATAATATTTCAGACTTAACTCAGTATTTTTATAAAGATCATTATAAAAAGGATATTAACAAAAAAATCTGATGGGGCATGAAGGTAAATTAGCCGAAGAATTTGGTCGGCTCATCAAAACCATGGGAAATGGATTTCATAGATATATTAACCCTGAAAGCTTCAAAGTAACAATTGGTTTACTTAATGACCAGTTTGCTGGACACAATCAGCAGGATCCTCACGAACTACTGATGTTCCTAATAGAGGGATTACATCAGGACTTGCTTACTGTAAATCTAATGACAGACAAAACTACACATCTCATGGGAAATGAAAATTATGAACAATTTAGTCCAGAACACCAAAAGGCTCATAAATCTATTATTTATGATCTCTTTCAAGGACAATTCAAATCTATACTCCAGTGTCTCACTTGCCACCAAAAGTCTGAGGTTTATGAGACATTTGTTCATTTGTCTTTGGCTGTTACATCTACAGATAAATGTACATTACAGGAATGCCTCTCTGAATTTTTTAAAGAAGAAGAATTAAGAAATGACAACAAAGTTCTGTGCAACAGTTGCAAAAATAGAAGGGATTTTTCAAAGAAAACGTATTTATGGAACTGCCACCAGTACTTATAATACACTTGAAACGTTTTGCTTTTGATGGCAAACAAATAAAAAAATTGCATACTTATGTAGATTTTCCTTTAGAAGACCTCAATTTAGAGGAATTCACTTCAGAGAATAAAAGCAAGATTAAGAAATACAACTTATCATCGGTGTCAAACCATCATGGTAAAGTTCACTATGGACACTGTACTTCATACTGTAAAATTGCTGCAAAACAACACTGGATCAATTTTGATGACAAGAAGATCAAAAAAGTCCCTAATACATTGGTGAAATCCACAGCAGCATACATCCTGTTTTATACTTCTTAGAGATCTACAATGAACACCAGATAATCATTTTACTTCCCTATCAGTTGCTATTAATGCTCTAGGATTCTTTCCACAGGCATGATCAATGAATATAGATTGAAAATCATGAATCCCCAATGTGTTTCCTTGTAGGATGGATTTATGTCTTAATTTCATTATTGCTCTAGGTCTCAGTTAATCATGAAATTTTACAAATTAATTTAGTCAAGGTTCACCTGAAAGAGAAATTTCTCATCATATTAATGTTGTTTTTCTTTCTAGGTATACTCATTTAACGACTTTCACTCTTTTTATTTTAACATCATTGCTTTATTTCCCTCAATTTAGGTTTTAAGACGCTGACATAATGATAATTTTAGGTGGACTTTCTTCACAGTGCTTCTTGCCTATGATTGATTATCATAAAGTTACTGTTATACAATAACTTTGTATATATACTGATATACACGTATAGTAGAGTTGTCCATGTTTGTATTACGCATGAAATTCTCTTTCAGATCTGCTAGGCAAAAAAAAAATATTTTTAGTGAATTTGAAATGATTTATCTAAACAATTGCCGGCTATTACATTTTAAGGAGCTTTTAATTGATTCAGATGAATTCTCTTTTCTTTTGCTCTATTTTGGATCCTTTCCAACAAATATTTTTTAGTATGAGTGAGTGTTATGGCCATATTTTTTGTGAAGTCTGTGTATGTATGTCTTGTTTAGTGTCTGTCTGTTCTGCATATTTTGTATATAGTTTCCTTTTTCCTAACTTTATCTTCCCCAAATTAGTCTTCCTTATCCTTCCTTCTCTCTTCCTAGTCCTTAACATTTTAATTTTCAGGATTTCACATGTGCAACCCATCTCCTTCACCCACAACTACAAGCTTCGTGATCTCGGCGGGAAGAAGAAATCCATGACTGTTGGAGTTTTACACCATATATGCTGCAAACTTGTTGGAAATGAAGCCACCTGGGATTTGTGTCACAATGTAACACCAGAGGATAGATCCATGGACAAGACCCACAGTCTCTGGATCCCAGTTAAACTGTGCTATCTGAATTTCTGGTTTTCCATCCACATACAAAATGCTATTGTTGACCGTTTCTACAATGGCTACCCCAAGATTGTACCGATCCCAAAGGAAATACAGAAGCCCAACCAACTTATGATGTAATGATGTAACGCTTGGGGATGCCCCAACACATGGATGACTGTACTGGCCTTCCTTCTTCATTCAGCTTGATGTTATCTCCTATACAAGGCTTCAACCCGCTTTTCCAGACCCATCAAGTGTCTTCTGCCGGTCTTTTTGGAGTTCCAGACCCCTCATATTTACAGATTGGTATTGAACTCTGTAGAAATTACATCTGTTGTTTTTCCTATAACTGTAATCCTTTGAAGTTATGTTTGGTACTACACTTCTTTTGACTATCGTAATTAATGATTTTCTATTTTAGTTTTTAATATTAGGAATCGATGTTGTATTACGTTAATGTTTTGCTTTCTTGACTTTAGTTTTGTGAGTTAGATATTATTGTCTATAATTTCCTAAATGATATTTTTGTCTGTTCTCAGGGTTTTTTGCTGGGCGCATCATAGGCAAAATACTAGGTTTATAGAAGGTTCCATCCATTTTGGATGGGCCCTCAAGTTGTTTATTTACACATGGAGGGTCTCTGCCTTAAACATTTTCTTTTGGTTTGTGACTTAAGCTCCCATCTATAAATAGTCGACATCAATTTCAGACATCTTATGGATTTCAGACAGGATTAAGAACTTGGACTAAGTTCAGATACCTATTGATCATCATTGCAGTGGCTCCCCACTGTGCAGAGGGTGTATGAGCCTCTTCTTCTGAAATAAAGGCCTATTCAATGCCCTCAAAGATGGGCTTTCTGGTCTACCTGAACTTGAATGAAAATGGAGCTGGAGATATAGCATGGAGGTGAGGCGTTGGCCTTTCATGCAGAAGGTCATTGTTTCAAATGCCGGTATCTGCCAGGAGCGATTTCTGAACGTGGAGTCAGGAGTAACTCCTCAGCACTGCCAGGTGTGACCCAAAAACCACCACCAACAACAACAAATAAAGAAAAGGTGCTTCTCCTTGCCTGCTACACAACCTTTCTGGTGTCTCTTCGAAAGATCTATGTACGTCTTAGATTTATCTTGTCAGGAGCTTGTAGTTGATTCCTTGATACATGTTTCTGGTTTTAGACACCCTGTGCTTAGGTTAGAAGTTTTTCTTTACATTTTCCTGTCATGCGCTTATGCAAACAGCCGCTCTTTTATTAGTGACTAATTTTTCTTTTAATAATTGTAGACAATATTGTTTGTTTACTAAAAACAAAAGGGGGAATTGTTGTGTATGTAAATATTTTGGGGGATTACTATGTTGCTCACCCTAATCTGATTAGGTGATTGTGCCCTACCCTAGGGTGTGACCTGGCATTCTGCCCCCACCCTAGGGTAGGACCTGATTCTGCTTCCACCATTGGTTGGTATCTGATCCCACCATTGGGTGGGACCTGACTCTGGACTATAAGAGCAAGGGTCTGTGGAAGGCGAGGGCTTTTTTGCTGGCTGGAACTGAATCTGAGTCTTTGGACTTCAGTTTTGTCCATCCGAATAAAGCAAATATTTCCACGAGCCTGATTGTCTGCGAGCTGTTTACCCGCCGTTTCACCTCAGAACGTGGGCTAGACAGGGTGGCAGACGCGTGCTCCGAGCAGGAAGAAAAGGGCCTCATTCTCCATCCCTCCATCAGTCAACCTCTTCAGGGGCTGTCCTGCTACAAGCAGGCAGGGTTTTTGTCTTGCATGTAGCCCACCTAGGTTCAGTCCCTGGCATCCCAGAGGTTCTCCCCAGCCTCCCCAGGAGTAATTTCTGAGTACGGAGTCAGGGCTAACCCCTGAGCACAGCCAGGTGTGGCCAAAAAAAAAATTTTTTTTTTCACGTCTAGGACGCTCCTGCTAACTTAGGAGCTACCATCAGAAAGAAGAGCAGGATGGGGGCCGGGCGGTGGCGCTGGAGGTAAGGTGCCTGCCTTACCTGCGCTAGCCTAGGACGGACCGCAGTTCGATCCCCCGGAGTCCCATATGGTCCCCCAAGCCAGGAGCGACTTCTGAGCGCATAGCCAGGAGTAACCCCTGAGCGTTACCGGGTGTGGCCCAAAAACCAAAAAAAAAAAAAAAAAGAAAGAAGAGCAGGAGGCAATAATTGTTATCTCATCTGCAAGGACAGAATTGGTCGATTGGCTTATGTGAGAGTCTTTCTCAGTGCTTATCAATGCTCTCTGAGAGGGGAGGTTTTCCTGAGAACTTAGTAAGTGCACAAAATGATCCCAGAATTGCCCAAAATGTTTATTTTGGACTCTGCAACTTTGAGAGTGACCCTGTCTGTACTGCAGACATGTTATTCATATAAGCATGAATAGCCCCTGTGGCCCAACAGCATGGGGATACAAAGCATCGTCCAGCCTTATAGAGGCAAGTGTGAGCCATGTGTTGTATGGATGCAGGTACATTTTTAGACCTGGAGAAGGTATTGGAAATGTTTCTGCACCTCAGCGACTCAAGTCCCTCTTCCGTGCTCTGTCTGTTTGCACCCTAGTTTGGGACCTGGCATTTCTGAGTCACCCTGTTTGAGGTGCCTGGGCTTGTGGCAAACCTGCCAGGAGCCTTTTGAGGATAGAGCTAAGAGGAACCCCTGAGCACCACCGTTTTAGGTTGGGAAACATAAAAACAACAAACTGTGAGCAAAGAGAATGCCTGATACCAGTCACTCAATGAGAAAATTTCTCATCTCTACTTAGTGATGTAAATGTCCTCATTCTAGAATAAGTGTAAATGACCTATGTACCTCTTGATTTCCCATAAATTGACAATTGACATCCTGGAGATTGCAAAGGACCATAGAGTTTGCTTATGTCTCAATTAAAAAATTATATTCTTGTTTTGCTACTTGGAGTCAACCCAACTTTCTGCTATTGTAATATGCTCTTCGGATAAGAGAGTTGGCAGTGGCTTTGGGACCCCCTCTGCCCTCTTGCAGGGAGGATACCTAGCGATTAAGGTATGACTTCCTCCCTCACTTGGGATGGGGATATTCCTTCTTCAATTTCCTTTACTTTTTCTATGATGGCAGAGCCCAGTTGACATTCTACTCAGTCCCATTCCTTCTCATAGGCAATGAGCCCAGATTGTCTTTGCCAATCTGCTCTGCTAATCTCAATCTGTGTTTCTAAACTACAGGCTAATTATCGGCTGCCTGGAGTTCATTTCCACAGAGCTGTGCAGCTTTTAGATTCTGTGTCTTGCCTCCAGTGGAGCAATAGCTGCAATAGGAATTTTTGCATATAGCTCCAATTCACTCAAAATAAAAGTGTTAGTGCCTGGAATTCCTGTGTGGAATTTCAAAACTTTTTCCAGAATCTTCCTAAATTCTGTTTGCCTCAGTAAGAATCTTCTTGGTAGCAACCTCCTTGTTAGTTATACCCCTGCAAAGGAATAATTGAGCCAATCTCATTTAGCTTTGCTGGCAGTGTATTCTCTGGGAGTGGAACTGGGTTATTCCTGAGTTGTTGTTTTTTGTTTTTTGTTTTTGTTTTGTTTTGCTTTTTTTTTGCACACACATTCAGTGGTGCTCAGGGGTTACTCCTGTTTCTGTACTCAGGAATTACTCTTGGTGGACCTTGGGTGAAACATATGGGATGTATAAGTTGTTAGAGATTGAACCCCATGTCAGCTGAGTGTAAGGCCACACCATCCCCACTGTGCTATCTCTCTGGTTCATATCCCTGATTTTCTGAACTGGGAGACCGAGACAGAAAACTTCTCCAACTGGTGGTGGCGCTGGATTTTGAAGCTGTTCAAATATGTTGAAGTCAAGTGTCTTTCCCATTGTATTATCTCTCTCTGACCCCTGGTGAGCTATTCTCAGTTGTCATCTTGGCTTACGGATAGATGCTGGTGTGTGTATGTATGTATGTATGTATGTATGTATGTATGTGTGTGTGTGTATATCATCTGATGTGTGTGGCCGGTTAGGCCCTAGGCTATGCTTTAACTATGCCTTAATGCTCATATAAATTGCCAGAAGTCAGGCTGATGTGGGGAAAATAGACCCTACCAATCTTCCCAGAAGAAAGAGGCATGAGGAGGCACAGAAACTGATACTGATAGATGCCTATGGTGCCCTCGGAGACACTTATCTGTGTTGGCTTTCCCACATCCAGGCCTGGTGGACATGCCTTGTCTAGGGCAGCCTCGGTCTGTTTGAATTATGTTACTAGTGTTATGGGAAATGTGTATTCTTTGCTATCTGTTTCCTGAGGCTAACTGAACCATGTCCATGGTGTTCAAACTCTACAGACCCCAAGCTCAAGGCGTAACCTACATCCTGATGGCTTAATAAAGCCACTTTGTGACTTGCATTGCCACGTGGTCTCTTTGTCCTATTGCTGGGTTGTTAGCATGAACCTAACAGTGCTACATTTCTGTGCCTGGTCTCATTAACACCAGATCCCTGCCTGGAAATTAAAATCCTCATTCCTCTTCTAAAGGAGAGTCAGGCAAAAAGCATCAAGAGGAAAGAGACAGCTCGCCAGGTTGTTGGTCTGGGAGTAAAATTTCCCATGTCAAAGTTCTAACCAAGCTACGAGAGATGTTTTACTTACAAGGTAGATTTTCATGGGATTATATTTGCATGACATGAAGATATTTATCCTAAAATTTCCTACTTTGTTCTGAATGAATATTTCAGGTGACTTGGGTGCAGTGGAGATGGAGAGAAATAGCTTCCAGTTATTGTTTAATGGTTTCACCCAGGGAAGTGGTGTAGAGCATTTTTTTTCTAGTGCCTTTTGGACAATTCAGTGTCCTTTGAGGAAGTTTATGTTCACCTCTTCTCATTTCTTTTTTTGCATTTTTGTTTTGGGTCACACACAGTGATGCTCAGAGGTTTCTCCTGGCTCTGCACTCAGAAATTGCTTCTGGCTCAGGGGACCATATGGGACACTGGGGGATTGAACCGTGGTCCTTCCTAGGCTAGAGTGGGCAAGGCAGATACCTTATCCCTTTGGCCACCACTCCTACCCCTTCTTCTCACTTTTAGAAGGGTATAATTTTTTTTCTTGTAAAGTGTGATTCTTTGTAAAAACCCAAAGGCTGCCAGAATAGCAGGGCTGCAAGGCTCTAAGGGGATGTGGGGCCCAATTCCCAGGTGGTGTCTCATGCCCACCCAGGGTCACCAACATGTAGCAACCAACCATCATAAAAGAAAGAGAAAGGAATATACACAGCAGGCAGCATCTCTCCAACGTTTTACCTCTTACCCACCACCCCATCCCCCAGACCAACAGGCGCTTATCTGGTCACTATCCTGACCTTTCCCCTCAAAAGCCCAAGTTTTTTTTTTACTCAGCAAGACAGGGGTGTGTGTCCAAGGCCATGTCAGGTTCAACTGTTATTCAGTGGAGTTATCCAAGAGGCATGTCCAAGTTTAATTGCCATACATGAATAATCACTGAGTAAGAGTCAGAGGAGGGTATAAGGATTGCTCAGTGGGGACAAAATCCAAAATTTACATGCAGGGTAAAGGAAAGTTCTTCCTAAGGGCACACCATGATTCTGTTCCTAGATAAGGGCTTGGGTGTTCTGAGGCAACTAGTAAAAGTGAGTAAAGAGGGTATTCTGCTAATAGCAATTTGTGGTTGAGTAAACATCCTCATTCAGCTCCTCCCGCCCTTATTTTTTTTTTTTTTTTGCTTTTTTTGGGTCACATCTGGCTGCAATCAGGGCTTATTCCTAGCTCTGTTCTAAGAAATAACTCCTGGCAGTCTCTAGGGACCACATGAAATGCTGGGAATCTAACCCGATTCAACTGTGTGCAAGGGAAATGCCCTACCTACTGTACTATTGCTCTACCCCCCCATCTTCCATTTTAGTTAAGATTCCAATCTGAATCAAGTTGCCCAAAGCTCAGCTATTGTAATGACTAGGTCAGAGCAGGGAGCTGGCAATGAATTCAGGCCGTATGGCTGCACATTTGGTCTTGCGTCCCATACATAACTTTAAAGAACTTACTCCTTTTTCCATGCTCAGCGCTTATACCAGGTGATGATCAGAAATGGAAAAAGAGGGGCCGGGTAGGTGGCGCTGGAGGTAAGGTGTCTGCCTTGCAAGCGCTAGCCAAGGAAGGACCGCGGTTCGATCCCCCGGCGTCCCATATGGTTCCCCCAAGCCAGGGGCGATTTCTGAGCACATAGCCAGGAGTAACCCCTGAGCATCAAACGGGTGTGGCCCAAAAACCAAAAAAAAAAAAAAAAAAAAAGAAATGGAAAAAGAGGTGGTCACAGAAAAGCAAGCACTTTATCTCATATGATATCTCTCTCACTGCTGTTAATGCATTAAAAAAAAGTCTGGGGTCCGAGCGATGGCACAGCAATAGGGCATTTGTCTTGCACACGGCTGATCCAGGTAGGACCTTGGTTCGATCCCTGACATCCCATATGTTCCCCTGAGCCAGGAGTGATTTCTGAGTACATAGCTAAGAGTATTGCAGGGTGTGGCCCAAAAAGCAGAACAAAACCAAAGCAAAAGAAGTCTGGTATTAAGCAATTAATATGTGGTCTCTGATTGTCCTGTTTCCTCTGCTTTGGTGTTTTCTGTCTGGGTCTGTGAGTGAGGAGAACAGCCTCAGAGCCACAAGAAATGATCCAAGACTGCTCTTGCATGTTCATCTCCACAGATTGGGCAGCTTTTTGAATTTGTGAATCTCTCTCTCTCTCTCTCTCTCTCTCTCTCTCTCTCTCTCTCTCTCGTGTTTTTTTTGGGGGGTGTCACACCCAGCAGCGCTAAGAGTTTACTCCTGGCTCTATGCTCAGAAATTGTTCCTGGCACGCTCGGGGGACCATTTGGGGTGCCGGGATCCAACAAACATCCTTCTGCTGCTAAGGCTAATGCCTTATTACTGTGCTATCTCTCCAGCCCCATGCAATCTTTGTGGCCCCCATTCTTAGCATAATTTATTTTCCTAGGGATGTAACAACTGCAACTGCCCACCAGATTCTCTTCGAAGAGCGATCTGGTCTAAAATTCCAGTGTCAAATTCTAAGAACCTTCCAGAGTTTTCCTAGTTTCTGAACACATTAGTACAAGAGGCCATGCATTTGTGTTGCATGTTGTTGACCCTGTTTGGTCGCAGGCACTGTTGTATTAATTTTTATATACTCCTGGTGTGAATGGATGGATGGTTAGGTCTTTCTCAGTTTAGTTCGGTGCCTGTAGCCCCTATGGCCTGGCGGGTCTGTAGGTTCAGGGTAACAGCGAAGAAATCAACAACAGCAGTCAGATGAAATTTCAGGAGACATAAAGTTTTATTAATGAGGCCCTAACCGCCATGTTCATATTTCACATGGCTTCTAAGCTAGGCAGCCTCTTTCCTGCTCCTCTGCATCCATGCTGTCTCTCATGTCTCTCCACCTCCTGCCTCTGTCCTTCCTGCTGCCTCTCTTGCTGAGTCTCTCTGTTCCCTCTTTCTTGCTGAAGCCCTCCTTCCTTTGTCCCCCAGGAAACACTTTAAATTCCCAAACCCAGACCTCTCCCAGCTATCGGAGGGTCTCCCTTTCCAGGTGAGTTGGACAGAAAGTTGGTAGAGGGGGCTACAAGGCACCATATCTGGATTCACTGAGCACTGCTAGGAGTGATGCCTCTGCATAGATTCAGGAAGAAGCTCTGATCACAGTAGGCTGGTCCTGTACAAAAACCCCAACCAAAAGTCCTCTTTGTTTCTAAATAGCTACATGTAGCTGACCAAAGTTTGATCCATCCCACATAGTCCTCTGAACCTGCCAGGAATGATTCCTGAGTGCAGTGCCAGGAGTAACCCCTGAGCACTGCCAGGTGTGTCCCCCAAACCAAAAAGAACAAAAACCCAACAACAACAAAAACCAAAACACTACTACACAGTCCTACTAAGAACAGAGGCAGCCATGAAAATGTTTGCTATAGATGTTTAATATATAGATGTGTAATTGTTTGCTGGAGAATATTGTGTCAAGTTAGCCATCAGGAGAGGAAGATATATAGAGTGATCTTCTTCATATGTTGGCTATAAAGAAACCAAGGAATACATACCAAATGTCCCAAAGCTACAGAAACTGAGAAGGAGACTAGTCAGTTATGGAACCCCAGGAGTCAGTCTAGATCCTATATCCTTCACTTTCTGCCTGGCAGTTGGTAACTCATTGGGGAGCTTTTATATCTGCATTCATCAAGGACAGTTAATATCTAAGTGGGGAGGCCAATTGTGGCCCCTTGAGTTGAACTGCAAATCGTATTGGAAAATGGCTGCCTTGTCAGTACTAACTTTCTCTTTGTTTTTTTTCCCCAACATAGTATCAAAAACCTGGAGTGTCTCTAGAGCTCTGGGGAAAGACAGTCCAAGTGAACTGTTCTGTTTCACTGGAATCAAGTCCACCCCATTTAAAGGCAAAAGGAAACCAAGTCAGAATGCAGAGAAATGTTAAAGAATATAATACCCAAATCAAATACATCCATTAGATATAATACTATGAGCCAGGAACGTAGCCTGGGCTTTGAGTTCACAGTGGGATGGATGGGAAATAATATCTCAGCAATTTCTGTTAATCTTGTTCTATTCTGTCCATGTCTTCTTTCCTGGACTGATGGAGGTCTTGAAAGATGACTGGCAAGGCAGTAGCAATCTATGTTTGAAGCCTTTCTATAATAGGAGCATTGGCCCTTAACTCTTTCTGTTTCCTAGGACATTGTCTCTTCCTTGTGGATAGACTGTATTTTGATTTGAGGTTGATGTAACCTAAAGTGGCTTTTTGAATATACTAAGCATGCTGGTTCCAAACTCAGTTCCACATTTTTCATCTTAGGAAAGTATCTGTAGATAGGTAGGTAGGAACTAACTGCTGACATTGTCATAAAGACTCGTTCCATGTGAGGAGAACTTGGATAGAATTTCTAAGGATTGCAATGTGTCTTCTTTGCAGGGTTTTGAATTCTGTGAGCATTATCAAAGAATGAATAAAAACAAAGTCTGATAATAGTCACAGTGAGTAAATTTTTCTCAACTCAACTCATTTGAGTCAATGTCCTCTTTCTTTATGTGGAAATGACCTATCTAACACTTTAATTTAATAGGAGTTGGCCAAGAGAAGTCTAGATATTGCTAAGGACAGAACAGATATCTCAAGTATTAATTAAAAGTTATATATTGTATGTTATGGAAATTGCTGGTCTTGTTCCTATTGCCTCCAGATGCACCAATAACGCTTCGTGGCATTGATCCTTGTTTGCATAGACACATTAAAATGGGAAAACACTATACATACAGATTAGTTATTATCTAATAAATCTCATTACAATGTACCTTACACCCTGAATATTGATATAATGACCTGGCATAGGCCTCAGTTGAATGGGCATTCTCCATTCACGCTGGAACCAGGCAAGCTATCTACGAAACATCCAAGGTCCTTTATAGCAACAGTTGGAAGCAGTCCTCTACCAGGAAAGACACTACCGAGGGTGTGACATCGACCTCCTAATAAGACACTTCCGTTTACACTGAGAAGACGTGACAACAACAATGACCTGCGAGAAGACATGACAACAACGATGACCTGCTCTACAGGACATGGTTCTCTCTATTGCCCCTTAAGTGTGAGGTGAAACGAGAGGATGCTCTGCACCATCCTGACTGCAATATGGGATATGCAGACTCCAGGATCTTTAATACAGAAGAATGATACCAACAACAGAGACTATGTGAGGAATGGAGGTGTATTGCCACTACAGACTATGACTTGAATTGGACAAACTAGTTTGCCTGGAGCCTAGAGTCAGTCCTGTGCCAGGAAACTTCAGGGGTAGGGTCTCCATGTATTTAGACCATAATTTGTCTTTCCATGTCCCTTATGTTTTGATGGGCCTATGCAAACAAATGCCACTTTAATATCGTTTTTTACTATGTTCTCTTGACTCCAATCCTTAAGAAAAACAACCCATTAAAACTTTTGAGGTTAACTTAAACTAGTAAGCATGTGCATGGAACTAGATAAATGTACTTTGCCCTCAATGTTTAAAGAGTTACATAAGTCTAATATCTTTAGATTATATGGTGTGCTGCTAAGAAACAATATGTACTACAACTGGGGATTTGAGGGACAAAGTAATTGTATTGTACATGGGTTCAGTTTTGTTTTTCTTAATGTTCTTTGGCTGAAAGTTCAAGGCTGGGATATCATCGATGGAACTACTGAGAATCCTGTTTATGGGTGATTGGGCTTCCACTGTAACTTTACCCTGTCCTCTTTCTTTGCATCTTTGTTGTCATAATTAAAATAATAAAAAAAAATAAAAAAAAAAGTTATATATTGCTATATGCTACTTAGAAAGTTCTGCTATTGTAATAACAAATCTAGAGAGATTATCTTAGTCCTCCTCAGACCTCTTCCAGGGGAACCTGGAGATCAGGGGCTGAACTTATCTCCTGATTGCCCCTGGGTTGGGGCAATTTCTTCTTCAATGGCCCTTTCTTTTGCATTATAGTAGGGCCAGATGGTGATCACCAATTTGGACTTCTCAGTGTAGCCCTGTCCTTCCACAGCTGATGCATTCCTCCTCCTTGGGCTGGTCTGCCCAGTACAGCTACTTTTGTTTTATTTGAATAAAGATTTTATTATACCACAGCAACTTTGCTCACCACTTGCCTCTAAGTCTTTCTGGAGGTTGCAAGGCACTAGGTACAGACAATGCTAACAAGTGAGTTTTCTTTCATCTGTCAAATCTGTCCCTTTGTACTCTCAGCATTCTGGGCTTGCTCTTAATTATTAAAACTAGAACTTATCTCAATGAATTAGCTTAAAGAGGTTATGAGTATTTTAACTGACTTTTGGAATTTTCTTTTAAACCAAGGGCACATAGTTTCATAAAGAGGTTATTCATAATTCCTGGTCTCAGGTTGGGCTGAGACATTTGGTCTATTTCCTATTTGTGTATTTGTGTATTTCTCAATGTTTCCATTATTCTTCCCTATGTGGTACCTGTTCAGACTTTTTCTCAGTGACTTTCTTCAACCTATGGGATGAGTTCCAGATGAACCAAATCATATTCAGTCTGGTGCCCAAGGAACAAGAAGGCAAATTTGGTAATTAGTTCAATAAATCATAGGTTAAACCTTTGTGTTAAAAATATAGGAAAACCAAATCGAAGAGGTCCCAAAGGCCCCAATGAAAGTGGATTAAAATTGAAAAACTTCAAGACATTTTGTGATTAACATGACAGAAACCAAAGACAGAGATAGACTATTTAAAGCAAAAAGGAACTTAAAGTTAAAGAAAACTCACAGGATTCTCTTAATCTTTCTTTTTTTTTTTCTTTATGGGTCACACCTAGCAGTGCTCAGGGGTTAATCCTGGCTCTAAGCTTAGAAATCACTCCTGGCAGGCTCGTGGGACCATATGGGATGCCGGGATTTGAACCACCGTCCTTCTGCATGCAAGGCAAACGCCTTACCTCAATGCTATCTGTACGGCCCCAGGGTTCTCAAGACAGCTATTCAATGAGATTCTATGAGCCAGAGAGATTAGAGGGATTTAATATAAAAATTCAAAGAAATGAACACCTCACCAAGAGGTATTAATCTGTCCAGAGAAATTAATTACTCCTTCTGAGAACCTATACAGAGCTTCCTGGACAGGCAACAATTTAGGGAATTCAGAACCTTGAAACCAGTTCTTCAAGATGCATGAAAGGACCTTCTTATAAATACCGCTTAAATTTTCCAGAACATGGAAAAGAAAATGGCACTGATGGTGCTCTCTAGTAGGACAGTGTGTTTACTCCCATCTAGCTAAGGGATTTCATACTTATTTAATAAAAAAAATCAATATTTTACTTGCAGTGAATGTCTCATGCACTTCTGGTGCTTTTTCTTTAAATCCATTGGCTTTTTTTTTTTGGTAATCTTCGATTTATTAGCTTATACATAGAGCCATTATGTATAATATTTCCTAATATAAACTTGATATAAAACACACTTTCATACTTTTATAGGCTTATTCAGATATTTTCTTTTAAGATTTTCTTCATTTTCTTCACTCTTACTAAAATTGACCTTTTGAGGATTTTCCTATTTTACATGCATTTTAAGCTTAATTACTATTTAAAATTATTAATTACTATTTAAACTGTATTGCAGAATTATTTCTAATATTTATTTTAGAAATGATAAGCCTTATAAACTAAAGGTTGTTTTAAAAACATTCTACTCGATCAGCGTACAATTTTGTGGAATTTTAGGAAACGAGTTCTATGTGTCATCTAAGTGTAAGTATCATCATTACAAAATGAAACGAGAAAGAGAGAGAGATAGCTCATATGTGAAATAAAAGAACCATGCCAGAGAAGAACAAATGGTGAAAGACACCAAATGGAAGATTTTGTCTATAGAGCTAAGTGACAAGTGGAGGGAGGAGGGAGGGAGAGAGTGATAGCACAGCAGGTAGAGCATTTGCCTTGCAAGCTGCCATCCTCAGGTTTGATCCCCAGCATTCCATATGGTCCCTTGAGCCTTCAGAAGTTATTTCTGAATGTAGAGCCAGGAGTAACCCCTGAATACTGCTGGGTGTGCCCTCCTCAAAATAAAAAAACAAAAAGGGGAGTGAGGGAGTTCTTAGGCTTCTTGTAGAAGGGAGCAGGATATCTGGTGATGGCTGTGGTACTGCAATGATGTATGCGTGGAAACTATGTTGAATAGTACTGTAAATCCTAAAACAAAATGTAAAGGATTAAAAGAAAAAAGACTAACCCCATTGATAGTATACCATGTTGGGAATTTGTTTTACATGCAAGTGATGTGACTTCAATCCTCAGCTTCCATTGTGATCCCACAAGCAATGCCAAATAAGCACTGAACCAGGAGTAAGCCTTGAGCACCCCAGGAAGTGTTCCCCCCAAAACACAGACTGCTGACAGAGCAATAGTATAGTGGTAGGTTGTTCGCTTGTACCTGGCCAATTCGATCCATGGGATCCACATGGTCCCCTGAGGCTAGGAGTGATTTCTGAGTGCAGAGCAAGGAGTAGCCCCAGCACCACAAGGTATGGTTGAAAAATAAAACAAAAAAAAACAAAAACCCCAAACA
The DNA here is from genome assembly GCF_024139225.1 of Suncus etruscus. Taxonomy (NCBI): domain Eukaryota; kingdom Metazoa; phylum Chordata; class Mammalia; order Eulipotyphla; family Soricidae; genus Suncus; species Suncus etruscus. The sequence goes on along the minus strand of NC_064861.1, from coordinate 83,362,527 downwards.
AATAACCAGATTGGTAAATATGTAAAATACACATGTGAGGACCCAGAGAGATAGCACAGTGGTGTTTGCCTTGCAAGCAGCTGATCCAGGACCAAAGGTGGTTGGTTCGAATCCCTGTGTACCATATGGTCCCCTGTGCCTGCCAGGAGCTATTTCTGAGCAGACAGCCAGGAGTAACCCCTGAGCAACACCGGGTGTGACCCCAAAAAAACAAAAAAAAATACACATGTGAGCATATACTCAGCATGGATGTCAATGTCCCATGAGCTTCACCTGGCAGTCATTGAGCTTTTATAATAATCCACTTGATTTATACGGTGCTGTTTTTACCAAGTGAGTTCTTGGGATCTGTGGACTCAGGCTGGAGCAAGGATTGCTCTTCACAGGACAAGGAAAGTTCATTCCAGTGTCTTTCCAGGTTTTCTATGAATGTCACCTTGAAAGGAATTTCAAGAGGAGGGGAATAATGGAGTGCAACATCTCTATTCGGAGGAAGCTATGGGGCACAGGGTGAAGGATAGAGATGCTAGTTTAGGGGGCACAGATTTCTTCAGTGGATCAAGGCCAAGAGTCCTGTGTCCTTGTGTCCTCTGCTGCTGATTCTCCAAGGTGCTAACATACTCAGGGGTTGATAAGTTTAGGTTTATCATTTGGCTTTTCTCAAAATACCCCAAGTAGAGTTTCCCTGTAGCCTCAGAAGTGACCTAGGGGAAGAGTCTTGGCCTTTTCTTGTTTTGAAGGTCTTTTTTAATTAATCTTATCTTTACCTTTCAAGTCACTTAAAGCTTCTCCTTTTCTTAGAAGTCCACCATTCTCTGGGTGGTGGTGTCTTGATTTCCGCACCTTGATGGTGATTCATTTTCTCCATGTCCCAAGAGTTTCCTGTTGCATCTTTGGGCTGCTTCAGGACTGGTGATTAGACAAGTTCAGAGAAGTTCACTAGCAGGGACCCTCCTCTATCTGTCTGCCTGCAACACTTGCCCACCCCCCAAAAGATAAGACTTTGGATTCTGTTGTAACAAAAGGAAATGAAACTTTTCTGGGGGGTGACTTTTACCCAGAAAGGTCTTGTGGGGTGAAAGAGGGAGCACAGGAGGTGGGACTTTCTGGGTGAGAGAATTGGGTCCCAGGAGCATAAGAGTCAGCCCAGCTGCCATGTACTCCATCTTCACTCCTGTAGTGCTGCACGTAGGAAGAGTTGCCTGCCCAGCCACTGAAGATGACTTTTGTTCCTGCACCCGGCTACCTTCCCAACTACAACCCGGTAAGCTACAGACCCAGGCCCTGACCTGGGCTCATCCTGAACACCCCCACTCACCTGGTCCCAGACTGAAGCTTGGTGGTGTCCCTAAATGAAGGGCACTGGAACTTGATGTAGTCCCTACTAAAACCTCGTTCATAATGCTGAACTCCTTGTTCCTGTTTACTCCTCATGCTTGGGGTACCTTCTCCTTCAGAAGGGATTTTCAGGTGCTCGCCACGTTAGTGATCCACAAATTAGCCTTAGCAGTCAGAGACAGAGAGTACAAGAGAAGTAGAAAGACCCTTTATTGCTATACCTGTCTTGAAGTTGGCTTGGGGGCTTTGAGACAGAGAGAGAGAGAGAGAGAGAGAGAGAGAGAGAGAGAGAGAGAGAGAGAGAGAGAGATATGACAGAGAGAAAAGGGAGAAGAGAGAAATGAGAGATAAGAGAGAGAGGTGAGAGATCATTGGCTAGAGCGCAGGAGAAGGAGGCCTAGAGCTGGGGGTGGAGAGAGAGGAAAAAAAGTCAGATCAAATTGCATTTTGCTGACGATGTCTATCAGGCACCTGTGGGGAGTGGGTTGGAGGGGGCGTGGACCTTTGGTACATGCTGGCTGGTAGGCTTAGCTCTGTATTAACCAGCAATCACCCTACTACCAGGTTCTATCTCTTTTTACTTAAGGCAATTTTCCATTACAGGTGGGAGTAACCTAGTCCAGGAGCATGGCCCAATCCAATTGCTCTTGAATTAAAATATAAAATGAAAAGCATAAATCTATGTGTTCAGTGAGGCTGCCTTAGACATTGTATCTCTAGCCCCTCAGATAGACATGTCTATAAAGAAGGATAGTAATGAAGAAATAATTCACAAGCAGTCTAAATTTCAACAGAGTTAAAAACAGCCATGGAGTTTTTATCTGCTTTCTTTGTTAGCAACTTCTTGTGGTTTCTCTTCTAGCCCTCTGACTTTTTTCTTTTTCTTTATTTTCTTTTCTGTTTATGAAAATATACTATTTCAGTTTCCTTTCCACTCTGAATACTACCTCCTGAAGTTATACTAATGAGTTTGCCAGTTTTTGGGTCACACCCGGAAGCACTCAGGGGTTATTTCTGTATCTATACTCGGAAATCACTCCTGGCATGCTCGGGGGACTATATGGGATGCCGGGATTCAAATCACCAACCTTCTGCATGCAAGGCAAAGGTCTTCCATTCATGCTATCTCTCTGGACCCTCTTTGACGTTTTCACTGCTCCTCTCTCCTGCCTTCCCCCAGGCAGAGTCTTTCATTCTTTATTCAGTAGAGCCCACCCAACCGAGATGAGGCCAGGTCTCATCATTCAGGTGGACTCTTACTTACTACAAGAAGAAGTTAGGGGGCCGGGAAGGTGGCGCTAGAGATAAGGTGTCTGCCTTGTAAGCGCTAGCCAAGGAACGGACCGCGGTTCGATCCCCCGGCGTCCCATATGGTCCCCCCAAGCCAGGGGCAATTTCTGAGCATTTAACCAGGAGTAGCCCCTGAGCGTCAAACGGGTGTGGCCCAAAAACCAAAAAAAAAAAAAAAAAAAAAAAAAAGAAGAAGTTAGGAAAGCAGGAATTTGGGGGCAGGTTTACATTGTCATGATGGAGGGAGCCATTACTCCTTAAAAATACACTGATAATAATTCCCTGAATAAACACATTAACACCCATGAGGGGATGGGCTGTCCTGAGCTTGAAGGCCCTGACCCAGATTCTCCCACAGACATTGCCCTTCAACAAGACCTTCCCAGGAGGCCTGAAAGTGGGGATGGCCATCTACATCGAGGGTGTGCCCAACAAGGACACGAAGAGGTGAGGGATTCTTCACTTTGGTGAGACTCCTCCTCAGCCCCAGAATTCCTGGAGAGACCCTTCCCCTCCAAAGAAATTGAATCAGTCAGCCAGAGAGGGAGGTGTTGAGCCACATCTTAGGTGGGATTTTAGGGAATCGAAAATGTTGATGCAAAGAGTGGGGTAACTCCCAATGAAGACCTCAGGGTTCTGTAGTGAGGACAAGGTGCTCTGATTTTGTCAGTCCTCCATCCTCTGTGCATAAGGTAGGGTGCTGTGGCCAGGCGGGAGTCAATAAGTCCTGAGCTATGAAAGCTGTCGGTTCTGAGACAGTGTATGGCCCATGGGTGTGCCTGAGGCCCATAATTAGGGTTGGGGGTGTCAGAGATTAAAGGACTAAGAAGAGCCCTGGGAATCTGCCCCTCTACCTGTTGGGAATCAGATGCTGCCAGTCATTGCGCTTGATCAATTCGCCTCCATCACCTACGCCATCCCAGTGGGACAGAGATGGCATCTTGAAGCTCTGGCTCAGGATTGTAACCCTGGATTGCAGACTTAAGGAAGTGGCCCTCCTCTCCTCCCCAGGTTTTTGGTGAACTTTGCTTTGGGACCTGAACCAGAAGCTGACATCGCCTTTCACATCAACCCTCACATTGACAGTGGGGATAAGGTTGTCTTCAACTCACGGCAGTCAGGCCAGTGGGGCAAAGAGCAGGTGAAAAACAGCTTGCCCTTCAAAGAGGGGGAGCGCTTCGAGCTGCTGGTGATGGTCCTGCAGGAGCACTATAAGGTCAGAGCTGGGCTGGCTCCACTCAGTAGCCCTTTTGCTTCAGTCCCTCAGCTTCTTTTGTTGTTGACATTCAATTTATTTCATTGTTTTTGGAGACTCACCCTCTTTCTGGTATTGGGGGAGGATCTGGTTCAGATCTGGTTCAGAGGATCAAGCCCAAAACACAAACACAGCATGATCTCTGGCCATGGAATTATCACTCATCCTCACTTGGTTACTGATAGTCATTTTAGGGAGTGCAGATGGAGATCCAAGCCAGGACCTAATATTCACAAGTATATGCTCTAGTGCAGAACCACACTCCAGCCCTTGTTCCCAGTACCCTTCCCCATTTTCCATAGAAGAAGCTTAGAGAATGGGAAGCATCCTGGGTCATAGAGTCTATGTTAGAACTAGACCCCAGGACTGGAGACAGTATACAGGGCAAAGCACCAGCCTAGAACAGTGGGAATCCCAGCAGCACATACTGTCCTTGAGTACAGTGTCAGGAGTAGTTCCTGAACATTGGGCTGTGGGATCGTCTCCGTCACCCCTCAAAACAAGAGGACCTAGCCCTGAAAATTTAGACTGGGATTCTTGATTTATACCTAACTGTGTTTAGTCACCTCCTCACCACGCTAGGAGCTTGTCATCTAATGGACTTTAGTTAACTCTGTAGACTCAAGGTCGTGACTCTGGGTCCACAGCATAGCTTCCCACATAATCTTGCCTGCTCATATTTGCCTGCTAATATTCCTTATACAATTTTTCTATTTTTTCTTTTCCAAGATCCCATGCCCTGTATGAATTTGTTTTTATCCTCTAGGTGACAGTGAATGGAAATCCTTTCTATGAGTTTGTGCACCGGATGCCCCTCCAGGACGTCACCCACCTGCATGTACATGGGGACCTTACTCTTCAATCCATCAACTTTATTGACTACAGTTCTGGCTCCAGCCAGGTGGGAATTTCTCTCATTAGCTATAACCTGTCTTTGCTTTTATTGCTTGATTAACTGAGAAACGACCATGGATCCCTGAATTAGTCCCTGTAAAGCCTGCTGCCCCCACCCATAATGTAAAAAAAAGATGGAAAGTGAAAAGGGGGAAGAGCATTAGGAGGGTTAGGGGCAGGCATAGGGGGTGATGCACCAGATAAGCTGAGAGAGATATATAGAGTAGAGAGACAGAGACAAGGGGAGAGAGAAAGAGACAGGGAAAAGCTGAGCCCCCGAATTAGAGTTCCAGAGAAGGCAGCAGATTGGCTGTGAATGTCAAAAGAAATTGACCAGTGCCAAGAATTCCCAAATGCACAGTGGTTGGTAGCAGAACTTGAGAGAAAATTTGAGGTTAGAGAGGTAGTAAGTAGGGAGTTCAAAGAGGAGATGTATATGGAAGGAGAGGGGGTTCTTTGTAATCCAACCCTAACATAGCATAATCGGAAGTGTTCCCAGTGCAGGTCCAGGGTTGGCCCTAAAAGAAAAAAACAGATTCCCTCATTGGTTACTATCTTCTCATTGGATCTCCCTAGTTTGGCGGGTTCATGAATAATGAGCTACAGTTGAGTCCATGGAACAGTAGAGTTGGTTCTGTCCTGATGGGCACCCATCATGCAATCAGTATAAATTTGGGGTGTCTCTCATGACACTCTTTTTTTTCTCAGTGTCCACAATGCACATAGTTATCCCTTGCATCCTATAAGATTTTGATGGCGGTGATGTATTTCTCTTTGATGTTGGGTTCAAAGCCTGAGGTCTCTTAATCCCCTCATGGTTTCTGTCTTCTCTGTTTCTCTTGTAGGGTGCTGTAAGAAACAAAATGGTTTCTGGTAATCAGCTAGTAAGTGAAGAGTCATGGACCCTGGGGGACTGAGGTGGGAATGTGGGGCTCCATGACAATCTCTAAGTGGTGCTCACCAGCACCCTGAGAAATGATAGCCTGTCGAGATGTGGTGTAGACATTTGCCCACAATTCTGTTCTCTCTCCTTTCCTTGAACAGTTCATGGAGGCATCCGCAGTCTTCAACCCGGTAAAACAGCCCCCAGGGGCTGTGTTAGGGGTGGTCCAGGGGCAGGCAGAAACTGATGGAGGGTGGGGAGTCCTGTTTGGGGGTGCTCTGAGAAGGGAGGATGTAGTGTGGTCTTAGGGGGAGAGGCAGAAAAGAGAGACGGTGGGAGGTTAGGGGATCTTCGAAAAGCAGCGGGTACCCCACTATGGTGTCTTGTGATTCAGACATGAAGGGGCCCCATGTTCTCACCCACAGCCGGTGCCATATGTGGTGAATCTTCAGGGGGACCTGACCCCAAACAGAACCTTCATCATCAAGGGATTTATAAATCTCTCAGCCTACAGGTACAGTCTTTTGTGGACATGAGAGTCCACAACCGTCAACCTAACAGTCCAATTCCTAGGTTCCTCTTCAGTTGCAAGCATGTGCTAACCTCCTGGCTGCTGACCCCACCTTCTTCTCTGCCTCCAGATTTGCCATTAACTTTAGTGTGAAAGCCACGGGGGACATAGCTCTGCACATCAACCCCCATATTCAAGAGGGTGTTGTGGTGCGAAACAGCTTCCTGAATGGCAAATGGGGACCTGAGGAGAAGAACATCTCTTATAATCCTTTTGGTCCAGGAAAGTCCTTTGATGTGAGTCCTGCTCTCCTTCTGTCTCTACACACCTTGCATGTCTCTCCCCTGCCTCACCACACATTCATCCCGTCCTTCTCCTGCAGCTGTCAATCTGCGTAGACTCCTATGGCTTCCATGTGTTTGCCAGTGGTCAGTACTGCTTTGACTTCCAACATCGGATGCAGAGCTTCCACATGATCAACTTGCTGGAGATCACAGGGGATGTCTACTTGTCCTACGTCCAGGTCTGAGCTGCACCTGGGGAAGCCAGAGAGGGACATCTTCCAGGACATGCACCTAAGCCACCAATCAAATGTCCAAGGCTGTCTTAGCAATATGTGTGTCTACTTCTTTCAAATCAAAATGATTGAAGTTTTCCCTGTAACCTGTTCTCAAAATTTGTTTTGGTGCAAATCAAAGAAAAAAATAACAATTGAAAATTCTTGTTCATCTAGGCCTGCTTTTGTGCCTCATTCTAGTCAAGGTTCAAATTCTGGAATTTTCTTCACAGCAAGCAGGGTGTTTGTGTTGTATGTAACCCACCTAAGTTCAATCCCTGGCATCCCAGAGGTTCTCCTCAGCCTCTCCAGGAGTAATTTCTAAGCACAGAGTCAGGGCTAACCCCTGAGCATAGCCAGGTGTGGCCCACAAAACAAAAAAAATGTTTTTTCCACATCTAGGACCCTCCTGCTAGCTTAGGAACTACCATCAGAAGGAAGAACAGGAGGCAATAATTGTTATATGATCTGCAAGGACAGAATTGGGGAATTGGCTCATGTGAGAGTCTTTCTCAGTGACGATCAATGCTCTCAGAGAGGGGAGGTTTTCCTGAGAACTTAGTAAGGGCAGAAAATGATCCCAGTATTTCCCCAAATGTTTATTTTGGACTCTGCAACTTTGAGAGTGACCCGTATCTCCACTGCAGAGATGTTATTCATATAAGCATGAATAGCCCCTTCGGACACCAGCGTGGGGATACCAAAGCATCATTCTGTCTTATAGAGGCAAGTGTGAGTCCTGTGTTGTGTGGATGCAGATATATTTTTCGACCTGGGGTAGGTCTAGAAAATGTCCCTGCACCTCAGCTACTCAAGTCCCTCTCCTGTGCTCTGTCTGTTTGCACCCTAGTTTGGGACCTGACATTTCTCATTCACCCTGTTAGCGGTGCCTGGCTTGTGGCAAGCCTGCCAGGAGCCTTTTTGAGGATAGAGCTAAGAGGAACCCCTGAGCACCACCGTTTTAGGTTGGGAAATGTAAAAAACAACAACAACAACAACAACAAACTGTGAGCAAAGAGAATGCCTGATACCAGTCACTCAATGAGAAAATTTCTCATCTCAACTTAGTGATGTAAATGTCCTCATTCTAGAATAAGTGGAAATGACCTATCTACCTCCTTGATTTCCCATAAATTGACCAAGAGACATCCTGGAGATTGCAAAGGACCATAGAGTTTGCTTATGTCTCAATTTAAAAAATTACATTCTTTTTTTGCTACTTGGAATCAACCCAAGTTTCTGCTATTGTAATATGCTCTTTGGAGAAGAGAGTCGGCAATGGCTTTGGGAACCCCTCTGCCTTCTTGCAGGGAGGATGCCTAGACATCAAGGTCTGACTTCCTCCCTCACTTGGAATGGGTAGATTCCTTCTTCAATGACTTTCACTTTTTCCATGATGGCAGAGCCCAGTTGACATTCTACTCAGCCTCATTCCTTCTCATAGGCAATGAGCCCAGATTGTGTTTGCCAATCTGCTCTGCTAATCTTAATCTGTGTCTCTAAACTACTGGGTAATTATTGGCTGCCTGGAGTTCATTTTCACAGACCTGTGCAGCTTTTAGAGTCTGTTTCTTTCCTCTAGTGGAAATAGCTGGAATAGGAATTTTTGCATATACCTCCTGTTCACTCACAATAAAAGTATTAGTGCCTGGAATGCCTGTGTGGAATTTGAAAGCTTTTCCCAGAATCTTCCTAAATTCTGTTTGCCTCAGAAAAATCTTTTTTGGTAGCAACCTCCTTGTTAGTTATGCCAGTGCAAAGGAATAATTGAGCAAATCCAATTTAGCTTTGCCTCCATTGTACACTCTGGAAATACATCAGGGTTATTTCTGAGTTGTTGGTTTTTTTTTTATTTTTTTTATTTTTGGTCTTTTGGAGCCACATTCAGTGGTGCTCAGGTGTTACTCCTGCTCTGTACTCAGGAATTACTCTTGGTGGACCATATGGAATGTCTAGGTTGTTGGATATTGAACCCCTAGTCAGCTGAGTGTAAGGCCACACCATCCCCACTGTACTATTGCTCTGCTTCATATTCCTGATTTTCTGAACTGGGAGACTGAGAAAGAAATCTTCTCCAAGGAGGTGGTGGCACTGTATTTTGAACCTGGTCAAATATGTTGAAGTCAAGTGTCTTTCCCATTGTATTATCTCTTTGACCCCTGATGAGCTATTCTCAGTAGCCATCTTGGCTAACGGATGGATGCTGGTATATATATATATATATATATATATATATATATATATATATATTGCTTAGTGGTGTAATGACAAGTGGACTCATGTCAACCTCACATTCACAGACACAGACTGATATGTGTGGCCGGTTAGGCCTTAGGCTATGCTTTACCTATGCCTGTATGCTCATATACATTGCCAGAGGTCAGGCTGACATGGCAGAAATAGAGCCTACCAACCTTCCCAGAAAAAAGAGGCATGGGGAGGCACAGAAACTGATACTCTTAGATGTCTATGGTGCCCCCTGTTGGCTCTCCCACATCCAGGCCTGGTGGACATCCTTGTCTAGGGCAGCCTTGATCTATTTGAATTATGTTACTAGTGTTATGGGAAATGTGTATTCTTTGCTATCTGTTTCCTGTTGTTTGTGAATCTACAAAGAGCTCCCAGAATGAGAAATTGATTCCCATCCACTTGTCCCCTTTTGGGGGAGATCTTGGTAATATTTATCCGCAGCAAATAATCCACACAGACAGGAGGGTTAAGGGGTAAAAGGTTGAGCGAAGAGAGTCCTTTGTCAGGCTGCTGCTAGCTCCAAAACACACCTAGTCCCAGCCAGCCAACTCTGGCAAAAGACCATGAATACCTGGCACCCAAGCTATTTATTTGCCTCTCAACAGCTCCCCCACCTGAAAGGTCAAGGTGGGACAACAGGCAGAGAATAATCTTTTTTTTAATAATATTTTATTTAAACACCTTGATTACAACATGATTGTGATTAGGTTTCAGTCATGTAAAGGACACCACCCTTCACCAGTGTAACATTCCCACAACTAATGTCCCAGATCTCCCTCCTCCCCACCCCACCCCCACCTGTACTCTAGACAGGCTTTCCAGTTCCCTCATTCATTCACATGGTTATGATAGTTCTTAGTGTAGTTATTTCTCTAACTGCACTCACCACTCTTTGTACTGAGCTTCATGAAGTGAGCTGGAAGTTCTAGCCCTCCTCTCTTTGCCTCGGAGGATTTTTGCAAAAATGTCTTTTCATTTTTTTTAAAACCCATAGATGAGTGAGACTATTCTGCATCTATCTCTCTCCCTCTGACTTATTTCACTCAGCATGATAGATTCCATGTACATCCATGTATAGGAAAATTTCATGACTTCATCTCTCCTAACTGCTGCATAATGTTCCATTGTGTATATGTACCACAGATTCTTTAGCGATTCATTTATTGAAGGGCATTTTGGTTATTTCCAGAGTCTGGCTATTGTGAATAGTGCTGCAGTAAATATAGGTGTGAAGAAGAAATTTTTGTATTGTATTCTTGTGTTCCTAGGGTACATCCCTAGGAGTGGTATAGTTGGATCAAAATATTTTCATATACAACAGGACCCTAGCATGCTGGCTTAATAAAACCGCTTTGTGACTTGCATTGTCACGTGGTCTCTTTGTCCTATTGCTGGGTTGTTAGCACAAACCTAAAAGTGCTACATTTCTGTGCCCGATCTAATTAACACCAGATCCCTGCCTGGAGATTCAAATCCTTTTTCCCATTCCAAAGGAGAGTGAGGCAAAGAGCACCAGACAAAAGAGAAAGCTCTCCATGATGTTGGTCTGGGAGCAAAATTTCCCCATGTCAAAGTTCTAACCAAGCTACTAGACCTGTTTTACTTGCAAGGTAGATTTTCATGGGATTACATTTGCATCCCATGAAGATATTTATCCTGCAGTTTCCTCACTTAGTTCTGAATGAATGTTTCAGGTGACTTGAGTGCAGTGAAGATGGAGTGAGGTTGCTTCCAGTTACTGTTCCAATGGTCTCACCCAGAGAAGTGATGTAGAGCATTTTTTTCTAGTGCCTTTTGGACAATTGAATGTCCTTTGAGGAAGTTTATGTTCACCTTCTCTCTCTCTCTCTCTCTCTCTCTCTCTCTCTCTCTCTCTCTCTCTCACTCTCTCTCTCTCTCTCTCTCTCTCTTTTTGCTTTTTTTCCTTTTGGGCCACACTCAGTGATGCTCAAATATTTCTCCTGGCTGTGCACTCAGAAATTGCTTCTGACTCCAAGGACCATATGGGACACTGGGGGATCGAACTGTGGTCCATCTTAGGCTAGCTTGGGCAAGGCAGATGCCTTATTCCTAATGCCACCACTCTGACCCCCTCTTCTTATTTTTCGTTGTGTATAATTTTTTGTTGTAAAGTGTGATCCTTTGTAAAGGCTGCCAGAGCAGCAGGGCTGCAAGGCTCTAAGGGACTATGGAGTCCAACACTCAGGTAGTGTCTCATGCCCATCCAGGGTCGCCAACATGTAGAGATCAACCATCAAAGAAGAAAGAGAAAGGAATAAATACATAGCAGGCAGCATCTCTCCGCTGACGGCAGCTTCTGTCCTACAGCCATTAGTTAGATTTTGGTGAATCCAGTTTATGGAGAGTGGGTTGCACGGGCAGCAAAATATGAACTATGAAATAATGAAACCACACACAGAGTATGTGGGGTCAATACGTCTTCTGGCAGGAGTGCAATGAGTTTATTTTCCAAACAGCGGGTTTTATAGGGTAAGCCAGTCACAGGGGCAGAGAAGGATATTTACGATAACAAAGCAAAATTAATTCTGAGTTGCAAAAGAAAACCTAACACTCAGGACTGCTTTTTTTTTTTTTTTTTTTTTTTTTTGGTTTTTTGGATCACACCCGGCGGTGCTCAGGGGTTACTCCTGGCTGTCTGCTCAGAAATAGCTCCTGGCAGGCACGGGGGACCATATGGGACACCGGGATTCGAACCAACCATCAGGACTGCTTTTAACAACCAACCTCAAATGCAAAACAAAGGTTAGGAGGAAGTAGGAAATATCTAGGAACTTGATCTTCACTGGGCTGGGCTCTATTGTTTTTGAGGTCAAGTAAAGGAAGGAGCCAAATCCCCTAAAATGTGTTTTCCTATTTTCTGAGCAGAGTCAATAGCCCAGGATCTTCATTTTCCCTTGATACTCAGAGATTGCAGCTACAAGGACATACTGTAAAAAGAGAAAAAACATTGGTTCTCTTAGTAATCTTTGGTGCTGGAATTTCTGAGCCAAATTATTTGATAGAGGCCACAATTTTGCCTAAGATTTACAAAGGAGAGATAGCCAAATATTGACTGAAAATGTAATGCCAAGCTTCTCTTCCGAAATTTCTCAACCATCCACGCAGGGGAAAAGGGCATCCACAGCGGGCCTTTTGAGGAACCTCGTGGGAGTTATTTCAGTTCTCCCACCAGGAAAATCTGGGGATACTTCTGATGGGCTGAGCTCCCTAAAAGTTTATGTATGCTGTGGCATCTCTCCAATGTTTTATCTCTGCTCCCCACGCCCTCAGACCAACAGGGGCTTCTCTGGTCACCATCTCCCCCCCTTGCAAAAGTCCAAGTTTTCCTTTTTTATACTCAACATGACAGTTGTGTTGTTGGGGTCAGGGGCAATGTGCCCCTCCATCCTTTCGGCGCCTTGAGGGTTTCAAAGAGACACAGACCATGCACGAGCAAAAGGTGAGGTTTTCAATCTGACCGGTCAGGGTTTCTGCTGAGACAGATCTCAGAGCAGAGACCCCGAGGCTCTGTTCTGCAGAGTTTATATAGGAATTTTTAAGCAGGTACAGCACTTTTTCCTATCAGTCATAGACGCAGCTATGAACAAAGGCTTACATTTACAAAACCATCATAACTTTGAGAGACACATTCAATGAACAAAGAGATGACCATTAAAACTTATCAATTCTAGTGTTACATATTGCAGGTGTCAGCTTATCACAGTGGGCCAGGACCCTGGCCTAGTTAGTTGTAGAGAAGAAAGGGGATCATTAAAACTCAAGGTTCAAATGTAGCTAATGGTTAGAGCTCTTGGCACAGAGTGGCACATACGTCAGCCTTAGAAGCATGGGAGTTGGGCTTTCTGGCGCCAAGAGCCCCCTTTGGCTGGTACTGCTCGATTACTTTAGGCTAATAATAATTAGTAATAGTAAATGAGTACTTATCAATTAACTTAACTTATTGATATATCCTATAAAGCTCAAAACTTAAAGTGGCAGTTATAAACTAACAGTGAGCATAAATGGATATTGATCTCACATGCCCAAGACTGGTCTTATCTTCCAGGCTTGCTGTCCTTGGGAGCTGTGAAGGCAGAATTTGCTTATCTTAGTTCAAGCTAGCTATCTGAAACCTCTTCCTAACTGTCTGAGGCCTCTTTGTTTCTGTAGCTCCCACTTTTCTGGCAGATTTCTGTTAGCAGGCTAGAATTCTGAAATGGAGCAGTCCTTCAAAAAAGAGAAGTTAAAAATATATATATCCTAAAAACATTTAAGAAATCTTTCCTCATCAGTGTGTGTCCAAGGGGCATGCCAGGTTCACTATCATTCAGTGGGGTTATCCAAGGGGCATGTCCAAGTTCCACTGCTATACATCAATAATCACTGACCAGGGCCAGAGAGATAGCACAGCTGCATTTGCCTTGCAAGCAGCCGATCCAGGACTTAAGGTGGTTGGTTCGAATCCCGGCGTCCCATATGGTCCCCTTGTGGCTGCCAGGAGCTATTTCTGAGCAGATAGCCAGGATAACCCCTGAGAACCACCGGGTGTGGCCCAAAAAAACATAACAAATAAGAACAAAAACAAAAACAAAACCAACAAAAAATAATCACTGACCAAGAATCAATACACAGTATAAGGCTGGCTGAGTGGGGATAAAATCCAAAATCTTCAAGCAGGGTATAGGAAAGCCCTTCCTAAGGGACACACTATGATTCTGTCCTAGATAAGGGCTTGGGTGTTCTGGGGCAAGTAGTTAAAGTGACTAAAAAGGATGTTCTGATAACAGCAAATCAGTGGTTGAGTAAACATCCTCATTCAACTCTGCCTTTTTTTTTTTTTTTTTTTTTTTTTTTGGTTTCTGGGTCACACCCCACGGAACTCAGGGGTTATTGCTAGTTCTCTGCTCAGAAATTACTGCTGGCAGGCTTGGGGGACCAGATGAAATGCTGGTGATCGAACCCAAATCAGCTGTGTGCAAGGGAAATGCCCTACCCACTGTGTTATTGCTTCCACCCACCCCCGACTTCCATTTTAGATCTTAAGATTCCAATATGATTCAAAATACTCAAAGCTCGGCTATTGTGATGACTAGATCAGAGCAGGAGGTTGGCAATGAATTCAGGCCACTTTGGTACATATTTGGTCTTGGGTCCCATATAGAACTTCAAAGGACTTACTTCTGGCTCCATGCTCAGGGCTTGTAGCAGGTGATGTTCAGAAATGGAACCAGAGGTGGCCACATAAAAGCAAGCACTTTAACCAATATGATGTCTCTCTAGCTGCTGGTAGTGCATTAAAAAAAAAAGTCTGGGGCCCAAGTGATAGCACAGCAGTAGGGTGTTTGACTTGCATGAGGCATCCAGGAGAGGACTTGGTTCAATCCCTGACATCCCATATGGTCCCCTGTGCCAGGAGTGATTTTTGAGTGCATAGCTAGGAGTAACCCTGAGTGTTACAGGTTGTGGCCCCAAAAGGAAAAACAATAAAGAAAAGTCTATTATTAAGCAATTAATATGTGGTCTCTCGCTGTCCTGTTTCATCTGCTTTGGTGTTTTCAGCCTGGGCCTGTGAGTGAAAACAGCCCTCAGAGTCACAGGACGATCTAAGCCTGCTGTTCCAAGTCCATCTTCACAGATTGAGCAGCCTTTTGAATCTGTGTGTTTCTCTCTTAGCATACTTTATTTTCCTAGGGATGGAACAACTACAACTCCACACCAGATTCTCTTCGAAGAGCGTTCTGGCCTAAAATTCCACTGTCAAATTCTAATGGCCTTCCAGAGTTTTCCTAGTTTCTGCACACACTGGTACAAGAAGACATGCATTTATGTTGCATGTTGTTGACTCTGTTTGATCTCAGGCACTGTTGTATTAATTATTAACTATATAGTCCTGGTGTGGATGGATGGATAGTGAGGTCTTTCTCGTTCCGGCCCAGTGCCTGCAGCCCAAGGGCCTGGTAGGTCTTAGGTTCAGGATAATGGTGAAGAAATGAGCCATGGCAATCAGATGAAGTTTCAGGAGACATAAAGTTTTATTAATAAGGCCCTAACCACTATTTGCATATCTCATACACATGAGATAAGCAACCTCTTTCTTTCCTGCTCCTCTGCATCCATGCTTTCTCTCATCTCTCTTCACCTTCTTCCTCTGTCCTTCCTGCTGCATCTCTTGCAGAGTGTCTCTGTTCCCTCTTTCTTGCTGAGGCCTTCCTTCCCCTTTTCCCCAGGTAACCCCTTAAATTACCAACCACTGACCCCTCCCAGCTATGGGAGAGTCTCCCTTTGCAGGTGACATAGGCAGAAACATGGTCGAAAGGGAAACAAGGCACCATATTTGATCTCCTGAGCACTGCTAGGAGAGATACCTGTGCATAGATTCAGGAAGAAGCTCTGATCACAGTAGGCTGGTCCTGTACAAAAACCCAAACCAAAAGTCCTCTTTGTTTCTGAATAGCCACATGGAGCTGTAAACCCAGGCTTGGGGTGAGCAATTTTTTCTGCGTTTTGAGCCGAATTCTGCTCTTCCCTGTCCCTCTTGCGTGAATAGTCCTGGTTAGACTAAAGACAAAATGCAACTTTTCCTGGCCCAGAAAGAAATAGCTGCTAGCACCAGTAAACTGATATTCATCTGCATTACTTTGTGTGGGTGTGTGGGGAACTACTTTTATAGCAGTCTAATAGGATGTACTTATTCCGTTAACTCTGGACTTGTATGATTAGTGCTTTCACAGATATACTCAGTGATGGGAACAAGGAGGAAAGAATTAAGATTCTGAAATTCAGCGAGTTACTTTTGATGAGTAGGTTGATGAGTTGATGAGTAGGTTCTGGTAGTTTGACATGCTCCTATCTCTCAACCATTGCTGGGGTTTGCCACAAGCATATGATGAAACTTAAAGGGCATCTGGGCTTCAAGTGGGGATCCTAGAATCCTCTGCCAGGAGAGGAGTTGCTATTACTTCTTGTGTCTGTCCAGGCCAACCTGCAGCCTCAGTGTCAACCTGTTTAGCCAAACAACTGCTAGATTTTAGATTTTTATAGAACATACAGCTACTAAAATTTGCTTTTCAGATGAAAGTTACTCTTCATTAGGAACTCCCAAATCTGAGCTTAAACAAGATGGTGTTTCAATTGGGGACATTGGTGATGGGAAATATGCACTGATGAAGGGATGGGTGTGGAAAATTGTAGGACTGAAAATCAATCATGAGCAACTTTGGAACTATGCATCATACAGTGATTCAATTTTAAGTGTATTTAAATATACAAATACTTTACTAGTTTAATTCAGTTTAATTTGGAAATACGTATTGGTAGCTTTCATTCCAGATCAGGGACTCTAACTCATTTTTCCTTATTGCCTTGTAAAGAAGTTAGGTGATCAATACTAATAAATGTATCTTCCTACAGACTGGAACAAATATTGGCCCACCAATCATCTGACAAAAGACTGTTATCCAATGGGGTCATAGTGATAGCACAGTGGGCGGGCATTTGTCTTGCATGCGGCTGACCTGGGATGGAACCGGGATCATCCCCAGTAATCCATATGGTTCCCCCAGCCTGCCAGGATCGAGTTCTGAGTGCATAATCAAGAGAAACCCACGAGTGCTGCTGGTTGTGGCCCAAGAAAAAAATTTCTCTTTAAGATATTTAGAGCCCAGAGCTCTGGTAGAAAGAATCAACTGTGGGAAAAACATCAAACCTCAAAAAAGTCAGGTGAAAAACGAATAGATGTGAGACTTGCATGTACGACAAAGAGGAAACTCAATCAGTATTGGTGTGGATGTTGGTGGAATTGAACCCCTCATTCTGGTGCTGGTGGGAATGCCAACTGGTCCAACCTTTTGGACTAGTATGAACACTTCAGAAAATGAGGCATTGGGCTTTCACATGATTCTGCAATTCCACTCTTTCGCATTTATCCCATTGGTCCTATAACTCTAGTCAGAACAGACAAAAAGACTTCTATATTTTTGCAGCTCTCATCACAAGCACCCAAATCTGGAAACAACATAAGCGCCAAGAACAAATGATTGAAAAAAGAAACTGTGCTTCATATATACAAAGCCATATGGGGTCTGGAGAGATAGTACAGTGAGCAGAGTATGTGTCTTGCATGTGACTGACACAAATTCAATCCACAGCATCCCATAAGGTCCTCTGAGCCTGCCAGGAATGATTCCTGAGTGCAGAGTCAGGAATAATGCATGAGCGCTGCCAGGTGTGTCCCCCAAACCAAAAAGAATAGAAATCAAAACACTACTACACAGTTCAAAGAAGAGAGGCAACCATGGAAATGTTTGCTCTTTGAATGGATCTGGAGAATACTGAGTCAAGTTAGCCAGAAAGAGAGGAAGATATATAGAGTGATATTCCTCATATGTTGGCTATAAAGAAACTAAATAAGTCCCAAAGCAACAGAAACTGAGATGGACACTAGACAGTGATGAAACCCCAGGAGTCAGTCTAGATCCTAAATCCTTCACTTTGTGCCTGGCAATTGGTGACTCATTGGGAAGCTTCTATATCTGCATTCACCAAGGACATTTACTATCTAGAGGCCAATTATGTCCTCTTGAGCTGAACTGCAAATCAAATACATATTGGAAAATGGTTTCCTTGTCAGTGCTAATTTTCTCTCTGCTTTCTTCATAACACAGTACCAAACAGCTGGAGAGTTTCTAGAGCTCCGGGGAAGGACAGTCCAGTTGAATTATTCTGTTTCACTGGAATCAAGTCTTCCCCGTTCAAAGGCAGAAAAGGAACCTAGTCAGACTGCAGAGAAATTCAAGGCAGCAGCAATCCATGTTTAAAGCCTTTCTATAGTTGGAAATTGGTCCTTTAGAC
Organism: Suncus etruscus; assembly: GCF_024139225.1. Taxonomy (NCBI): domain Eukaryota; kingdom Metazoa; phylum Chordata; class Mammalia; order Eulipotyphla; family Soricidae; genus Suncus; species Suncus etruscus. The sequence goes on along the minus strand of NC_064861.1, from coordinate 83,344,700 downwards.
ATTGTGTTTCCTAGGTTATTGTCTAACTTGTGGATAGACTGGATATTGATTTGAGGTTGATGTAAACTAAAGTGGATTTTTGAACATACTAAGCAGCTCCCTGGTTCCACCCCCATTTCCACATCTTTCATCTTAGGAGGGTACCTGGTGGGAGGTAGGAGCTAAGTGCTGACATTGTCCTAAAGACTTCTTCCATGTGGGGAGTAGTTGGATAGTATTTCTAATGTGTGCAATGTTTCTTCTTTGCTTGAGGTTGTGAATCCTGTGAGCATTTTCAAAGAATGAGTAAAAACTAAATCTGATAACAGCCACAGTGAGTAAATTTTTCTCAACTCAACTCAGTTGAGGCAGTGTCCTCTTCTTTACGTGGAAATGACCTACCGGTATCTAACATCTTGATTTCACAGGAGTTGGCCAAGAGAAGTCCTCGATATTGCTAAGGACAGAACTGATATCTCAAGTATTAATTAAAAGTTCTATATTGCTACCCACTACTTAGAAAGTTCAGCATTGTAATAACAAATCTGGAGAGATTACTTTAGGTTACTTTAGAGATTACCTCTGACCTCTTGCAGGGGCACCTGGAGATCCCCTGACTGGGGCGATTTCTTTCTTTTGCATGATTACAGGGCCAGGTGGTGATCACAGATCTGGGCAGGTGTATCCCTGTCCTTCCACAGCTGATGCATTTCTCCTCCTTGGGCTGGTCTGACCAATGCAGCTTGCTTTTTTTTTAATTGAATAAAGATTTTATTATACCACAGCTACTTTGCTCACCACCTGCTTCTAATTTTTTTCGGAGGTTGCAAGGCACCAGGGACAAACAATGTTTACAGGCAAGTTTTTTCTTATCTGTCTGTTAAATCTATTCTTTTGGACTCTCTCAGCATTCTGGGCATATCTAGAACTTATCTCAATGAATTGGTTTAGAGAGGTTCTGAGTATCTTAGCTGACTTTTGGAGTTTTCTTTTAAACCAAGGGCACATTGATATATAAAAAAATATTCACAATTCCTTGTCTCAGGTTGGGCTGAGATATTTTGTCTATTTCCTATTTGTGTGTTTGTCTATTTCTCAATGTTTCCATTATTCTTCCTTATGTGGTATCTGTTCAGTCTTTTTCTCAGTGACTTACTTCAACCTATGGTATGAGTTCCAGATGAACAAATTCATATTCATTGTGGTCCCCAAGGAACAAGGAGGCAAATTTGGTGATTAGTTCAATAAACCATAGGTTAATTTCTTTGTGTGGAAAATATAGGAAAACCAAATCCAAGAGGTCCCAGAGGCTCCAATGGAAGTGGACTCAAGTAGGAAAACTTTAAGACATATTGTTATTAACATGACAGAAACCAAAGACAGAGACAGATTATTTAAAGTAGGAAGGAACTTACTTTTAAAGAAAACTCACAGGCAACAAACCTATACAATGAGATTCTATGAGCCAGGGAGATTAGAGGGATTTAATGTAAAAATTTAAAAAAAATGAACACCTCACCAAGAGGTGTTAATCTGTCCAGAGAGATTAATTACTCCTTCTGAGAACCCATACAGAGCTTCCTGGACAGGCAACAGTTTAGGGAATTCAGAACCTTGAAACCAGTTTTTTAAGATGCATGAAAAGACCTTCTTATAAATACAGTTTAAACTTTCCAGAGCATGGAACAGAAAATGCTGCTGGGGGTGCTCTCTAGTATATAAAGGACAGTGTGTTTACTCCCAGCTTGCTAAGGGATTTCATACATTTTCAATAAAACAATTAAGATTTTGGGGTTGGAGAGATAGCATGGAAGTAAGGCATTTACCTGCATGCAAGTCAGTGGTTCAAATACCCGCATCCCCGATGGTGCCTGAGCCTGCCAGGAGCGGTTTCTGAGCACAGAGCCAGGAGTCACCCCTGAGCAAGACTGGGTGTGACCCAACAAACAAACAAACAAACAACAAAAAATTAACATTTTACTTGCAGTGAATGTTTCATGCATTACTGGTGTGTTTTTTTAAACATCCATTGGCTTTTCTTGGGTAATCTTTGACTTTTTAGCTTATAGATCAGCCATTAGCTATAATATTTCCTAATATAAACTTGGTTTCGAACACACTTTCATACTTTAATAAGCCTATTCAGATTTTTGCCTTAATATTTTCTTCATTTTCTTCACTCTTACTAAAATTGACCCTTTGAGGATTTTCCTATTTTACATGCATTTTAAGCTATATTAACAAAATTATTAATTACTAATTACTATTTAAACTGTATTGCAGAAATATTTCTAATATTTATTTTAGAAATTATAAACCTCATAAACTAAAGGTTATTTAAAAAATTCTACTTTAAGAGCTTACAATTTTGTGGAATTTTAGGAAAGGAGTTCTATGTGTCATCTAAGTGTAAGTATCATCATTTCAAAATGAAACGAAAGAGAGAGATAGCTCATATGTAAAATCAAAAAGAACCATGTCAGAGAAGAACAAATGGTCAAAGTTACGAAATGGAAGATTTTGTCTATAGAGCTAAGTGACAAGTGGAGGGAGGGAGGGAGGGAGAGAGTGATAGCACAGCAGGTAGAGCATATGCCTTGCAAGCTGCCATCCTCAGGTTTGATCCCCAGCATTCCATATGGTCCCTTGAGCCTTCAGAAGTTATTTCTGAATATAGAGCCAGGAGTAACCCCTGAATACTGCTGGGTGTGCCCCGCCCCAAATAAAAAAAACAAAAAGGGGAGTGAGGGAGTTCTTAGGCTTCTTGTAGAAGGGAGCAGGATATCTGGTGATGGCTGTGGTACTGCCATGATGTATGCATGGAAACTATGATGAATAGTATTGTAAATCCTAAAACAAAATGTAAAGGATTAAAAAAAAAAAGACTGGAACACCACTGATAGTATAGCCTGTTGGGAATTTGTTTTGATTGTAAGTTATGTGACTTCAATCCTCAGCTTCCTTTATGATCCCACAAACAATGCAAAATAAGCACTGAACCAGGAGTAAATCTTGAGCACAGCAGGATGTGTTCCTCCCAAAACACAGACTGTTTACGGAGCAATACTAGAGTGGTAGGGTGTTTGTCTTGTACATGGCCAATTCGATCCATGGGATCCACATGGTCCCCAGAGGCTAGGAGTGATTTCTGAGTGCAGAGCCAGGAGTAGCCCCAGCACCACAGGGTGTGGCTAAAAAATAAAATAAGAAAACAAACAAAAAAAATCAAACAAATGAACCACACTGTTAAATTTGTAAAATTCATATATGGGCATCTACTCAGCATAGATGTCAATGTCCCATGAGCTTCACCTGGCAGTCATTGAGCTATTGTGATAATCCACTTGATCATTACGGGGCTGCTTCCACCAAGTGAGTTCTTGGGAACTGTGGACTCAGGCTGGAGCAAGGATTGCTCTTTACAGGACAAGGAAAGTTCATTCCAGTGTCTTTCCATTTTTTTTTTATTTTAGGAATGTCACCTTGGAAGGAATTTCAAGAGGAGGGGAATAATGGACTGCAACATCTCTATTCAGAGGAAGCTATGGGGCACAGGGACAAGGAGATAGATGCAAGTTTAGAGGGCACAGATTTCTCCAGTGGATCAAGGCCAAGAGTTCTGTGTCCTTGTGTCCTCTGCTGCTGATTCTCCAAGGTGCTAAACATACTCAGGGGTTGATAAGTTTGGGTTTATCATCTGGCTTTTCTCAAACTACCCCAAGTAGAGTTTCCCTGTAACCTCAGAAGTGACCTAGGGGAAGACTCTTGGCCTTTTTTTTTCTTTTGTCTTGAAGGTCTTTTTATTAATCTTATCTTTACCTTTCGAGTCTCTTAAAGCTTCTCCTTTTCTTAGAAGTCCACCATTCTCTGGGTGGTGGTGTCTTGATTTTGGCACCTTGATGGTGATTCATTTTCTCCATGTCCCAAGAGTTTCCTGTTGCAACTTTGGGCTGTTTCAGGACTGGTGATTAGACAATTTCAGAGAAGTTCACTAGCAGGGACCCTCTGTCTGCCTGCAACACTTGCCCCCCCCAACCTCCCCCCCCACCCCCCCACCCCCGCGAAAGAGAAGGCTTTGGATTCTGTTGTAACAAAAGGAAATGGTAGAAAACTAGGCAATAAGGAAACATTTCTGGGGGGGGTGACCTTTACCCAGAAAGGTCTTGGGGGGTGAAAGAGGGGGCATAGAAGGTGGGACTTTCTGAGAAAGACTCATTTCTGAGAAATGGGTCCCTGAAGCGTATAAGAGTCAGCCCAGCTGCCATGTACTCCATCTTCACTCCTGTAGTGCTGCACGTAGGAAAAGTTGCCTGCTCAGCCACTGAAGATGACTTTTGTTCCTGCACCCGGCTACCTTCCCAACTACAACCCAGTAAGCTACAGACCCAGGCCGTGACCTGGGCTCATCCTGAACACCCCCACTCACCTGGTCCCCAGCCTGAAACATGGTGGTGTCCCTAAATGAAGGGCACTGGAACTTGATGTAGTCCCTACTAAAACCTCCTTCATAATGCTGAACTCCTTGTTCCTTCTGACTCCTCACCCATGGGGTCCCTTCTCCTTCAGAAGTGATTTTCAGGTGCTCGCCAATGTAGTGACCCACAGCTTAGCCTAAGAAGTGAGAGACAGAGAGGACAAGAGAAGTAGAAAGACCCTTTATTGCTATATCTCTCCTGAAGCTGTCTAGGGGTATTTAAGGGGGGGGAGGGAGGGAGAGAGAGAGAGACAGAGAGACAAAGAGAGACAGAGAGAGAGAGGAAAGAGATGACAGAGAGAAGGGGGAGAAGAGAGAAATGAATGATAAGAGAGAGAAGAGAGAGATCACTGGCTAGAGAGTAGAAGAAGGAGGCCTAGAGCTGGGATTGGAGAGAGAGAAGGAGGGAAAGTCAGAGCAAATTGCATTTTGCTGATGCTGACCATCAGGCACTATCAGGGGGGTGGGCTGGAGGGGGCCTGGACCTTTGGTATCTTCTGGCTGACAGGCTCTGCTCTGTACTAACAAGAACCCCTCTCCCCGCCCCAGGTTCTACCTTTTTATACTTAAGGCAATTTTCCAATACAGGTGGGAGTGTCCTAGTCCAGGAGCCTGGCCCAATCCAAATGCTCTTGAATTAAACCGTAAAATAAAAAGCATAAAGTCTACGTGTTCAGTGAGGCTGCCTTAGACCTGGTATATCTAGTCCTTCAGCAAGACAGTCTAATGAAGAAGAGTATAGTGGAGAAATAATTCACAAGCAGGCAAAGTTTCAACAGAGTCAAAAAGAGCCATGTAGTCTTTATCTGCACCCTTTACTCAGCAGCTTCATGTGGTTTCTCTTCAGGCTCTCTGAATTTTTTCCTTTTGTTTTTTGTTTGTGAAAATATACCATTTGAGTTTCCTTTCCACTCTGGGTACTACCTCCTGCAGTTACACTATTGAGTATGCCAAGATCATCCAAAATAAAGAGATGTACTTTGTAGATCTCTTTGCTCATTGCTGTTGTTGTTGTTTGTTTGTTTTTTTGTTTTTGTTTTTTTTTTGGTTTTTTTTTTTTTTTTTTTTTTGGTTTTGGCTCACACCTGGCAGCACTCAGTGGTTACTCCTGACTGTATGCTCTGAAATCACTCCTGGCAGGCTTAGGGGGGCATATGTGATGCCTGGATTAGAACCATGGACCTTCTGCATGCAAGGCAAACACCTTACCTCCATGCTATTTCTCCGGCCCCCTTTCTGACATTGTCACTGTTCCTCTTGCTTGTGTCCCCCAAGGCAGAGTCTTTTCTTCTTTATTCAATAGAGCCCACCCAACCCAGGTGAGGCTAGGTCTCATCATCCAGGTGGACTTTTACATACTACAAGAAGAAGTTAGGAAAAGAGGAATTTGGGATCAAGGTTACCAATTGCCATGATGGAGGGAGCCATTACTCCTTAAAAATACATTGATAGTAATTCCCTTGAATACACATATTAACACCCATGAGGGGATGGGCTGTCCTGTGCTTGAAGGCCCTGACCCAGATTCTCCCACAGGCATTGCCCTTCAACAAGACCATCCCAGGAGGCCTGAAAGTGGGGATGGCCATCTACATCGAAGGTGTGCCCAACAAGGACACGAAGAGGTGAGGGATTCTTCACTTTGGTGAGACTCCTCCTCAGCCCCAAAATTCCTGAGGGATCCTTCCCCGACAAAGGAAATGATTCGGTTAGCCAGAGAGGGAGGTGTTGAGCCACATCTTATGGCGGATTTTAGGGACTAGAAAATGTTGGTGCAAAGACCAAGGGTTGGAGTAACTACTCACGAAGACCTCAGAGTTCTCTAATGAGGAAAAGTTGCTCTGATTTTGTCAGTCCTCCATCCTCTTTGCATACAGTAGCGGGCCGTGGCCAGGTGGAATCAAGAAGTCCTAAGGTATGAGATCTGTGAGCTCTGAGAAAGTGCATGGGCCATGGGTGTGCCTGAGGCTCATGAGTTAGGGTTTGTGGTGTCAGAGATTCAAGGACTAAGAAGGGCCATGGGAATCTGGCCCTCTGCCTGCCGGGGATGAGAGTGCTGTCCCACCCACTGCGTTTGATTAATTCACCTCCATCACCTAAGCCATCCAGTGGGTCCAAGATGGCCCCTTGAAACTCTGGTCCAGGGTTGTAACCATGTCTTACTGACTGGGGAATTGGTCCTCCTCTCCTCCCTAGGTTTTTGGTGAACTTTGCGTTGGGACCTGAACCAGAAGCCGACATCGCCTTTCACATCAACCCTCACTTTGACAGTGAGGATAAGGTTGCCTTCAACTCACAGCAGTCGGGCCAGTGGGGCAAAGAGCAGATGAAAAACAGCTTTCCCTTCAAAGAGGGGGAGCGCTTCGAGCTGCTGGTGATGGTCATGCAGGAGCACTATAAGGTCAGAGCTGGGCTGGCTTCCCTAAGCAGCCCCTATTCTTCAGTCCCTCAGTTTCGTTTGTTGTTAACATTCATATTATGTCATTGTTTTTGGAGACTCATCCTCTTTGTGGTATTGGGGGACCATCTGGTTCAGAAGATCAAACTCAGGACACTTACAAACACAGCATGAGCTCTGGCCATGGAATTATCACTCATCCTCACTTGGTTACATTGTTTTCTCCTGACCATTTGGAACTCGGATTTTTGGGTGTGCCATGGTTGAACTAGACCCAAATGGTAGTCATTTTTCGGGGTGGGAATGGAGATCCAAGCCAAGATTTTATATTCAGGGCCCGGAGAGATAGCACAGTGGCGTTTGCCTTGCAAGCAGCCGATCCAGGACCAAAGGTGGTTGGTTCGAATCCCGGTGTCCCATATGGTCCCCCGTGCCTGCCAGGAGCTATTTCTGAGCAGACAGCCAGGAGTAACCCCTGAGCAATGCCGGGTGTGGCCCAAAAAAAAAAAAAAAAAAAAAAAAAAAAAAAAAAGATTTTATATTCAAAGCATGCATTCTAGTGCTGAACCACACTCCTCCCTTGTCCCTGGTAGCCCTCTTCTTCATTTTCCATAGGAGAATCTTAGAGTATGAGAAGCATCCCGAGTCACAGAGTCTATGTTAGAACTAGACCCCAAGACTGGAGACAGTGTACAGAGGAAAGCACCAGCGTGTGGCAGTGGGAATCCCAGCAGCACATACTGTCCTTGAGTACAGGGTCAGAAATAATTTCTGAACACTGGGCTGTGGGATCCTCTCCCTCACCCCTCAAAACAAGGGGACCTAGCCCTGAAAATTCAGACTGGGATTCTTCTTGATTTATACCTAACTGTGTTCAGTCACCTCCTCAGCAACCTAGGAACTTGACATCGAATGGACTTTAGTTAACTCTGTAGATTCAAGGCCCTGACTTTGTGTCTCCAGCATAGCTTCCCTCATAATCTTGCCTGCTAATGTTTCCTATACATTTTTTCTATTTCTTCTTTTCCAAGATCCCATCCCCTCCATGATTTTACCTTTGCCCTCTAGGTGAAAGTGAATGGAAATCCTTTCTATGAGTTTGTGCACCGAATGCCCTTCCAGGACGTCAACCACCTGCATGTACAGGGGGACCTGGTTTTTCAATCTATCAACTTCATTAACTGCAGTTCTGGCCCTGTCCAGGTGGGCACTTTCTCTCATTGGCTATAACCTGTCTTTCCTTTTATTGGTTGATTTACTGAGAAGGGACCATGGATCCCTGAATCAGTCCCTCTAAAGCCTTCTGCCCCTACCACAAAATTAAAAACAAAAAGATGGAAAGAGAAAAGGAGGAAGAGCATTAGGAGGATTGGAGGCATGGATAAGGGGTGATGGAGCAGGTAAGCTGAGAAAGACAGACAGAGTAGAGAGACAGAGACAAGTGGAGAGAGAAAGAAATGGGGGAAAGGCTGAGCTCCAGAATTAGAGTTCCAGAGAAGGCAGCTGATTGGCTGTGGTTGTCAAAAGGGATTGATGGGTTCCAAGAATTCCCAGGTGCACAGTAGTTGGTAACGTAACTTGAGAGAAAATTGGAGGTTAGAGAGGTGGTGAGTAGGGAGTTCAAAGTGGGGATGCATATGGAAGGAGAGGGGGTTCTTTGTGATCCAATCTAGCATAGCATAATCAGAAGTGGTCCCAGTGCAAGTCCAGGGTTGGCCCCAAAAGAAAAAAAAAACAGATTTCCTATTGGTTACTATTTTCTCATTGGAGCTCCCTAGTGTGTCTCGTTCTTGGGTAATGAGCTACAGTTGAGAACATGAAACAGTAGAGTTGGTTCTGTACCGATGGCACCCATGTCATCAGATACAAATTTTGGGTGTCTTTCATGACATTATTTGTTCTCTGTGTCAGCAATGCACATAGATATCCCCTTGAATCCTATAAGTTTTTGATGTGGATGTTATATTTGTCTTTGATGTTGGGTTCAAAGCCTGAGGACTCTGAATCCCCTCATGATTTCTGTCTTTTCTGTTTCTCTTGTAGGGTGATGTAAGAAGCAATTTGATTTCTGATATTCAGCTCGTAAGTGAAGAGTCATGGACCCTATGGGACTGGAGTGGCAATGTGGGGCTCCATGACCAGCTCTAAGTGGTGCTCACCAGCACCCTGAGAAATGCTGGCCTGTAGAGTTTTGGTATAGACATTTGCTGACAATACTATTGTCTCTCCTTTCCTTGAACAGTACACGGAGGGATCCCCAGTCTACAACCCGGTAAAACAGACCCCAGGGGCCAGACTGTGTGAGGGGTGTTCCAGTGTTAGGGAGAAACTAATTGAGGGTGGAGAGTCCCAGTTGGGGGTGCTCTGAGAGGGGAGGACATAGTGTGGACTGAGGGGGAGAGGCAGAAGGGAGAGAAGGTGGGAGGTTAAGGGATCTCCAAAAAACTGCGGGTACCCCACTATGCTGTCTTTGATTCAGACATGATGGAACCGCATGTTCTCCCCCACAGCCTGTGCCATTTGTGGTGAATCTTCAGGGGGGCCTGACCCCAAACAGAACCTTCGTCATCAAGGGCTTTATAAATCTCTCAGCTGACAGGTACAGTGTTTTGTGGAGTTGAGAGTCCACAACCCTCAACCCCAGAGTCCAATCCCTTGGTTCCTCCTTACTTGGGAAGCATGTGCTGACCTCCTAGCTTCTGACCCCCACCTTCCTCTCTGCCTCCAGATTTGCCATCAATTTTAGGTTGGGAGCCACAGGGGACATAGCCTTACACATCAGCCCCCATATCCAAGAGGGTGTTGTGGTGCGAAACAGCTTCCTGAATGGCAAATGGGGAGCTGAAGAGAAAGACACCTCTTTCAATCCTTTTGGTCCAGGAAAGTCCTTTGATGTGAGTCCTGCTCTTCTCCCCCGTCTCTGTATATCCCATGTGTGCCTCCCCCCACCCATTTTCATGTTGCCCTTCTCCTGCAGCTGTCCATCCACACCAGCTCCAGTGGCTTCCAGGTGTTTAGCAATGGCCAGTACATGTTTGACTTCCAAAATCGGATTTCGAGCCTCAACTTGATCAACATGCTGGAGATCATGGGGGATGTCTTATTGTCCTATGTCCAGGTCTGAGCCAAACCTGGGGAAACCAGAGAAGGGACATCCCCCAGGACATGCACCTAAGCCACCAATCACATATCCAAAGGTGTCTTAGCAATGTGTTTGTCTGCCTCTTTCAAATCAAAATGATTGGAGTCTTCCCTGTAACCTGTTCTCAAAATGTGTTTTGGTGCAAATCAAATAAAATAACAATTGGAAGTACTTGTTCATCCAGGCCTGCTTTTGTACCACATTCTAGTGAAGGTTCAAATTTTCCACATCTGGAATTATCCTCACAGCAGTTAGGGTGTTTTTCTTGCATGTAGCCCACCTAGGTTCAATCCCTGACATCCCAGAGGTTCTCCCCAGCCTCTCCAGGAGTAATTTCTGAGTACAGAGTCAGGGCTAAGCCCTGAGCACAGCCAGGTGTGGCCACAAAAACAAAAAAAAATTTTTTTCCACGTCTAGGACTCTCCTGCTAGCTTAGGAGCTACCATCAGAAGGAAGAACAGGAGGCATTGCCAGAGGTCAGGCTGACATGGGGATAATAGAGCCTACCAACCGTCCCAGAAGAAAGAGGCACAAGGAGGCACAGAAATTGATACTGATAGATGCCATTGGTGCCCTCAGATACACTTATCTGTGTTGGCTTTCCCACGTCCAGGCCTGGTGGACATGCCTCATCTAGGGCAGCCTCGATCTATTTGAATTGTGTTACTAGTGTTATGGGAAATGTGTATTCTTTGCTATCTGTTTCCTGAGGCTAACTGAACAATGTCCTTGGTGTCAAACTCTACAGACCCCAAGCTCAGGGTGTAACCTACATCCTGCTGGCTTAATAAAGCCACTTTGTGACTTGCATTGCCACGTGGTCTCTTTGTCCTATTGCTGGGTTGTTAGCACGAACCTAACAGTGCTACATTTCTGTGTCTGGTCCATGAACAGCAGATCTATGCCTGGAGATTAAAATCCTCCTTCCTGTTCTAAAGGAGAGTGAGGCAAAAAGCATCAAGAGGAAAGAGACAGCTCTCCAGGTTGTTGGTCTGGGAGTAAAATTTCCCATGTCAAAGTTCTAAGCAAGCTACAAGAGATGTTTTCCTTACAAGGTAGATTTTCATGGCATTATATTTGCATACCATGAAGATATTTATCCTGCATTTTCCTCACTTTGTTCTGAATGAATATTTCAGGTGACTTGGGTGCAGTGGAGATGGAGAGAAGTAGCTTCTACTTTGTTCCAATGGTTTCACCCAGGGAAGAGGTGTAGAGCCTTTTTTTCTTAGTGCCTTTTGTACAATTGAATGTCCTTTGAGGAAGTTTATGTTCACCTCTTCACAATTTTTTTTTCTTTTTTTGTTTTGGGTCACACACAGTGATGCTCAAAGGTTTCTCCTGGCTCTGCACTCAGAAATTGCTCCTGGCTCAGGGGACCAGATGGGACACTGGGGGATTGAACCGTGGTCCTTCCTAGGCTATCGAGGGCAAGGCAGACACCTTATCCCTTGCGCCACCACTCCTACCCCTTCTGCTAATTTTTGGATGGGTATAATTTTTTTTCTTGTAAAGTGTGATTCTTTGTAAACACCCAAAGGCTGCCAGAGTAGCAGGGCTGCAAGGCTCTAAGGGGATGTGGGGCTCAATTTCCAGGTGGTGTCTCATGCCCACCCATGGTCACCAGCATGTAGCAACCAACCATCATAAAAGAAAGAGAAAGGAATATACACAGCAGGCAGTATCTCTCCAATGTTTTATGCCTTACCCATCCCCAACCCCCAGACCAACAGGCGCTTATCTGGTCACTCTCCTGCCCTTTCCCCTCAAAAGCCCAAGTTTTTTTTTATACTCAGCATGACAGGGGTGTGTGTCCAAGAGGCATGTCAGGTTCAACTGTCATTCAGTGGAGTTATCCAAGAGGCATGTCCAAGTTTAATTGCCATACATGAATAATCACTGAGTCAGGAGAGGGTATGAGCACTGCTCAGTGGGGACAAAATCCAAAATTTACGTGCAAGGTAAAGGAAAGCCCTTCCTAAGGGGCACACCATGATTCTGTTCCTAGATAAGGGCTTGGTTGTTCTGAGGCAACTTGTAAAAGTGAGTAAAGAGGATGTTCTGCTAACAGCAATCAGTGGTTGAGTAAACATCCTCATTCAACTCCCCCCCCTTATTTTTTGCTTTTTTGGGTCACACCTGGCTGCACTCAGGGCTTATTCCTAGCTCTGTTTTAAGAAATAACTCCTGGCAGTCTCTAGGGACCACATGAAATGCTGGAAATCTAACCCAATTCAGCTGTGTGCAAGGGAAATGCCCTACCTACTGCACTATTGCTCCACCCTATCTTCTATTTTAGTTAAGATTCCATTTTTGATTCAAGATGCCCAAAGCTCAGCTATTGTAATGACTAGGTCAGAGCAGGGAGCTGGCAATGAATTCAGGCCTTTTGGTTACACATTTGGTCTTGGGTCCCATACATAACTTACACCTTTTTCCATGCTCAGCGCTTATACCAGGTGATGATCAGGAAAGGAACAAGAGGTGGTCACAGAAAAGCAAGCACTCAAACTCATAAGATATCTCTCTCACTGCTTTTTATGCATTAAAAAAAAATCTGGGGTCTGAGCGATGACACAGCAGTAGGGCATTTGTCTTACAAAAGGCTAATCCAGGGCGCACCTTGCTTTGATCCCCAATGTCCCATATGTTCCCCTGAGCCAGGAGTGATTTCTGAGTGCATAGCTAAGAGTATCGCAGGGTGTGGCCCAAAAACCAAAACAAAACACAACCAAAAGAAATCTGGTATTAAGCAATTAATATGTGGTCTCTTATTGTCCTGTTTCCTCTGCTTTGATGTTTTCTGTCTGGGTCTGTGAGTGAGGAGAACAGCCTCAGAGCCACAGAAAATGATCCAAGACTGCTCTTACATGTTCATCTCCACAGATTGGGCAGCTTTTAGAATTTGTGCGTCTCTCTCTCTCTCTCTCTCTCTCTCTCTCTCTCTCTCTCTCTCTCTCTCTCTCTCTCTCTCTCTCTCTCATAGAATCAAATAATTAACGATGGAGAAGGATGGTGAAGGATAGAGGCCTTTGTCCTTAGGCCCTGGCCACGTGGATTTATCCCCCATCAACCGGCGGGTCTGGGGTTCAGAAAAGCGACGGGTATTGAACTCACTCACAGGCAGGCATCAGGAAGCATCAACTTTACTCATACCCTATCCACCACACATGTGGCCTCTATCATAACCTTATAAGCAGTTATTCTTAGCTACTGCATCTTAACTCCTTTCAGCCATCTTCCCTTTGGGCTCCATGCTGGTCAAAGACCAGAAGCGCAAAGACCAGCCAAAAGCCAAAAAGGCAAAGACCCTAATCCCCTGGGTCAAAGGCTTTATATAACCTTCCAAGACCACTCCCCGGAATGGGAGGGTTCTTGCAGGTAAGGTTACACCTAATATCCAGGGTGGAGTTACACTCTCTCTCTCATTTTTTTTTGAGGGTCGCACCCAGCAGCGCTCAGAGGTTACTCCTGGCTCTATGCTCAGAAATTGCTCCTGGCACACTTGGGGGACCATTTGGGATGCCGGGATTCAAACAACCATCCTTCTGATTCGAAGGCGAATGCCTTACCACTGTGCTATCTCTCCAGCCCCATGCTATCTTTCTGGCACGCTTTCTTAGCATACTTTATTTTCCTAGGGATGTAACAACTGCAACTGCCCACCAGATTCTCTTCAAAGAGCAATCTGGTCTAAAATTCCAGTGTCAAATTTGAAGAACCTTCCAGAGTTTTTCTAGTTTCTGCACATTGGTACAAGAGGCCATGCATTTGTGTTGCATGTTGTTGGCCCTGTTTGTATTGTTCTATTAATTTTATATAGTCCTGGTGTGAATGGATGGATAGTGAGGTCTTTCTCAGTCTAGCGTGGTGTCTGTAGCCCCTATGGCCTGGCAGGTCTGTAGGTTCAGGATAACAGTGAAGAAATGAGCAACAGAAGTCAGATGAAATTTCAGGAGAAATAAAGTTTTATTAATAAGGCCCTAACCACCATGTGCATATTTCACATGGCTTCTAAGCTAAGCAGCCTCTTTCCTGCTACTCTGCATCTATGCTGTCTCTCATCTCTCTCCACCTCCTGCCTCTCTCCACCTCCTACCTCTCTCCTTCCTGCTGCCTCTCTTGCTGAGTCTCTCTGTTCCCTCTTTCTCGCTGAAGCCCTCCTTCCCCTGTCCCCCAGGAAACACCTTAAATTCCCAACCCCAGACCCCTCCCAGCTATTGGAGGGTCTCCCTTTCCTGGTGAGATGGATGGAAAGTTGGTAGAGGGGGGTTACAAGGCACCATATCTGATCCACTGAGCACTGCTAGGAGTGATGCCTGCGCATAGATTCAGGAAGAAGCTCTGATCACAGTAGGCTGGTCCTGTACAAAAACTCCAACCAAAAGTTCTCTTTGTTTCTAAATAGCTACATGTAGCTGACCAAAGTTTGATCCATTCTACATAGTCCTCTGAACCTTCCAGGAGTGATTCCTGAGTGCAGTGCCAGGAGTAACCCCTGAGCACTGCCAGGTGTGTCCCCCAAACCAAAAAGAACAAAAACCCAACAACAACAAAAACCAAAACACTACTACACAGTCCTACTAAGAACAGAGGCAGCCATGAAAATGTTTGCTATAGATGTTTAATATATAGATGTATAAATGTTTGCTGGAGAATATTGAGTCAAGTTAGCCATCAGGAGAGGAAGATATATAGAGTGATCTTCTTCATATGTTGGCTATAAAGAAACAAGGAACACATACCAAATGTCCCAAAGAAACAGAAACTGAGAAGGAGACTAGACAGTTATGGAACCCCAGGAGTCAGTCTAGATCCTATATCCTTCACTTTCTGCCTGGCAGTTGGTAACTCATTGGGGAGCTTTTATATCTGCATTCATCAAGGACAGTTAATATCTAAGTGTGGAGGCCAATTGTGGCCCCTTGAGCTGAACTGCAAATCATATTGGAAAATGGCTGCCTTGTCAGTACTAACTTTCTCTTTGTTTTTTCCCTATCATAGTATCAAAAAGCTGGAGTGCTCTAGAGCTCTGGGGAAAGACAGTCCAAGTGAACTGTTCTGTTTCACTAGAATCAAGTCCTCCTCATTCAAAGGCAAAAGGAAACAAAGTCAGAATGCAGAGAAATGCAAAAGAATATAATACCCAAATCAAATCCATCCATTAGATATAATACTATGAGCCAGGAACGTAGCCTGGGCTTTGAGTTCACAGTGCGATGGATGGGAAACAACAGCTCAGCAATTTCTGTTCATCTTGTTCTATTATGTCCATGTCTTCTTTCCTGGAATGATGGAGGTCTTGAAAGATGACTGGCAAGGCAATAGCTATCTATGTTTGAAGCCTTTCTATAATAGGAGCATTGGCCCTTAACTCTTTCTGTTTCCTAGGACATTGTCTCTTCCTTGTGGATAGACTGTGTTTTGATTTGAGGTTGATGTAACCTAAAGTGGCTTTTTGAATATACTAAGCATGCTGGTTCCAGACTCAGTTCCACATTTTTCATCTTAGGAAAGTATCTGTAGGTAGGTAGGATCTAACTGCTGACATTGTCATAAAGACTTGTCATAAGACATGTGAGGAGAACTTGGATAGTATTTCTAAGGTGTGCAATGTGTCTTCTTTGCAGGGTTTTGAATTCTGTGAGCATTATCAAAGAATGAATAAAAACAAAGTCTGATAGTAGCCACAGTGAGTAAATTTTTCTCAACTCAACTCATTTGAGTCAATGTCCTCTTTCTTTATGTGGAAATGACCTATCTAACACTTTTATTTAATAGGAGTTGGCCAAGAGAATTCTAGATATTGCTAAGGACAAAACAGATATCTCAAGTATTAATTAAAAGTTATATATTGCTATCTGCTACTTAGAAAGTTCTGCTATTGTAATAACAAATCTAGAGAGATTACCTTAGTCCTCCTCAGACCTCTTCCAGGGGGCACAAGGAGATCAGGGGCTGAACTTATCTCCTAATTGCCCCTGGGTTTGGGCAATTTCTTCTTCAATGGCCCTTTCTTTTGCATGTTAGCAGGGCCAGGTGGTGATCACCGATTTGGACTTCTCAGTGTAGCCCTGTCCTTCCACAGTTGATGCATTCCTCCTCTTTGGGCTGGTCTGCAATGTACAGCTACTTTTGTTTTAATTGAATAAAGATTTTATTATACCACAGCAACTTTGCTCACCACCTGCCTCTAATTCTCTTTGGAGGTTGCAAGGCACTAGGTACAGGCAATGCTAACAAGTGAGTTTTCTTTCATCTGTCAAATCTGTCCCTTTGGACTCTCAGCATTCTTGGTTTGCTCTTACTTATTAAACTAGAACTTATCTCAATAAATTGGCTTAGAGAGTTTATGAGTATCTTAGCTGACTTTTGGACTTTTCTTTTAAACCGAGGGCAGATTTTTTCATAAAGAGGTTATTTATAATTCCTTATCTCAGGTTGGGTTGAGACATTTGGTCTGTATTTGTCTATTTCTCAATATTTCCATTATTCTTCCCTATTGGTACCTGCTCAGCCCTCTTCTCAGTGACTTTCTTCAACCTATGGGATGAGTTCCACATGAACAAAATCATATTCACTAGAGTACCCAAGGAACAAGAAGGCAAATTTGGTGATTAGTTATATAAATCATAGGTTAATTTTTTTGTGTTAAAAATATATGCAAACCAAATCCAAGAGGTCCCAGAGGCCCCAATAAAAATGGGATCAAATTAAAAAACTTCAAGTCATATTATAATTAACATGACAGAAACCAAAGATATAGACAGATTATTTAAAATAGGAAGGAACTTAAATTTAAAGAAAACTCACAGGATCCTCAACACATCTATCTAAAGAGATTTTATGAGCCAGAGATATTAGAGGGATTTAATGTAAAAATTCAAAGAAATGAACACCTCTCCAAGAGGTGTTAATTTGTCCAGAGAGATTAATTACTCCTTTTGAGAAACCATACAGAGTTTCCTGGACAGGCAACAGTTTAGGCAATTAATAACCTTGAAACCAGTTTTTCAACATGCATGAAAGGACCTTCTTAAATATACAGGCTAAACTTTCCAGAACATGAGAAAGAAAATGCACTTTTGGTGTATTTTTCTTAATATCCATGGGCTCTTTTTGTAATCCCTGACTTATTAGCTTATAGATGAGCCATTATTTATAATATTTCCTAATATAAACTTGGTTTAAAAATAATTTCATAGTTTTATAGGCCTATTCAGATTTTTCCCTTAAAATTTTTTTCAGTTTCTTTACTCTTATTAAAATTGACCTTTTTAGGTGTTTCCTATTTTACATGCATTTTAAGCTATATTAACAGAATTATTAGTTATTATTTAAACTGTATTGCAGAATTATTTTTAATAATTCTTATAAACTAAAGATTGTTTTTAAAAACATTCTACTTTTGGGGCCGGCGAGGTGGCGCTAGAGGTAAGGTGTCTGCCTTGCAAGCGCTAGCCAAGGAAGGACCACGGTTTGATCCCTGGGCGTTCCATATGGTCCCCCCCAAGCCAGGGGCAATTTCTCAGCACTTAGCCAGGAGTAACCTCTGAGTATCAAACGGGTGTGGGCCGAAAAAACAAAAAATAAATTCTACTTTATCAGCTTACAATTTTGTGGAATTTTAGGAAACAAGCTCTATGTGTCATATAAATGTAAGTATCATCATTACAAAATTTAAAAAAAAAGGAGAGAGATCTCTCATATGTGAAATAAAAAAGAACCATGTAAGAAGAACAAATGGTCAAAGTCACCAAATGGAAGATTTTGTCTATAGAACTAAGTTACAAGTGGAGGGAGGGAGGGCCAGAGTGATAGCACAGCAGGTAGAGCATTTGCCTTGCAAGCTGCCATCCTCAGGTTTGATCCCCAGCATTCCCTGTGGTCCCTTGAGCCTTCAGAAGTGATTTCTGAGTGTAGAACCAGGAGTAACCCCTGAGTACTGCTGGGTGTGACTCCAAAACAAACAAACAAAAAGGTGGAGTGAGAGAGTCCTTGGGCCTCTTGTAGAAGTGAGCAGGATATCTGGTGATGGCTGTAGTACTTAAATGATGTATGCATGGAAACTATGATGAAGAGTATTGCAAATCCTAAAACAAAATGTAAATGATTAAAATAAAAAACAGACTGTGTAGCAAGTCAGCCCCTGAAGAGGTTGACTGATGGTGGGATGGAGGATGAGGCCTTTTTCTTCCAGCTCGGAGCACGCGTCTGCCACCCTGTCTAGCCCACGGTTCTGAGGTGAAACGGCGGGTAAACAGCTCGCAGACAGTCAGGCTTGTGGAAATATTCACTTTATTCGGAGGACAAAACTGAAGTCCAAAGACTCAGCTTCAGTTCCAGCCAGAAAAAGCCCCGGCCTTCCACAGACCCTTGTTTTTATACCCCAGAGTCAGGTACCACCCAATGGTGGGATCAGATACCAACCAATGGTGGAAGCAGAATCAGGTCCTACCCTAGGGTGGGGGCAGAATGCCAGGTCACACCCTAGGGTAAAGCACAATCACCAATCAGTTTAGGGTGAGTAACATAGTAATCCCCCAAAATATTTACATACACAACAAGACTGTAACCTCATTGATAGTATCGCGTGTTGGGAATTTGTTTTGTATACAAGTGATGTGACTTCAATCCTCAGCTTCCATTATGATCCCACAAACAATGCCAAATAAGCACTGAACCAGGAATAAGCCTTGAGTACCCCAGGAAGCGTTCCCCTCAAAACACAGACTGTTGGCGGAGCAATAGTACAGTGGTAGGGTGTTTGCCTTGTACCTGGCCAAATTCGATCCATGGGATCCACATGGTCCCCTGAGGCTAGGAGTGATTTCTGAGTGCAGAGCCAGGAGTAGCCCCAGCACCACAGGGTGTGGCTGAGAAATAAAACAAATAAACCAGACTGTTAAATTTGTAAAATTCACATGTGAGTATCTACTCAGCATAGATGTCAATGTCCCATGAGCTTCACCTAGCAGTCACTGAGCTATTATGATAATCCACTTGATCTATACGGTGCTGTTCCCACCACATGAGTTCTTGGGAACTGTGGACTCAGGCTGGAGCAAGGATTGCTCTTTACAGGACAAGGAAAGGTCGTTCCAGTGTCTTTCTATGTCAGGGGTGGCGAACACACGGCTCTTGAGCCACACGTGACTCCAGGCCAAAATGAATATGGCTCCTTGCAACCTCCCGTGGGGGTCCCCCGACCCGCGGGGGTGTGGAAATGAAGGTTGCTAGTTATTCGTGGGTTTGCCCGAGCAGAACCGACCTGTAAAGAAGAACTTGAGAAGTTAGTAAGAGAAGCCCTCAAGACAACGCATGCTGTTCAAAAAGGGTTTATTGTGTGTGTGTGGGGGGGATCAGCTTTTAAGGGCTGAAATACGTCAGAAGGTGTTACAAGTTTTCCACCAATCACAGTTACAAGCATTCATTAGCATAAGCTGGGGCAGGTAATAGGGAGGGGCACGTTTTACCTGAAGGCATAAGATTCAAACAGAGTTCTATAAATTATACTCAACAAGCATAAATAGAACATTAGCTGTAATCCTAATAACCTTTTGCTAACACAAAGGCAAGTTGCTCTATATTTTTCTTTCTGGCTGGATGTATTGGGCTGCTTTGAATTACTCTAGTATTTGTCTATTTCCTTTGTTCTCAAGGCATGGGCGCCTTTGGTCACGTGGGTGACCAGATTAGGAATTACTGAGGTGTCCTATGTTTTAGGTTTCATCAGCTAGGCTCCCCACAGCTCCTTGCCTCATCATTATTTTGTATACTGTGGCTCTTTGCCAAGTTTGGATTTTGTTATGCTGCTTCTGAGGAGAGACCTCTGAGGAGAGATCTCCCAGCACGTAGTCCCGCCCTCTGGCTGCATCATCCCGTCTCTCATCCCTCGGAAACAACTGCATGGGCCAGCGAGTGGGGAGACCCGTGTGTCACATGTTGTGTCGCATCTTGCCGTTAGTTCTATTTTTTTTTTTTTTGGGTGCACTGTTCCTGGAGGTACTGCAATACCAGGTCGATGCGTGGAATGGATGGAGCAAGCTCCTATTTCAGTTCCTAGTGCCAAAAATCCATTTAATATATTGTCGTTGGATAGATGATGTGTCAGATATTAAATTGATAAGAACAGATACTACACTTGATCTTAGCCAAAAGGCCAAGAAGCGATTTGCCGTTAGTTCTTAGTGTGGAGGGCGCAGCACACCCTCACCATCATGGCAGGATTTTGACCCTCACTCAAACTGGCAAAATGCAATATGTGTTAAATATATAATTGTTACAATTAGATGCTTTTGTGTGAGTGTTTTGGCAGGTCCCTGCATGGTGTGGCTCTCTGACTCTCACAGTTTAACATTTTGGCTCTTGTTCGCTACCTGTGTTCTGGGTTTTCTAGGAATGTCACCTTAACAGGAATTTTAGGTGGAGGGGAATAATGGGGAACAACGCCTCTATCAGAGGAACCTAGAGGGCACAGGGAGAGAGATGCAAGTTCAGAGAACATAGATTTCTGCAAGGGGTCAAGGCCAAGGGAACACTTGTCCTGGTGACCTCTGATGCTGATTCTTGAAGGTGCTAAACATGCCAGAATATGACCAGGTTGAGTTTATCAAGTTTTTCTCAAACTACCCCAAGTAGAGTTTTCCTGTAACCTCAGACATGGCCTAGGCAGTGGTCCTCAAACTATGGCCCGCGGGCCACATATTGTATTTGTATCTGTTTTGTTTCTTCATTGCAAAATAAGATATATGCAGTGTGCATAAGAATTCGTTCATAAGTTTTGTTTTTACTATAGTCAGACTCTCCAATGGTCTGAGGGACAGTGAACTGGCCCCCTGTTTAAAAAGTTTGAGGACCCCTGGTAGAGCAAGTGGCTTGGCCTTTATTCTTGTTGATATTTTTAATTAATCTTATCTTTACCTTTAGAGTCTCTTAAAACTTCTCCTTTTTTCAGAGATCCACCATTCTCTGGGTGGTGTCTTGATTTCTGCACCTTGGTGGGGGACTCATTTTCTCTATGTCTCAAGAGTTTCCTATTGCATCTTTATGCTTTGGCTGCTTTAGGGCCGGTGATTAGACAATTTTGGAAAAGCTCATTGCCTGAAACCTTCTATCAGACCTTCGATCAGTCTGCCTACAACACTTGGGGCCCCCCACAAAAGATAAGGCTTTGTATTCTGTTGTAACAAAAGGAAATGGTAGAAAACTAGGCAATAAGGAAGCGGTTCTTGGGGGTGACCTTTACCCAGAAAGGTCTTGGGGGGGGTAAGAGGGGACACAAGAGATAGGACTTTATGGGCAAGGGAAATGGGTCCTGGGATGGTATAAGAGTCAGCCCAGATGCACGTGCTCCATCTTCACTTCTGCAGCAGTACACATAGAACGAGTTGCCTGCTCAGTCTCTGAAGATGACTCTTGTCCCTGCATCCAGCTATCTTCCCATCTACAACCCGGTGAGAAATGATCCGTAATCCTTACCTGGGCTCCTCCTGAACCCCCGCTCACCTGGTTTCCCAGCCTGAAACTTGGGGGTGCTCCTGAATGAAGAGCACTGGGACTTGATTTAGTCCCTACGGACGCCTCACTCATAATGCTGAATTCCATATTCCTACTGACTCCTTACCCATAGGGTCTCTTCTTTTTGTGAAGAAGTTTTGGGTGCTCCCCACTGTAGTGGCCTGCAAGTTAGCCTAAACAGTTAGAGGCAGAGAAGAGAAGAAGAGAAGTAGAAACAGCCTTTATTTCTATACATCTTCTGAAGCAGTGGTCCTCAAACTATGGCCCGCGGGCCACATATTGTATTTGTATCTATTTTGTTTCTTCATTGCAAAATAAGATATATGCAGTGTGCATAAGAATTCGTTCATAAGTTTTGTTTTTACTATAGTCAGACCCTCCAATGGTCTGAGGGACAGTGAACTGGCCCCCTGTTTAAAAAGTTTGAGGACCCCTGTAAGTATGCCAGATGTTTTGAGAGAGGGGGGAGAGAGGAGAGACAGAAATGAGAGAGAGTAAAGACAGAGAGAAGAGAGAGGAAAGATAGAAAAGAGAAAGCTTAGAGAGAGGACAGAGACAGATCACTGGCTAGAGAGCAGGAGAAGGAGGCCAAGAGGGGGTTGGAGAGAGAGAAGGAGAGAAAGGCAGAGCAAATTGCATTTTGCTGATGCTGTCTATCAGGCCTGTGGGGGGTATAGAGTGGGGGGGGGGACTAGATCTTTGGTACCTGCCAGCTGGCAGGCTCTGCTCCGGTATTAACCTGCACCACCAGACCCCACCCTAACTGCCAGGTTCTATTTTTTTATAATTTTTTTTGGGGGGGTTTACACCTGGAAGTGCTCAGGGGTTACTCCTGGCTCTATGCACAGAAATCGCTCCTGGCCCGCTCAGGGGACCATATGGGATGCCGGGATTTGAACCACTATCCTTCTGCATGCAAGGCAAACCCTTACCTCCATGCTATCTCTCCGGCCCCTATCTTTTTATACTTAAGGTAATGGTGCATTACAGAGGAAAATGTCCCAGTCCAGGGAGCACTGTCCAGCTCAATTGTATTTACGGGGAGGAGTAATTTCTTTTTAAAGAAACATTGTTAGTAATCCACTTGAATATATGCATTAACACCCATGAGGGGACGGGCTGTCCTGTGCTTGGAGGCCCTGACCCAGAGCCTTCCACAGGTGCTGCCCTTCAAGAAAGCCATCCCAGGCAGCCTGGAAGTGGGGATGGCCATCTACATCGAGGGTGTGCCCAGCAAGGACCCAAAGAGGTGAGGAATTCTTCACTTTGGTGAGACTCTTCCTCAACCCAAGAATTCCAGGAGAATTCTCTCCAAAGAAAACTAAGCAGTCAGCATGAGAAGCCAGAGAAGGGCGTTCTGAGCTGTATCTTATGGCCAGATTTTAGGAACTAGAAAGTGTTGGTGCAAAGACCAAGTGTTGGGGTAACTATCCATGAAAACCTCAGGGTTCTCTATCGAGAAGAAGGTGCTCTCCATCCTCTGTGCAGGGGGTCGGGTGTCAAGGCCAGGGGGGAGTCAGGAAGTCCTGAGCTATGAGAGCTGTGGGTTCTGGGACAGTGTCTGGTCCGTGGGTGTGCCTGAGGCCCATGAGTTAGAGTTGGGGTGCCAGAGATTAAAGAACTGAGAGGGGCCCTGGGATTCTTCCCCTCTACTTCCTGGGGCTCAGGGTGCTGCCCATCACTGCTCTTGGTCAATTCACTTCCATTCATCCTGTCCCATCACCTAAGCCACTCCTGTGGGACAGAGATGATCTCTTGCTGCTCTGGCCCAGGCTTGTAACCCTGGCTTGGAGACTTGGGGAACTGGCCTCCTATCCTCCCCAGGTTTGCAGTGGACTTTGTATTGGAATCGAAATCAGAAGTCGACATCGCCTTCCACTTCAACCCACGCTTTGACAGTGGGGACAAGGTGATCTTCAACTCACTGCAGTCAGGCCAGTGGGGCGAAGAGAAGGTGAAAAACAGCTTGCCTTTCAAAGAGGGGGAGCGCTTCGAGCTGCTGGTGATGGTCCTGAAGGAGCACTACAAGGTCAGAGCTGGGTTGGCTCTCCTCAGGCAGCCCCTTTCCTTCAGTCCCTCAACTTCTTTTGTTGCTTACACTTATTTTATTTCATTGTTTTTGGAGTCTCCCCTACTTCTGGTACTGAGAGACCATTTTGTCCAGAGGATCAAACCCAGGATGCCTGCAAACAGAGCATGATCTCTGGTCATAAATTTATCTCTCTATCCTCACTTTGTTCATTTTTTTTCTTCCTGTCCCTTTATGGCTCTGGTATTTGTGGTTAGCCTAGATTAAAGTGCACCCAAATGATAGTCATTTTGAGGGTGGGGTGGAGATCCAATTCAGAACCTCATATTTACAAACATGTACTCTAATGCTGATCCATGCTCTAGTCCTTGTCCCCTGTTTTCCCCACTCCATTTTTCAGAGAAGATTATTAGAGGATGTGTGAAGATTCCTGGGTCATTGAGTCTATGTTACAACTAGACTCAGGGCTGGAGACAGTGTATGCAACTCTCGTGGGAGACCCCCGACCCACGGGGGTGTGGAAATGAAGGTTGCTAGTTATTAGTGGGTTCACCCGAGCAGAACCGAGCTGTAAAGAAGAACTAGAGAAGTTAGTAAGAGAAGCCCTCAAGACTGCACATGCTGTTCAAAAGGGGTTTATTGTCGGGGGGAATCAGCTTTTAAGGGCTGAAATACGTCAGAAGGTGTTACAAGTTTTCCACCAATCACAGTTACAAGCATTCATTAGCATAATCTGGGGCAGGTAATAGGGAGGGGCAAAGAGGTAGACCTGAGCACGTTTTACTAGAAAGCATAAGATTCAAACAGAGTTCTATTAATTTTACTCAACAAGCATAAATAGAACCTCAGCTGTAATCCTTTAGCTAACACAAAGGCAAGTTGCTCTATATTTTTCTTTCTGGCTGGATGTATTGGGCTGCTTTGAATTACTTTAGTATTTGTCTATTTCCTTTGTTCTCAAGGCATGGGCGCCTTTGGTCACGTGGGTGACCAGATTAGGAATTACTGAGGTGTCCTATGTTTTAGGTTTCATCAGCTAGGCTCCCCACAAGTGTACAGGAGGGAAGGCACTAGCTTTCATGGAACTGTGGCAGTGCAAATCCCAGCAGCATATACTGTCCCTGAACACAGAGCCAAAAGTAGCTCTTGAGCACTGGGTTATGGGATCCTCTCCCTTACCCCCTCAAAACAAGAGGACCTAGCCCTGAAAACCCAGACTGGGATTCTTATACCTAACTGTGCATCCTATGGGCTCTCATACACCCCTTCTGAGATGTTCCTCCTTGGGTGTCCTGTTAGAACTCAGGCTTCAGACATGCAGAGCCTGTGTTCTTCTCTCAGTCACCTCCCCACCACCCATAGGAGTTGAGCCTTGATGTCAAATGGACCTTATAGTTAGTTATCCCTGTAGACTCAAGGTCTCAACTCTGTTCCCACAGCTAAACTTCCCCCATGATCCTTCCTGCTAATGTTCCCTATACTTTGCTTCCTATTTTTACCTTCCTAAGGTCCCGTGCTCTCCATGACTTTGTCCTTGTCCTCTAGGTGTCAGTAAATGGAAATCCTTTTTATGAATTTGTGCACTGCATGCCCCTCCAAGCTGTCACCCACCTGCATGTATATGGGGACCTGATTGTCCACTACATCAACTTTATTGACTGTAGTCCCGCCCCCCTCCAGGTGGGTAGTTTCTCTCATTGGCTATATCCTGTCTTTCCTTTTCTTTCATTGATTGATTTACTGAGAAGGAACCACAGGTCCTTGAACCAGTCCTTGAAAATCCTGCTGTGCCCCCCCCCATTAAAAAAAAAGGATGGAAAGAGAAATGGGAGGGGTGAGAGCATTAGGACTGCTGGAGGCAGGCAAAGGGGGTCATGCAGCAGGTAAGCTGAGAAAGGTAGACAGAGTCAGAGAGAGAAGGGGTGAGAGTGAGGAAGAAATAGAGAGAGAGAAGAGAGAGAGATGAGGAGAAGCTGAGCCAATAAATCAGAGTCCCAGAGAATGTAGATAGTGGCTGGGCAGAGAGTGTTGAAAGGTGGTGACAGGTACCAAGAATTCTTAGGTGCACAGTGGTTGGTAGCAGAGAGAAAACTTGAGTTAAGAGAAGTGGTGAAGACTGGTTTCAAGAGTGGGTGCATATAGAAGGAGAGGGTGTCCTTGAAGGTCCAGACACAGCAGGAAAAGAGAAGGGACAAGAATATTGGGGTCTTTTATTGTTGTGCTTGGATCATACCCAGCAAAGTTGAGGGACTCTTCCAGATCCCATGCTCTGAGGTCACTCCTTGGGATGACTGTGAAGCCTCATGCATCTCAGCCTGTTGAGGTTGACCTTGGTCTCTAGAACAGCCCTAGTCTAAAGAGCGGACTTCACTCAGAGGGCTCAAATGTATGCAGAAGGCTGCTTCCTTCCAGTATAACATGGTCCCCCCAGCACCACAGAATCAGAAGTGGTTCCCAGTGCATCTTCAGGTGTGCCCCCCCAAAAAAAAGAAAACAACAAATGAAGGAAGTTACTCATTGATTACTGTTTGCTCACTGGAGATCCCTAATGGGGCAGGTACTTGGCTAATGAGTTGCAGTTGTCTGAGTATATGGGATGGTAGAGTAGGGGCTGTCCTAGAGGGCACCCATCATGTCATCTAGCTATACATTCAGGTGTCTCTCATGGCTTCCCTTTTTTCTCTGTATCCCATAAGTTTTTGATGGGGGTGATGTATTTCTCTTTAATGTGGGATTCAAAGCCTGAGAACTCTGAACCCCCTAATGTCTGCAGTGCTCTCTGTTTTTTCTTGTAGGTTGCTGTAGGATGCAACTTGCTTTGTTGTAACCTGCCAGTAAGTAAAGGGTCATGGACCATGGGTGTCTGGGGTAGGAATATGGGTTCCATGACAGCTCTAAGTGGTGTTCACCAGCACGTTGAGAAATGCTGACCTGTAGAGATCTGGTGTAGATATTTGCTGACAGTTCTACTCTCTCTCCTTTCCTTGACAGAAAATGCAGGCACCTCCAGCCTTCAATCCGGTAAAATAGCTCCTGGGACCAGTCTTTGTGTGGGGTAGTCCAGTGGTAGCAGAAACTGATGAAGGGTGGGGAGCCCTTACTGGGATTTTCTGAGAGGGGAGGATGTAGTAGTGTGGGCTGAGGGTGAGGCAAAGGAAGGGAAGAAGGTGGTCGACTAGGATATCAACGAGAGCAGTGGGTACCCCACTCTGGTGTCTTGTGATTCAGACATAAGGGGCTTCATGTTCTCACCCACAGCCAGTGCCATATGTGGTGAATCTGCTAGAGGGCCTGATTCCAAATAAAACCTTCATCATCAAGGGATTGGTCCTGCACTCAACAGACAAGTACAGACCCAAGTGGAGATGGGGGTCCACAACATCATCCCCAGATTCTGTTCCCAGACTCCTCCTTACTTGAGGAGCATGTGCTGACCCTCTGGGTGCTGACTCTCACCTTTCTTTCTGCCTACAGTATTGCCATCAACTTCAGTGTGAGAGCCACGGGGGACATAGCCCTGCACTTCAACCCCCGTGTCCCAAGAGGTGTTGTGGTGCGGAACAGTTTCCTGAATGGCCAATGGGGGCCTGAGGAGACAACCCTCTCCTGCAATCCCTTTGTGCCAGGACAGCCCTTTGATGTGAGTCCTGCTCTTTCTACCTGTCCCTGAAAATACTGTGTCACCCCCACCCCTCACTCACCCTGCTCTTCTCCTACAGCTTCTCATTTGTGCCAGCCCCTATGGCTTCAAGGTGTTTGCCAATGGCCAGCACATCTTTGACTACCAATATCGGATGTTCGTCTTCACTACAGTCAACATGCTGACCATATCAGGGGATATCCGCTTGTCCTATGTCCATGTCTGAGCTGTACTTAGGAAAGCCAGAGAGAGAGACATCCCCTAGGACACGCACTTAAGTGTCTGAGAATGTCTTAGCAATATGTGTGTCTGCTTCTTTAAAAATAAAAATGATTGGAGTTTCCCCAATAATCTGTTGTTAAGCTTTGTTTTGGTGCAAATCAAATAAAGTAACAATTGGAAGTACTTGTTTATCTATGGCTGCTTTTGTGTCACATTCTAGTGAAGGTTCAAATTTTCCACACCTGATGGTCAGAGGGGATAGTACAGCAGGCAGGGTGTTTACCTTACATGTAGTCAACCCAGGTTCAATCCCTGGCATCCTATATGTTCCCCTGAGCCTGCCTGAAGTAATTTATGAGCACAGAGTCAGACCTAATTTCTGAGCATTACCAAGTGTGATCCAAAAACCAAAAAAAATTTTTTCCACATCTAGGACCATCCTGCTAGTTTAGGAGCTACCATCAGAAGGGAGAACAGGAGACAATAATGGTTATCTCATCTGCAAGGACAGAGGGGGAATTGGCTGTGCGAGAGTCTTCCTCAATGCAAATCAATGCTCTCTGAGAAGGGAAGATTTTTTTCTGAGATTTTAATAAGGGCAAAAATATATAGCTTGACCTATCATAGCGTAAATTGGGAGTTTGCCTAATAATTTCATTCAACCCAGAGAATAAATGATCTCATAGAGCTTGCTGTGATTCACTTGCTCAATTCTTGTCCTTTCCATGCTTTGGAGACATGTTATAATATAACCCCTTGTCCCCTTCCTGATATAATTATAGATAGATCACATACCTGCACACCTTCCCTGCTTGTATCTCATCTGCCCATCTCTGAGCCAGAGACCAAATAGAATTCTTTTCCTCACGGGTGCAACAAACTGTAAAAAGAACATTGACTCTTTCTCAAGTTAGATCTAAAGCTGCAGTGGAACTTCTAATGAAATGGCTGGGCTCAAAGAGTCCAGCCTGACTTCAATCTGAGAAGGCAGAGCATTGATGGAGTTGGACATAAACCCACATTGTTTTGTGATCTCCAGCTGAAGCCTCTTAGAAGAGGATTTGTTAAGGATGGTGTTTGAGTCTCCTGAATATTGTCAAGTGTTCTGGAATGGGGGTAAGAAGGTGATAGCATGAATCAGCAAGAGACCTTTCTGTAAATAGGTCTGAGAGTGAATACCTTATAGGAGATTTACAGAAGAGTGAGACTAGAAAACAACTAAAACACATGTGACTGGATGGATGAAGGGAGCTCTCTTGGGAGATAGCCATGAAACTTGGTCATCCCTTTCCCATCCAGGTTTTCGAGCTTCCAGAAATAAAGATCTATGCCAAGGTCCCATAGAATGGCCAGGATACCTGAGCTCGGAGCTCATAGAGTAGCCAAATGTCATGACAAAGATGAGTGTTTTGGGGCCGGGAAGGTGGCGCTAGAGGTAAGGTGTCTGCCTTGCAAGCACTAGCATAGGACGGACCACTGTTTGATCCCCCGGCGTCCCATATGGTCCCCCCAAGCCAGGGGCGATTTCTGAGTGCATAGCCAGGAGTTACTCCTGAGTGTCAAACGGGTGTGGCCCAAAAATCAAAAAAAAAAAAAAAAGATGAGTGTTTTTCTTTTATTGTTTCTGGGTCAATTTTAGACCTTTTATTCCCCCCAAAATTTATCCTATGGGTGAATTGGCAGAGATGAATGAGATAAATGGTGTGTAGCTCATCTTTGGGGCTCCTAGTGTCATCTAGACAGAGCTCAACATCTGTTCTGAGCTTTTGAAGATGCATGCCAAGTGTTTGTAATCCAACCTACTAGACTAGGTTTGACTTTCTTCCCTGTTGACCAATTATATGGCTTTTCCATATTGGGGTAAAAGATGGGAAGGGTGACTCACTAATTGATCAATATCTGAGTTTAAATGCTGTGAGTCAATCAGGCATCTGTGTGCTGACTCCATGGAGAATAGGGAGGGATGACAGAGAAGGAACGTGGAGAGAAAGGACCACTTCGGCACCAGGTAATGACAAAGAGAAATTCTGTGAGCTAGTTGATTTTGGGTTCAATTCAAGTCCTTTCTACTCTCAGGAGATGGAAAAAAGGGAGAGAAAACTAACAAGATACCGGAGGATGGAGAATTGGTCACAGGGGAATGTAGGAGTGGGGAAAGTATCCCTGAGATCACACAGGGATACAGGGTAACTTAGACTCCCTGACTCCCAGAGTCCAGTCAAGATTCTGTTAGACTTAACCACAACCATGAATCCCTCAATTTCTACACGTCAAAGAGTTTCTTTCTTGTGAGAGATGAGAGAGAAAAAGTATCTCTAATGCTTCCAGCATCTACTGGTCAAGGGGTAAATTCACAGATATTTTGGGTTTGGAATCTCTCAGAATCCCATGAGCATAACAATGGGTTCCAATTAAACCCAGTTAAAAAACCTGTCAGATGTAGGGACAATTAATATATGACAAAAGAGCTGGGTGACACAGGAAATAATCCATGCAGGATTGAAGAAAATAAAAAGTTTTAGGACACTTTCAGGACAAGCTTTCCAATCACTAGCAAATGATGCCAGTAGGCAGATAGACTAGTTGTGGAAACTAAAATCAATAGCAGCTTCTCCCTAAAACCAGAGGTCTTCATTGGGAAGAGAAAGACCAAGCCGCCAGTGTAGAGCAGATAGGGTTAGGGGACCAAACTAGGGGTACTTCCAGTCCATCAGTGACAAGCACGAGCAAAGAAGAAATATCTGAAATAGAATGAAAACCAGTTACACCAACACCAGACTATGGAAGGGTTTTCTAAAGATCAATTCCCAGAAGCTTTTCCCCTTTTATAACTTTGTGGGGGGCACACCCTGTGATGTTCAGGGCTTAATTTGACTTTATAATCAAGAATTATTCTTGGCCAGGAACCATATGGGTCCACTGCATGGACCATTACATTGGCGAAAAGGATGCTGAGATGGAAAATTCTTCTGGTATCTGGTAGAACCTCATTCAACAGTATTACCAGGAACCACTGTGAAGGAAAATGAGGAAAAACTGGGGAGTGGAAAACAGCTAATAAATATTTACAGATATGAAGATATATGAATCACCTGAGTGTAGCAGCTGCAGCTGGCTAGATAACTGCAGAACAATGTGTTTCTCTAGGCCACGTCAACTTCAACTGAAACTTAGCTTGTGTAAGAATATTGGCTCGCTTATTAGAATACATAAAGCAGTGTGGATCCTTTGTTCAAGGCGAGAGTTGCCAACATTATCTGGTGGGAATTGTTAAGTCCAGGAGAACGATGCGCCTTTCAAAGACACCAAGACCACAGTCTCATGCAAAAGCAGGGGGTTTATATTCTTACAAGCATATGCAGGGGCTGTGCTAGAATCCAGCATAAGCCAGAAACTGCCAGCCCCGAGCCATGAGCTTACAGGCTGTATATAGCATTTTCAAACAATAGAAAGTTACAGTAGATTGATTTGCTTTAGGAAGTACATGACATCTGGCATTTGCTTAATCGCATTTTTGCAAGGTTTAGGTGCAAGCTTACAGGGTTAACATGACCAGGTTAGAACCATGTCAGAAGAGAAAGGAAGCTAAACTGTAACTGGGTCTACAAGTTCCCACAATTGTGAAGGGGGTAGGTGATCAGGGCAGTCAGGGAACTCAGGGGAACTTTTTCCTTTACGGGAATAAACTTCTCTTACTCTTCACCCATCTTGGCTACAGTCTCCATTGTTTATGTTTATGTTTATGTTTACATTATGTTATGATATTCCATACTGACAATTCCCTTTATTTAGGGCCAGAATCCTAATCTCTCCCTTACTGACACTACTCCCCTTTAGTTCCTACCACATTCAAGCTAGGGTGATTAAAATGAACTCAAACTTTTTCAGTAAAAACCAGGGGAAAGGTAGCCCAAAATGCAGGGACTCGAAGAAACTCTTATTCTGTCCTTCCACTTGGTCAAAATTGGAGTGGAATTATTGCTTCTGTGTCTATTGATTTTCCACACATGAAAAGTTGCTAGTATAAAAGGGTTACCATAGAGTTGGAGCCATAGTACAGCAGGTAGGGCATTTGCCTTGCATGTGGCCAACCCAGGTTTAAGCCCACGCATCCATTATGGTCTCCCAAGCACCACCTGGAGTAACCCAGAGCATCACCGGGTATGGTTCCCTCCAAATAAAAGAATTAAAAGGCAGTTAGCATTCCTGAACCAAGCAAACCAGACATTATGGACAAATTCTTCCCCTTGAGCTATGGCTTTGAAATGGGTTCCACCCCTTCTTCTCCCATAAATTCTGTTTCCTCACTAGACAGAAATGCATGAAGTAGCCAAGTAAGTAGATGGGAAGAGACTAAGTAGTTTTGGCTAAATAGCTGTAGACTACAAAAGGTTCAGCCTTTGTTTGGGGGCCTGTTCTGCCATCTCTTCCCCTACTGAGACTTGTACACCTGACCAAAACATTTTATTCTATATTGAAACAGCCTACAAAATGACAGGAGAGAAATAAAGTAAAATAAAATAAAAATAAATGGCAGGAAAAAAATTTCCATAGTATCATGGAATAAAGCCACTCTTTGAACTATAGCCATAACTTTACAATTTGGTTTTCAGGCCATGTTAGACCCTTGAGGGGGTAGAAAAGATGATTCCACTCAGGAAATAAAGAACATTTGTATCCAGGGGATATGGGCCATTAGAGATAATGTGATAAGCCTGGGGCTGGGGGAGCCTTTGGTTTTACACTAATAAGGAAGCTGGTGACACCAGTTTTAAGTCTGCAAATTAAATTCCACCTTGAGTTTCTTTTTCTTTTTTTTTTTTTTTTGGTTTTTGGGCCACACCCATTTGATGCTCAGGGGTTACTCCTGGCTATGAGCTCAGAAGTCGCTCCTGGCTTGGGGGGACCATATGGGACACCGGGGGATCGAACCAAAGTTCATCCTACGCTAGTGCTTGCAAGGCAAACACCTTACCTCTAGCGCCACCTTCCCGGTCCCCCACCTTGAGTTTCTATTGAGCAAGGAAGTTAGCCAATTTTAGGATTGCCTCTGCAGAAATATATTTGGCCTTTGATTATTATTGTTGTTGTTGTTTTGATTTTGGGTCACACCTGGAAGCATTCAATGTTGGGTCACTTTTGACTCTGTACTCAGAATTACTCTGGCAGGTTCAGGGTGCTCGGCTAGTACCTGGGTCAGCTGTGTGCAAGGTAAATGCCCTCCTTATTCTGCTATTGCTCTGGCCCACAGGCCTTTTAAGTGATACATTTTTGCTTTTATTTGTACAAAATAGGCGGGCAATTTGATTTCTGCCTAAAAAGTCAACTTGAAAAAAAAGGAGTGCCAGGCTAATTGTGTCTGAGCACAGTTGCCCTCATCACCCCTCTTGAGATGTGGATTTTCATATTTTCATATTTTAAACACTGAAATGTGTACTGGGACTCTTCATTTTTTGAAGAAGTCCACAGTCTCTTCTCTCTCTCTCTCTCTCTCTCTCTCTCTCTCTCTCTCTCTCTCTCTCTCTCTCTCTCTCTCTCTCTCTCCCTCCCTCCCTCTCTCTCTGTGTCTCTCTCTGTCTCTGTCTCTGTCTATCCCTCCTTTTCTGCACAGAGCAAGGCTCACAGCAGTCTTGTCAGTCCTAGATTTCTTTCCCCAGCCACCCCCAGGGTAGCAGAGGTGGACAGAAAGCAAGTGGCAGATTCCTTCTCTTTGACACTTCACCTGCCCACCCTACCAGCATCATCAAAAACATGTATCTTAGGAGGGCAGATGCAGGAGGCACGTGCTCAGGCACCATGTGCATGTGCTGGCAACACACATATGCATCATCCTTTATTCCAAATGGGCTTTTATTGGGTTTCTTTTGACCTGCCCTACATGGCTTTATCTACCCCTGTAGAGCCCGTTGCTAGGGTGGTTGCCAAGGGAAGAGTCAGGACAGTTGATGGCCTGTGACCTTTCTTTCTGCCCTTTGTTCTTGCTGGAGCTGCTCTCAGAGAGTGGGTGGGGGTCCAGCCCTTCTATGGCTTTGCAGTGGGGTCAGGTAAAGGTCTTATCAGGCCTTTGTTCCTGGGTTCAAATGCTGGGTCCTGGCAACCATCCCATCGGGCTAGTTGGTTTTATTATTATCCAAGAATTTGTTGCCATGGGGGCGCTTTCCCTGTCTGCCTGCCTGTCTGCCTGCTTTGTGTGAACCTCTAGCCAGTTGTTATAGTATAAGATTAATTGATTTTCACTCTATTGAGAGTATTTCTTCTTTGCTGGTGCTTTTCACTGATGAATTGGAAGTACATCTGGATTGGTCCCTTACCCTAGCTGCTCTCCACTCAAAAGGGGTGGTCTTTCTCTTCCCAATAAAGACCTGGGGTCTCAGGGAGAAGCTGCTTGAGGTTTTGATTTCTACAGCTAGTCTATCTGCACTGATGTCTTTTGCTAGTGAGCAGAGAGCTTGTGGTGGAATTTTTCTGATCTTATTTTATTCTCTTCAGCTTTACTTGGCTTAGAGGAAACACCTATACTGTTGTTGTTGTTGTTGTTTTTCTTAAAGGTCCAGCTTTGTTGTCATTGCAATTGCAGAAACAACCATATTGTATTGAAATTGGTTTCAATCATATTAGTAGAGAATATTTTTTAGAAAGTGGGAGAAACTGGATATAAACATCTTGGCAGCAACGTAATACAACTGTCCCAGATGATTAGACTGAGGCCAACATCTAATGAGGGAAAAAGCCTTGTCCATGGGGAATTCTGGATCAAACCTGAAGAAATATTGCAGTGGGTATAAATGGAGTCGGATATTTCACCAGTCTTGCACTGTATTACAGAGTAAAATATTTTTGCTCCAAGCACTTCAGTTTGACAGTAAGAGTGAGAGAGGATAACTGAGCACAGAAGGGAGCATGCTTGCAAGAGAGTTTAATATACTAATGCATACACTTGAAAATGAATATACTGTATTTTCATATTGGGCTCCTGCCACCACAAGGTGGTGGTTATGGAAACCATGACCCCTGGTTTTAATATCTAAAAGCAGCCACCACCTTCTATGTTTGTTCTCTTTTTTGCATTTTTTTCTTTTTGGAGTGTCTATACTGCGATTGTTGCTGCTTTTTTAGGGAAATTGGTAAAAACAAAATTATCATTGTTAGGGCTGGGAAGGTGGCGCTAGAGGTAAGGTGTCTGCCTTGCAAGCGCTAGCGTAGGATGGACCGCAGTTCGATCCCCCGGCGTCCCATATGGTCCCCCCAAGCCAGGGGTGATTTCTGAGCGCATAGCCAGGAGTAACCCCTGAGCGTCAAACGGGTGTGGCCCAAAAACCAAAACCAAAAACAAACAAAAAAATTATCATTGTTACACATAGTGCTGTAGCAAAGATGTTAAAATTCTTCTGTGTTTCATGGGCAAAGAAAGCACTGTGTGACATCTAGAACTCAGATTTACTAACAGGGCCATCACAATTGTACCCATCTTAAGACTTCTATCACTTCTACCACTTTCCTGAGCAGGTCATCATGGGAGATGGAATTAAGTTTGTTTCAAAGCTAATGTAAGAAAATTCTGGTTCTAGGGGCTGGAGCAATAGCATAGTGATAGGGCTTTTGCCTTGCATGCAGCCAACCCAGGACTGACCCAGGTTTGATCCCTGGCATCCCATATGGTCCCCTGAGCCTGCCAGGCGAGATTTCTGAGTGCATAGCCAGGAGTAACCCATGAGCACCATTGGGTGTGGCCTGAAAACAAAAACAAAACAAAACAAAAAAAGAGTGTTCTGGTTGTGGAGTAAAGTAAATGATCCAAAAAGTTCCATCTGATCTCATTTCATTTATCAAATACACATAAAAGATTAAAAATGGAACTGTTATTAGGTCACCAATTCTACTCTCAGCCTTCACAGTAATCAATCATATTTCAGGGACAACAAATCCATAGTCACTGGCTCAAATTTAGCAGAATTTACAGGGTTTAATCTGGATGACCATATTATATAACAATATAAGTATCAGTTGTTAAAATTTATTTGTTCCATATAAATGTGCTGGTCCATTTTGGAAAATTGCCTTCATAAATTCTATTTCTTCCTGGAAATCCCAGTGTGGGAACCTTGGGGAGAAAGCTACATGTGATTCTTCCAAGAATATAAGCAGCTTTGAATTGAATCAACCCAATGTAATGCCTAGCAAGTTTGAACAAGGGAACCATTGCTGTAAGCAAGAGGGTGGTACCTCATTAGCTTCAGAATGAAGCATCTCTTGGAGACAAACATACTATTCTCACTGAGTCTATCACTAAGGCATGAACATAGCATGTCCTTCAAAGCTATGCTCCTTTTCCATTTTGGGATGCTGAAAAGGTCCCCAGATCTTTGTGCTTGCTCCCTGGGGAACTAAACCTCCAGCACCTTCTTGGTTTCTTGGGCGAAAAATGTGTAGTTTTCTGAGCCAGAGGATGGCAAAGTGGAAAGTGCATTTGCCTTGTGCGTGACCCTGGTTCGATCTCTGGCATTCCATATGGTCCACTGAGCCTGCCAAAAGTGATTTCTGAGCTCAGAGCCAAGAATAACCCCTGAATGCTGCCGGTGTGACCCAAGTACAAAAAAAGCAAATGTGAGTCTATTGGAAAGAAACTGGTGCAGTTCAATCTCCTGAAGTCCAGTGTTTTCCTTATTAAGGAGACCAAGGTTCATGCTAGCTAAAGCCCCTCACAAACTGTGGAAGTTTGACTAATTCTAAATATGATTTTTTGGTTCTGCATGCTCATGCAGCTATTTGGAAAGAGTGGTGGCTTTTTAGAAGCTAAAAATGGTATAATAAAGAGTCCAATAAAGGCAGGGAAGAAATGATGAGCAGAAGTAGCACAAAACTAGCTGTCTGGCACTGCAGGGACCATCAAGAAGAGTGTATCTTTGATGGAATAAAAATAGTCAGGCAGAAAAATAGCCCTTACATCTTGTTCAGTCCTGGCACTTAGGCCGCATTTATAGAGTATTTTTATGAAGCCAGGACACCTGGCAGGAAAGAACAGTGGGTGTTGCAATGTGACTTCCAAAAGAAGATGAGAGGGTATTTTATTAAACAAGGGAAATCAGTCACATCAAGCCCAACACTGTGTACAATTAGGAAAGGATCACACGAAGCCTTCACCTCAGGAAGAGAAGCTTTGGCATTCATCAAAACTATCTTCATTGGAAGGGGACACAGAGGCAGAGGTGATTTGGAGCTGTGTTTCATTTTCTGCTAATGAACCTAGTGGGAAGCCTAGATCTCCTGGACCACCTGTCAGTATTCAGGAACCTATCCAGAAACCAGTGGCGTGACTGCAGAAAAGTCCCGGATATTCAAGATTCAATAGTTCCTGGTCTTTACTGATACTCTCGCTAGGTGGTATCAGAGACTTTCTGACCCATATTGAGAAACCAAAGACATATATAAATTGTTACTTAAGGAGGCCTGGAGTGATAGTACAGCTGGTAAAGCTGTACTCACTCACCTTACACACGATTAACTCAGGTTCAATCCCTGGCACTCTTGATGGTCCCCTGAGTCAGCCAGGAGTGATCTCTGAACGCAGAGCCAGGAGTAACTCTTGAGCACCTCCAGGTGTGGTCAAAAAATAGAAATAAGTAAATGTTACTCAGTCTTGTTTAATTTAAAGTTAAGAAAGAATGCTGGGTTTGCTTCCCCAAAGTCACTGAGCTCTAGCAATACAAAGATATTTCTCCACTAAAGTCACCTGAAATTTAGCTTTTGACTTCAAGAATGTTTATCAGTTCCACAGTCTGGAGCCTCTAATTGTCAGGAAAAGTGGAGAACTTCAGTAACATCCTAAAAGGTATTACAGAAATTCTGTCAAGAGATCTCTGCCTCGTGGCCGTCACCTTCTGTAAAAGAAAAATATAAATATCCACTAGTTAGATGAGACCTCCCAAACATTGTATTTCTAACCCCTCATGTGAACAGGTCTGATGATACAAGATAGTGACAGAAATAATACACCAAGCAGTCAGAAAAGATGTTTATTGGAGTCAGCTCACTTTATTTTCTCATGGCCTTTCTCTGCCATGTGCTGCCTCCCAGCCATGTGCTTTCTCTGCCATGTGCTTTCTCCTTTTTTTGTGCTCTCTCTCAAGAACCTAGCGAGACTCTCTCTTTATTATCTAGAACCTCAGCCACCAGGGTAGGGAATGCCCTGTAATCCAGATGAGCTTTTACATAGCAAACAAAGAATTTAGGGAAACAGGAAGTAGGGAGAAAGGGTTACAACCCTCCTCAGGTAGAGAATAGCCCCCAAAGTAAAATTTCAGCCTAGTTCCTTTGAGCTGATAGATTTTTAAACACAGTTTTCTTAAGGACCTTGAAAGTCTGGAATTAATTACCTGGGTTATCAATCAATAATAAAAAGCAGAAGGCAGTGGGTAAGCAAAAGTAACTGGGCAGGGCATTTGCCTTGCACACAGCCAACCTCTGTCACATCACCTGATCCCCAAGTATCACCACTGGTAACCTCTGAGCATCACTGGATGTGGCCCAAAACAGAGGAGGAGGAAAAAAAGAAGAGGAGGATGAAGAGGAAGGAAAAGAGGAAGAAGAGGAAGAAGGAAAAAGAAGGAGGAGGAGAAGGAAAGGGAGGAGGGACAGAGGCTGAGGAGGAGAGGAAGAGGAGGTGTAAGAGGAGGTGGAGGAGGAAGAGGAAGGAAGGAGGAAGAAGGAGGGAGAGAAGAAGAAGGAGGAGGAGGAGAAGACCTACTTCTGTGAACCCATTAAAGATTGAAAACTTCTTTCTATTTTATTTTTAAATTTTTATGAAAGCATCATAATTTGTAAAATTATTCGTACTTGAGAAGCCAGATAGATAGCACAGCAGTAGAGTGTTTACCTTGCACATGGCTGACTTGAGACATCCTTGGGTTTAATTCCCAGCATCCCAGATGGTCCCCCAAGCCTTCCAGGAGCGATTTCTGAGTTCAGAGCCAGGAGTAACCCCTGAGTAAAGCTGGATGTGCCCCCACAAGAAAACAAACAAACAAAGAAAAAATTATAGTTGAATTTTAGATATATAATCTTTCCACATTAATCCCGCCATCAGTGTCATCTTCCCTCCACCAGTGTCCCCAGGTTTCCTCCCATCACCCCAAAACTTCTAATGATAAATGAAACAGTAATCTTCTCTCAAAAGCAAAGTAACAGGTCTTTGATCTAAAACAGTTCCTAATCATCATAATTGATAGAGAACCAACAGAAATGGAGCCTCCTGCATGTTGAATAAAACAGACCTTGGATGGGCTGGATGGAGGAGGATGGTGATGGAAGGTGAGAGGTCTTTCTCCTCCAGCTTGGACCACGCGTCTGCCATCCTGTTCAGCTGGCGGGTATCTGAGTTCAGGAGAGTGGTGGGTAGAAAACTCACAGGCAGTCAGGGTTCAGGAAATATCAACTTTATTTAGGCCCTGGCCAACATGTATGTGGCCTATCAAAACTTTTTATGCTGGATCCCTATTCATCCCTGCATTGTACCTTGTCTTTCAGCCTCTTTCCTCATGCTTCTCTCTCAATCCATCCTCAAAATCAGGAGTGGTGAACAAGTTTGACACAAAGAGCCAAAATTTTAAACTGTGAGAGTCAGAGAGCCACACCACGCAGTGAACTGCCAAAACAGACACTCACAGAAAAGCATCTAATTTTTAACAATAATCTATTAAACACATATTGCGTTTTGCCATTTTGAGTGAGGGTCAAAATACTGCAGTGATGGTGAGGGCGTGCTGCATCCTCCACACTAAGAACTCACGGCAAGATGTGATATAACATGTGACACACAGGACCCTCCCCCCAGAGGCCCATGCAGTTGTTTCCGAGGGATGGGAGATGGGATGATGCATCCTGGGGGTAGGACTATGGGCTCAGAGATCTCTCCTCAGAAGTCCCTCCTCAGAAGTAGCCTAACAAAATCCAAACTTGGGCCCGGAGAGATAGCACAGCGGCGTTTGCCTTGCAAGCAGCCAATCCAGGACCAAAGGTGGTTGGTTCGAATCCCAGTGTCCCATATGGTCCCCCGTGCCTGGCAGGAGCTATTTCTGAGCAGACAGCCAGGAGTAACCCCTGAGCACCACCGGGTGTGACCCAAAAAATCAAAAAAAAAAAAAAAAAAAAACAACAAAAAACAAAAAACAAAATCCAAACTTGGCAAAGAGCCACAGTATACAAAATAATGATAAGAGGCAAAGAGCCGCATTCATTTTGACCGGGAGCCGCATGTGGCTCTAGAGCCATGTGTTAGCCACCCCTGCTCAAAATCTTCTAATTCCCTCTGCCCCTAAGGCCAAACCGTTTGTTACCCACCAAAGACCCCTCCCAGAAATGGGCAGGTCTTATTAGCAGGTAAGGTTACTGGGAAAATGGGGGATGGGCTGACATTCTGCCCCTTTCTTAAAATACAAAAGAATAGGTTCTTTGTTTACCTGGCTTCCGCCTATTGCCAAAGGTGGGTAACATTCCCATAGCAGCAAAATTTAAAGAGAAAAATTAACATATCAGCCTTTTCCATAAACATATCTTTCCTACAAAATACACCTATAACTTAAAGTTTTCTTAATGTTTTTCTTGATGCTTTAACCAAGCACTATCCTGAAAGTTCTTTGTTCCTGTTTTTCTTTTCTTTTTTTTTTATATTTGAGAATCACTCTTTTTTATATTAACATAATTTTTATTTTGGTCGTAGTGGCTTACCTATTGTTGACAATAATATTTTAGGTTTTTTGTTTTTCTTAATAGTATTTAACAAGCATTTTTCCTGGAACTTTCTTGTTCCTATACTTCTTCATGCTATCTAACCTTTTTGCTGGAACTTTCATGTTCCTATTAACCTTTCCCAAAACACAAGTACAAGAAAATTTATACAGAGCATACATTTTGAAAACATCAAAATACACAGTAAAACATTATGCAATTGGGAACATTAATTATGGAAAACTATAAAGCACATTTAAATCAGCAAGAAAATGACTCAAGAGATACACCTAAAGCAAAATTAGATGTACCGCATTTGCCATCATGTAAGACGACTGGGCGTGTAAGATGACCCCCTAATTTTGCAGTTAAAACATAGGTTTAGGCCTATATTCACTGTATCAGACAGAATGTTCCGGTGCTGCAACTGTATGTACCACAGTGAGCCAATCACAGCAAGCAAAGGTTCAAAGGTTACACTGTAATAGACTTCCTCTCTGACTCTGGCCAATCCGAGCAGGCTTTTTACAGTGTAGATTCGGGTCCAGAAGATTGTCTAATTTGCACGCATAAAAAGCCTGCTTGCATTGGCTGAGTCAGAGAGGTGGTCCGAGCAGCCTTGCAGTGATTGGTGCAGGATCGAGTTGGAAAATTCGTTTTGTGGCAATATTCAGACAATTTTCATTTAGTGGCATATTGAAACATTTTTCAGGATATACTCCATGTATAAGATGACCCCCGATTTTTGGTTGACCTTTTTTTTTTTTTTTAATGTAATTTTTATTTTGATCATAGTGGCTTACATATTGTTGACAATAATATTTTAGGTATATATTTACATAAAATCCGGGGGGATTCCCATCCCTAAATTGTCCTCCCTACACCTCCGTTTTTGTCCTACCTCCCTTTTCCTCTTCCCTCTCCCCCAGGGCGTCTAGAATATGTGGTCCCCTCTGTATCTAACCTACTACTTAGTAGTCTTGCATCAGTTTGGTCTTGATGTCTCCCTGATTTCCCCCTCTAAGTGGGGGCAGGGCTAGCTAGTTCAAGTTGCGTGGTTTTGCCTGAAAAGGTGAAAATATATAAACTGGGGGTAAAAGTCTAATACCCCGAAGATGGGCAGAATCCTTCTAGAGGTTCTCATCATCGATTTGGGAAATGAGTGAGAGAAAGAATGTGAAACACTCCACCAGTACCAAAAAAAGTGTCAAATATCCAGTGAGGACTCCAGCTATATCGATAAGCACCACTAAAGACAGATAAACAAAATAAAACAAAACAAACAAAAACCAAAAACAACAAAAAACAAACAAACAAAAAAAAAAACACGCCGTGGTCTTGAAATAAGAAACCTGGCGTAGCCCCTCTCGAAAGAAAAGGAAGAGAGAAAAGAAGAAAAGTAAATAAATAAATAAATAAATAAGGATATCTGGGGACAACGATTTCAATAATCATATCCAAACAGAGAAATCGACCAAAATAGCTAGGTAAATAAAAATAATAATAACAATAATAAATGAAGGTTATATATATACATATACATATACATATACATATATATATAAATGTCCAAGGTTTTGTGTTTTTTTCTTTTTTTTTTTCCCTTCTGCCCTGGCACAGTAAATATTGGGGTCATTCGAAAAGGAATTCACTTGCCCTATGCGATATGGGGTTTCTCCGTCCTTGGAGTATACTGTCATGGGATCAACTCTAGTCTTTGTTCAGGATCATTACTCTCCCGGTGGTGGGTTTTTTTATTTATTTTTTTTTTTTTTTTTGGTGTGTGGAAGACTTCTGCTCTGTCCAGGGTGATGCAATCAGAGCTCTGTGTTTAGAGGTCTCAGTATCCGTACAGATCCTGAGATGGGACTTATGGTGAAGTCAGTCTTTGTGACTCTAGAGGTTCTGTTACCTCAGTGCCATTTTAATCCGTCTTCTGTGGTTGGTGATCTTAGTCTTTGCCCTGAACCTAGGATGGCATCTAGGATAGCGTCTTTCTTTGTGCTTCCAGAAGCCCCTTTCCGTTACAATTGTCTCTGTCGGACCTTTGGGACTGAGGATCATGCTTATTGTGCAGGTCTTAGTTCAAACCCTAGACTAGGGCTTTTTTATTGGTCCCAAGATGTATACAGTCTGGTCGTGGTTCTCGTATCCAGTCATCTGTAAAACACAATCTTGGCTTTTGGACCTACCAAAGGGTGCCACGTCTTCTGGTTTTGTCTTGTCGTTGGCTGGTGAGGTAGGCTAAACTGCTCTGAGGTCAAGTTGTTCACATTTTCCTCATTGTCGGGATATCGTGTTTAGGCTGGCCCTTGTTGTTGACCCTGCAGTACTAATGCTGTCCCAGATGGAGTTTGTTTCTTGCAGCTGTTGTGAAGAGCTGTGCCGTTTCTATGTCTGGGATCCAGGGTTCAAGGTTGGTTGAGTGGTGTCTAATCACCTGAGGTCTAAGTTGATTCCACATGACATATTTTCAAGGTAGGAGATAACCCTGTATTGTAAACAACTATGAGTTCCTATCTTTAGTAGATAAGCTCTCTTTTTTTTTATATGTAAGATTTCCCCTTTATTTAGTGTGCCTTTGCAGAGGGAAGTGGTGCTCCATTATACTGTCGGTGTATTTGGATTGGACAGAGTGGGTAACAAAAATAGGTCGCATACCCAAAAACGATTTAAAAAAAAAAAAAAGAAATAAAAGTGTATGTGCCCACAAATATATATGTAGGGCAAACATTTAAAAAAAAAAAAAAAAGAGAGAGAGCGATAAAATGAGTTAGCGAAATTTTTAAAGGACCAAAGTGGTGCAAGAGACTACTTTACATTTGGAGGAGAACATGTAAAGAGGTGGTGTATTACAGGTCTTATGCCTATGTTGAAAGTACAGTTTTTCCCGTTGTCTTTTGGATTTTTCTTGTGGTGTGTGGGTTCCCAGGCATCTTCCAATCACTCCCCCTGACCTTCTTCATATTGGTAAAAATTTGCGGCAGGGAATTCTTGGAGGAGTTCTTGCATTGGGGATACTATTGGACCTAAGTCCGGTTTCAGGAAACAGTCCACGTTAGGGGGAGATGGTAGGGAGGGCCTCGTAGCATGAGTCTTCAGGGAAGTTGGCTGTCTTTTCTTGCAGGAGATGAGGTGTGGGATTGGCTGGGTGTCCCCTCGCCTGGTTGCTGGGTACTGGTTCGTTGGGTAGGAGGTCGATCTTGATGCCTAAGAGATTAGGGACTGAGGGTGGAGAGTTTTAATATGGTGGGAGATCTGGATGG
Organism: Suncus etruscus; assembly: GCF_024139225.1. NCBI lineage: Eukaryota > Metazoa > Chordata > Mammalia > Eulipotyphla > Soricidae > Suncus > Suncus etruscus. The sequence continues at coordinate 83,301,307 of NC_064861.1, read as the reverse complement.
GATTGAGGGGTGATGGGATAGTTGGATTTCCGGAGGGGGGGAAGGGGAAGGTATAAGGGAGGGGTATGAAGGAAGAGAAAAGAGAAAATACCGTAGAAAGGGAGAAGAGAAAGGGGAAAAAGTAAAGAGAAGAATAGAAGAGAAAAAAAAGAAAAAAAAGAAAAAAGTAGCGAGAAGAAAGGAAAGAGTAGCAAGGGAATGCTGTTTTGGTTGAATGTGTTCGATGACTAGAGCCTGTAGTTTAGGTCTGTACGTCGTCACACGTACTGCTTTGGTGGTCTGACTGGTCCCGTGCTTCAATTCCTAAAAGAAGGTTTAACCTAGAAATAAAGTCTATGTTAAAGAGTTTTCTCGTGGCCATCTCGTCTTGCAAACAAGGTATGGTATCTCGTGTGGTATCCCGAGTTGCCATCTTAGTTTGTCCGCCCTTTGTATCTAAGGGTGCCTGTGGACAGAAAAGCTGAGAGGTTATTTAAAATGTAGCAAGGTAAAGGAATTAAAACGTAGTGTTATGGTATATTGCCATTGCAGTCCGTGATTTCCTGTGGTGTTCTATACTTGTGTTCCTGTTTACGATCTCTAAGGGATTATTGTGAGCTTTTGTTGTGGGGGTCTGATTACGTACCTGTTCTCTCTATGTTGCTGTTTCTGTTGTTGCTGTTTTCTTTGTGGTATAATGAGCCGTCAAGAGTTTGCGTTGTTCCTTTTTCATGTATTTTGGACACTGCTCCCACGTATATGTTGACTATTACAGTGTTCAGAGTTTCTACCCTGTTAAACCCTGTTGTATGATTGTTAGGTATTAGTTGTGTGTAAAATATATGTTCTAGGTGTTTCAGAATAGTGCTACCATTCTGTGTTTTTCTTTTGTCTTCTGACTTACTTCGTTTAACATAACATGATCTAGGTCCATCCATGTTGCTGCAAAGTCTGTGATTGTATCATTTCTAACTGCCATGTAATATTCCATTGTGTATATGTACCACATCTTAATGATCCATTCATCCGTTGTTGGACATCTAGGTTGGTTCCAAGATTTGGCTATTATACTGAGTGCTGCAATAAATAGTGGGGTGCATACGTATTTTGGAATGAATGTCCTTCCATCTTGTGGATATATGCCTAGGAGAGCAATTGCTGGGTCAAATGGCAGCTCAATTCTGAGTTCTTTGAGCACTCTCCAGACTTTCCTCCATAGGTGTTGGACTAGGGGGCATTCCCACCAGCAGTGGATGAGAGTTCCTTTCATACCGCATCCCCGCCAACAAAGGTTGTTTCCATTATTTTTGATGTGAGCCATCCTCACTGGTGTAAGGTGGTATCTCATTGTTGTCTTGATTTGGATCTCCCTGATGATGAGTGAAGGTGAGCATGTTTTCATGTGTTTGTTGGCCATCCTTCTGTCTTCCTCAGAGAAGTGTCTATTCATTTCATCTCCCCATTTTTTTATGGCTTTATTTGGTTTTGGGGGGCTCAGCTTTCTGAGTGCTTTGTATGTTCTAGATATCAGCCCTTTATCTGATATGTCGAGTGAAAAGATTTTTTCCCATTCTGTTAACTGTCTTCTTGCATTAAGTAGGGTTTCTTTTGCCATGCAGAAGCTTTTAAGTTTAATGTAGTCCCATTTGTTTATATTTGATGCTAATGTTCTTGCCATTGGTGCTCCATTCTCAAAGACCTTTTTGATGTATAGGTCTTCGAGTGTTCTACCTATTTTATTCTCGATAAACTTTATAGATTCAGGTCTGATTTCAAGGTCTTTGATCCATTTTGAGTTAACTTTTGTATAAGGGGTGAGGTATGGGTCAATCTTCACTTTCGTACATGTGGTTTTCCAGTTGTACCAACACCATTTGTTGAATAGACTTCCTTTGTTCCATTTCAGGTTCTTACCTCTTTTATCAAATATTAGTTGGCTGTATATCTTGGGGTTTATGTCTGGGAATTCTGTTCTGACCCACTGGTCTGAAGTCCTGTCTCTGTTCCAGTACCATGCTGTTTTGACTACTATGGCTTTATAGTATAGTTTCAAGTTAGGTAAGGAGATGCCTCCCAGCTTTTTGTTTTTCAGTATGTTTTTGGCTATCCTGGGTCTTTTGTGGTTCCAGATAAATTTTATGATTGATTGTTCTATTTCTTTAAAGAATGGTGTCTGGATTTGGATAGGGATTGCATTAAATCTATATAGTAGTTTGGGTAGGATAGTCATTTTGACTATGTTAATTCTACCTATCCATGAGCATGGGATGTTTTTCCAATTCTTTAGATCGTCTTCAATTTCTTTCTGAAGCATTTTGAAGTTTCCCTGGTATAGGTCTTTCACTTCCCTTGTAAGGTTGATTCCTAGGTACCTGATATTTTTTGATACTATTTTAAATGGTATTGTGTTTTTAATCTCTCTCTCCTCGATTTCGTTGTTTGTATATAGAAATGCTACTGTCTTTTGTGTATTGACTTTGTATCCAGCCACTTTGCTGTATTGGTTAATTGTTTCTAGGAGTTTTACTGTGGACTCTTTAGGATTTTCGATGTATATCATCATATCATCTGCAAATAGAGATAGCTTGTGTTCCTCTTTCCCAATTTGGATTCCTTTGATTCCCTTCTCTTGTCGGATTGCTATTGCTAGGACTTCTAGGGTTATATTGAATAAGAGTGGAGAGATGGACAGCCTTGTCTAGTTCCTGACCTTAATGGAAATGCTTCTAGTTTCTCGCCATTAAGTATAATGTTGGCTGTAGGCTTTTCATAGATAGCTGTGACTATCTTGAGGAAGGTTCCTTCTAACCCTATTTTGCTGAGTGTCGTTAACATGAAAGGGTGTTGGATCTTGTCAAATGCCTTCTCTGCATCGATTGATATGATCATGTGGTTTTTGTTTTTCTTGTTGTTGATGTGATGTATAATGTTGATTGATTTGCGTATGTTGAACCAACCTTGCATTCCTGGTATAAATCCCACTTGGTCATGATGTATGATCTTTTTGATGAAGTGCTGGATTCGGTTTGCTAATATTTTGTTGAGTATCTTTGCATCTATGTTCATTAGTGAGATTGGTCTGTAGTTTTCTTTCTTGGTGGTATCTTTGCCATCTTTGGGAATGAGTGTGATATTTGCCTCATAGAAGGAGTTAGGGAGGATTCCTGTTTTTTCTATGGCTTGGAAGAGCCTATGGAAAAGTGGTAGTAAATCTTCCCGGAATGTTTGGTAGAATTCACCTGTAAATCCATCTGGGCCTGGGCTTTTGTTCTTAGGGAGTTTTTTAATTACATCTTCAATTTCCTCTGAGGTGATTGGTCTGTTTAGGCTTTCTAGTTCTTCCTTTTCCAGTCTTGAAAGAGGGTGTTTGTCCAAGAATCTGTCAATTTCTTCTGGGTTCTCTATCTTAGCTGAGTATAGTTGTTCATAATATGATCTTATGATATGTTGTATTTCTTGAGGTTCTGTTGTAATCTCTCCCCTTTCATTTGTGATCCTACTGATTTGGGTATTTTCCCTCTTCTTTTTGGTGAGTTTTGCCAGTGGTTTGTCTATCTTGTTTATTTTTTCGAAAAACCAACTCCTGGTTTCATTGATTTTTTGTATTGTTTTTTTAGTTTCTATGTTGTTTATTTCTGCTCTGGTTTTTATTATTTCTTGCCTTCTGGTTGTGGTTGGATTTCTCTGTTGCTGTTGTTCCAATTCTTTGAGGTGATCTTTTAAACTGTTGGTTTTGTTATTTTCTTGTTTCTTGACATAGGCCTGTATCGCTATGAGTTTCCCCCTAATTACTGCTTTTGCTGTGTCCCATAAATTTTGACATGTTGTCTCTTCATTGTCATTTGTCTCAAGGAATCTTTTTATTTCTTCCTTGAGTTGTTCTTTGATCCAGCTGTTGTTGAGCAGCATGTTGTTTAATCTCCAGGTATTGGTTTTTCTCCATTTTTTCTTCTTGACATCGATTTTGAGTTCTGTTGCATAGTGATCTGAAAGGGTACTTTTAATGATCCTTACCTTTGTGGTCTTATATAGGTTGGTTTTGTATCCCAAGACATGGTCTATTCTGGAGAAGGTTCCATGTGGGCTCGAGAAGAATGTGTATTCTGCTTTCTGGGGATGGAGGGCTCTATATAAGTCTATTAGCCCCAAATCTTCTAATTTTTCATTTAGAGCTCTTATTTATTTGCTATTTTTCTGTTTGGTGGATCTGTCCAGTGGTGATAGTGGAGTATTGAGGTCCCCTACTACTATCACATTTCCCTTCATGTGTTTCTCCAGGTTTACGAGCAGTTGCCTCACATATTTTGCTGACTCTACATTGGGTGCATAGATATTGACCAGGGTTAGTGTTTCTTGATCTAATGTTCCCCTGATCAGTATGTAGTGACCCTCTTTATCTCTGACCACTTTCTTGAGGTTGAATGCAATTTGGTCTGATATAAGAATGGCTGTCCCTGCTCTTTTTTGTTTTCCATTGGCCTGAATAATTACTTTCCATCCTTTGATTCTAAGCCTATGCTTGTCCTGTAGCTGTAGGTGTGTTTCTTGTAGGCAACAGAAGTCCGGTTTATTTTTCCTAATCCAGTTCTCTACTATGTGTCTTTTAATTGGAGAGTTTAGTCCATTAACATTTAGGGAGATTATTGAGAGAGAGGACTGTTGTGCAGTTGTGTTGTGTAGGGTGGCTTTTGTTACAATCGGGGGTTTGGATTGTGTAGTTCATCTCTGAGTAGGTCGTTTAGGATCGGCTTTGTTTGCACAAATAGCTCTAGTTCGGTCTTGTTTGAAAATGTTTTCAGTCTGTTCTCCCATATGAATGATAATTTTGCCGGGTATTGGACTCTAGGTTGGAAGTTTCTTTCATTCAGTCGTTTAAATATGTCATTCCACTGTCTCCTTGCTTGAATTATTTCGATTGGGAGATCTGGTTTGATTCTTATGTCCCTACCTTTGTACTTGAGGTTTTTTTTCTCTCTTATTGCCTTAAGAAGTTCCTCTTTCTCTTTGTTTTTTGCCATTTGGATTACTATATGTCTTGGTGTAGGTTTATTAGGATCTATCTTACTAGGAACTCTCTTGATTTCCTGGAATTGCCCTGAAGTTTCATTCCAAAGGGTGGGGAAGTTCTCTGCTATTATCTCTCTGACTACTTGTTCTTCCCCTTTCCCTATTTCCTCCCCTTCTGGTATACCCACGATTCTTAGATTGTTTCTTTTGTCCTTGTTCATTAGGTACTGGACTTTTCCTTCCAGTGTTTTGCCTTTTATTTCTTTGTTGGTTTCTTGGTCATTTTTTGTTTGCAGTTTTCCTTCGAGTTCTTCGATGTGTTTCTCCAACTCTGTGTTTCTGCTAGTAAGGCTTGTTACTTTGTCTGTTAATTCCTTCACTTCTTTTTGAATGAACTCTCTCATACTCTTTAACATTTCTTCTTTAATTTGGGTGATTCGTTCCTCCATAGATATCTTATACTCAGTAGCTAAAGTTTCTCTCATTTCTTTTATTAGTTCTTGTGTTTCCTTCCTCATTGCTGCTTTTAGGTCACTTTCCCACAAATCTGTGCGTTTTGGCGGACTTGGAAATTTGTTCGGGTTTGTCTCCGTATCTTCAGATCTTAGGGTTCTCTTTGATTTACCCATATTTCCTTGTGTTTATTGGTGTGCTTTGGAGAGCTGTTTCTTCCAATTTCAGTCTGTTTTGATCCCCTGTGGTGTGGGAATGGGTCCCCTCCCTGAGGGTGGATCTAGTGGTACTGTTGGGTGGGCTTGCCCCGGTTTGGCTCCTCTTGTGCTCTTTTTGTGGCCTGATTCGTTGCTTTGCCCTATTGTTGTCAGCTATTTCTGGGAGGCAGGAAATACCCGACGGGGGGCGGGCACGTTCACGCTGTCCGCGTGGGTGAGCAGAACTTCCCTACCTTCCTGTGGGCATAGGACCCCCAGCAGGAGGAAGGCAGCCGGTCGCACGGTCGGGGCGGGCGGGAGAGACTTCCTTACCCTCCCGGGAGCAAGGGAACCCCAGCAGGAGGCAGACAGCCGGTCCCACGGTCGGGGCGGGTGGGTGGGATTTTCTTACCTTCCCTGGGGCAAGGGAACCCCCGCAGGAGGAAGGGAGTCGTTCGCGCGGTCGGGGAAGGCGGGAGGGACTTCCTTACCTTCCCGGGGGCAAGGGAGCCCCAGCAGGAGGAAGGCAGCCGGTCGCAGGGTCGGGGCGGGCGGAAGGGACTTCCTTACTTTCCCAGGGCAAGGGAACCCCAGCCGCAGGGAGGCCGGCGTTCGCTCGGTCGGGGCGGGCGGGAGGGACTTCCTTACCTTCCCAGGGCAAGGGAACCCCAGCCGCAGGGAGGCCGGCGTTCGCTCGGTCGGGGCGGGCGGGAGGGACTTCCTTACCTTCCCAGGGCAAGGGAACCCCAGCCGCAGGGAGGCCGGCGTTCGCTCGGTTGGGGCGGGCGGGAGGGACTTCCTTACCTTCCCAGGGCAAGGGAACCCCAGCCGCAGGGAGGCCGGCGTTCACGTGGTCGGGGCGGGCGGGAGGGACTTCCTTACCTTCCCAGGGCAAGGGAACCCCAGTCGCAGGGAGGCCGGCGTTCGCTCGGTCGGGGCGGGCGGGAGGGACTTCCTTACCTTCCCGGGGGCAAGGGAACCCCAGTCGCAGGGAGGCCGGCGTTCGCGTGGTCGGGGCGGGCGGGAGGGACTTCCTTACCTTCCCAGGGCAAGGGAACCCCAGCCGCAGGGAGGCCGGCGTTTGCGCGGTCGGGGCGGGCGGGAGGGACTTCCTTACCTTCCCAGGGCAAGGGAACCCCAGCCGCAGGGAGGCCGGCGTTCACGCGGTCGGCGGTTGACCTTTTTTTGTTTCAAAAGTCGTCTTATATGCCGGAAAATACGGTAGGTGGTTTGTTTTCTTTCTTTTTTTATTTTTAATAAATTTATTTTTAATTGTGAGACCAAAAATGCAAAGAAAGAGGACAAGGTAAAGTTACAGCGGAAGGACAATCACCCATAAACAGAATTCTTAGAAGAAAACCCCTTGCTGATACCTTAATTTTGAACTTTCAGCCAAAGAACATTAAGAAAAGTAAAATAGAACCCATGTACAATTACTTTGTTCCTCAAGTCCCCCAGATTGTAGTACATTATAACATTACTTAGCAGTACTCAAAGCAATCTAAGGCCATAAAACTTATGTAACTCCTTAAACTTTGAGGGCATAGTATTTTCTTACATTTCCTTGCATATGCATAATTAGTTTAAGCTAACCTCAAAAGTTTAAGTGGGTTTTTTTTAAGGATTAGAGTCAAAGGAACACCGTAAAAACAGTGTTAGAGTTGCAGTTTTTGTTTGCATAGGCCACCAAATATGAGGGACATGGAAAGGAAAAGCCTTGGCCTAAATACAAGGAGACCCTACCCCTGAAGTTTCCTGGCAGAAGACCAACTCTAGTCTCCAGGAAAACTAGTTTGTCCAATCCAAGTCATTGTCTGTAGTGCCAAATATTCCTTATTGAGCAGCTCACAGAGAGAAGAAAAGACAAAAAGTGGGGAAAATCTTCACTGTATAAGGGAATATTTAGTAAGAGTTATAGTATTTCAAGACCACGGCGTGTTTTTTTTGTTTGTTTTTGTTTTTTGTTTGTTTTGTTTTGTTTATCTGTCTTTTGTGGTGCTTATCGATATAGCTGGAGTCCTCACTGGATATTTGACACTTCTTTTGGTACTGGTGGAGTGTTTCACCTTCTTTCTCTCATTCATTTCCCAAATCGATGATGAGAACCTCTAGAAGGATTCTGCCCATTTTCGGGGTATTAGACTTTTACCCCCAGTTTATTTATTTTCTCTTTTTCAGGCAAAACCACGCAACTTGAACTAGCTAGCCCTGCCCCCACTTAGAGGGGGAAATAAGGGAGGCATCAAGACCAAACTGATGCAAGACTACTAAGTAGTAGGTTAGATACAGAGGGGACCACATATTCTAGACGCCCTGGGGGTGAGGGAAGAGGAAATGGGAGGTAGGACAAAAACGGAGGTGTAGGGAGGACAATTTAGGGATGGGAATCCCCCTGATTTTATGTAAATATATACCTAAAATATTATTGTCAACAATATGTAAGCCACTATGATCAAAATAAAAATTATATAAAAAAAATAAAATCGTACACAATAGTTAAAAAAAAAGAGAATAGACATAAAATATTCAAAAGCCATACATGTCCATTTTAAGTCTTTTAAAATAGTTGGGGGTTGTTAAATCCAGTGCACCACTTTGATGTATGATTAGGACAGTGAAGTACTGAAGTTACAAAGGGTAAATGGGGTGTACTGATGGTTGGGGGTGATAGAGTTAAGGAGTGAAAATGAGCTTTACAGGAGTGTGTGAAAGGGCAGAATACCAGATGGACATTCTATATACACAAAACATAACTTAAGGATAGGATATACTATTAATATATATGGTGTGCACGGGGACAATAGCCCCCGTGTGGTTTTGAACATGTAGACTGGGAAGAAATTGCGCTAGAGCTAGCCTCCAGATCAAGAAAGAATTCGGTAGAGAACCGGAAGCCAGGATCTACCCACCCTCCTCCCTGTGCCCTCCTCCCTCTTCACTGGGGAAAGGGCGGGGAAACTTTGGACCCCCTCCAGGAGGGACCACCCAATACCCACCTTGTCTGACCGCCTGGCTGCCACCCCAGGAAGGCCTGGAGGCCAGGGGGCAGGAGAGGGGACGGCTGGGGGCCTACGGTAGGTGGTTTGAAATGAAAATTTTCAGTTGGACTTAGCTGTTCCCCCCCTTTTTTATTTTTTTTAATCAAAATATATTTTATTCTGGACCTCTTTTAGATATGATTCAAATTACAGTTGTCAAAGAATACAATGTAAAGGGATACCATGACAACAACAACAATAACAACAACAAAAATGTGCCTAGAAAGGATAAAAGGGTCATTGGGGACAAATCACTGTGATGTGGAACCAAAATACATCATAAATGTAATTAACATGGTCCAGGACAGCATAGAACATCTATATCAGTCTCAAAGAAGTTTTTTTTTTCTCAACCTGTTTTCTGTTTGTCTGTTTTAATGCTAGTATTGTCCTAAATTGATGGAAGAGGGAAGTAGGGCCATCATCAGCCTAACAAGAGATCCAAAAGAACCCAAGGCTTCAGTGTTCTTGTAGTTTCTCCATCTCTCCAAGGTGCTGGTTTGGTGTTGTGCTTTCTGATATCAGAGAGTGAATATGAGTCCACAGATGTTTGTGGAATTAAAGTCTCTGAACTCTGGAGAGCTCTGGAGGTTCCCAAACATTTTCTAGGATAGTTGATGGCTCCACATTTCCTTCAATAGTCTTTGCCCTCAGCTTCTTCTATTTCCACCATTCTTTTTCCTAATAGTGTGTCTTCCTCCTCCACACTATCCTGCGAGCTCCTTTAAGCCTGAGGTTACATTTTATTTACTTTTTTTTGGGGGGGGTCACACACGGCAGTGCTCAGGTTTACTCCTGGCTCCATGCTCAGAAATCGCTCCTGGCAGGCTCGGAAGACCATATGGGATGCAGGGATTTGAACCACTGTCCTTCTGAGTCTAAGGCAAACGCCTTACCGCTGTGCTATCTCTCTGGCCCCTTACTTACTTTCAATACTCTTCTAGAGAGTCTCCATAGCCTGTGCTTAGCTAATGTACCTATTCACCCAATTAGTTTGGTGAACTCCTATATGCCAGCACTACTGCAAGTATTAGTAAAATAGCAGAGAACTATTTTTAGTTAGCATAGCATAAATAAAGGATCCCTATTTTCCCATGAAGAGAGACAGATGACAATAATGATAAAATAGGGCAATATTAATGAGTCATTGAGTATATCCAGTACTACACTGCTTTATTTAACACACTCATTTAATCCCTCCAACAACTCTGTGAGGCACCAATGTTTATCCCCAGCTCATAGATGAGGAAACCAAGAAGAGAGGCTGGTACTTGTCTGTGAAATACATATTTTAAAAATGTGATGGGGTGTTCGGTTTATAACTGAAATCCAAATACAAACATGCTTGTAATCATGGTGCTTAAATAAAGATTCATTAAAAAAAATGACATGGATTTGAACCAGATATTTTTAATTTCTTAGGACAGGGATGGTTTACTGTGACACAAGACAAAGCTGTATCGGTACACAGCTACACTCATAATTTGTGTATTGTCTATATCTGCTCTCACACTACACTAGCAGATTCAAGCAGTGGCAAAAGAGACCCTATGGCCCAGGAAGCCTAAAATACTATCTACCCTTTTACAGGAAGAGTTTGCCAAAGCATCTTAGTCTAAGTTAGGCTCAAGAAATATTCATTGAGGGAATAAATGACAAAAGAACTGAACTCCCCCCATGCACTCAGACATACATGTGTTCATTCTAGTAACACTTTCTGAGCATCTGTTCGAAAGTGTGTTCGACTGTTTGCTTCCTTGCAAGATGGGCGCCATTTGTACTCAGATTTCTTCTACAACTTGTTCTTTCCAAAGTTCTTATACCTGCAGTCTCCGTGAAAAGCAAATCTAATGCCTCATCCCCATTTTCTCCTCTGTGTCTCTAGTTCAGACCAGAAAACTATGTATTACTTTAAAAAATGATAAAGGAGAATAATCAGGATTTGGCAACTAAAAGTATCATCTGGGAAGAGTCTAAGAGAGAACTCGAAACACTTCATCCCTACTTCATTCTCCACCTCTTAGCCAGCTTTATTGGGAAATGCTGAGCTGGCAGAGAAATTTAGGGCCAATGTTGGGGAGAAAAAACTCACTGACAGCTTAATTTGCTTGGCAAGATGGTGGTAGGGAGGGCTCTAGTCCAGGACTGAATTATGGACCTTGAGTGATGCTGTGGCAGCTCCCAGTTCTCTGCAGATAAGTGTGGAGGAAATAAGGAGGAGAATAATGCAGCTAATTCCAAACCCTGCCCAGAAAGAGTCGGGGGGGGGGGTTGGGGAGGCGCAATACACAGATTCAAAACTTGGTTCTTCTAGTGCTCAGGGAAGGGGGCTGAGGAAAAGTGGGAATTGTCCACAAGGAAGTGTCTTTCCACATGGAGGAAATATCTCTGAGATAACTGAACCCGAATCTCATGCAGAACTCTTAGGATCTGTGGACCAAGAATCACTCTGACAAATAACAGGTACTGAGGCTTTGCTCAGTGTGAAGCTCACTGAATGAGCTCTTCAGAGAATAAGACCTGGGGCTTCCGGGAGCAGCACAATGGGGCAGACCACATGCTGGAGTTTGATTCCTGGCAAAGTATCAGGCCCACACAGCCATTCTGAGTATTACTGTACCCCAGGAGTCTCTGAGCACTGCTGGAGAGCCCCTCCATGAAGACGTATAAGATCCTGGGGCCGGAGAGAAGGCATGGAGTAAGGCGTTTGCCTTGCATGCAGAAGGACAGTGGCCCGAATCCCAGCATTCCATATGGTCCCCCGAGCCTGCCAGGATCCATTTCTGAGCGTAGAGCCAGGAGTAACCCCTGAGCACTGTTGGGTGTGACACCCCCTCCCCGAAAAAAGATTCTAGTGCAGTGGCTAACTCTACCAATAATTCTTTTTTTGGAGGGTACCCCCGGCTGTGTTCAGAGGTTATTCCTGGGTCTGTGTTTAGAAATTACTCCTGGCAGGCATGGGGGACCACATGGTATGCCAGGGATCGAACCCATGTTCATCCAGGGTTAGCAGCATTCAAAGCAAACGCCCTACAGTTGTGCTATCTCTCCGGCCCCACTCCCAACAATTCTTCTTCTGTTTTGTTTTTGGGACACCCGGCAGCATTCAGGGGTTACTCCTGGATCTGTGCTCAGAAATTACCCCAGCAGGCTTGGGAGCCATATGAGATGCTGGGGATCGAACCTAGGTTGGCTTCGTGCAAGGCAAATGCCCCACCTGCTGTACTATCACTCCGGCCCCCTCCCAACAATTCTTATGAGGTAGATATATTACTATCACTAGTTTAAAAGTGAGGACTATGAAGTGAAGTTAAATATCTTTGTTCTGTTTTGTTTTGGGTCACAACCGGCTGCGCTCAGGGGTTACTCCTGGCTCTACACTCAGAAATCGCTCCTGGAAGGCTTGGGGAACCATATGGGATGCCAGGATTTGAACCACTGTCCCTCTGCATGCAAGGCAAACACCCCACCTCCATGCTATCTCTCCGGTCCCTGAAGTTAAATATCTTAAGTCTAGGAGTGGAGTGAAAGTGACTACAGCACACAGCTGACTTGGGTTTGGTCCCCAGCAACCCAAATGTCCTCCAAACACTGCCAAGAGTAAGAGTCAGGAGTAACCCCTGAGCATTGCCATTTATCTAAGGCCACATAGCAAAGAGATATCAGAAATAAGACTAGAAGTTTCTTCTTCGGATGGTTTCTATTCAAAGTGCAGTGGCATTTGATTTAGGACATTGCTAAGAGCTCCTTCTGAGGATGACAATACATTTTGTCCTTTAATACATTGACAAAGGCAGAGCATTTGGTGTTAAATGAGACACATTCAAGTGGGAGCCACCAGTCATATATACCAGCATCAATATATTATGCATATCAGAAAGTCATGCATCTATCTACGATTCTCTCTCCAACAGCTTCCCCGAGCTGTGTTATATGAATTCCCTTTACCTCTACTATTGGTCCAGTCAGGCAGATCTTGCTGTGTGGTGTTAGGAGGCAAGGTGCTAGACTCTCAACAGAGATGTGCTATGTTTTCCCTGACATGTGGACAGCAGTGCCCTGGCAGCATCACCTCTTTCAATTGAAAGAGTGGGAGGGTGTAACTCCACCCTGGATTTAGGTGTACCTATCTGAGACCCGCCCATTTCTGGGAGGGGTCTTGGAAGAGGTAGATAAGCCTTTGAGCCAGGGGATTAGGCGTTTGCCCTGCTGGGCTCTCTGGCTTTTGGGTCTCTGCGATCTGGTCTTTGACCAGCATGGAGCCCAAAGGGAAAATGGCTGAAAGGAGTTAAGAGGCAGGGCTAGCAAAGAATGGCTGTGCTTGAAAGGTTATGATAGAGACCACACATGTGGTGGATAGGGATGAATAAAGCTGATGCTTCCTGATGCCTGTCTCTGGATGAGTCTGATTCCGCCGTTCACCTGGGCCTGGGACCCACCGGCTGGATGGGGATTGCGGAGCCACGTGGCATGGGATGGCAGAGAGAAATCCACCTCCATCCAGCACCTTCATTCTTTAATTATTTAAGACAACAGGAGGGAGGGAGAGGAGAGAGCATGCCAAAACAAGCTCTGTAGAGATTATGAGTGGGGTGGGACAGTGCTGTGCCAAAACTCTTCTCTATTTAAGTTGTTCAACACAGTGGTTATACCCTCACTCTCCTACTTAGAGCTCAGACTCCCTTATTAATATGGATGAGCCTGGATTTCAGAAGCAAATTGAGAACCACATCTGCTTCTATATGGATGAGCATATCCTGTTGTTTCTAAGCCCTGGGTAAGGAGCTTAGAAGTTTGGATTTTACCACACACTTCAGTTTTCAGCACTTCCCAGCAGGTGGTGCACACTGCCTTGGGCCAGTGCAGGAAACAATCTCATTCCATCAAGAGATTCCCCTCAGCTCCCAATTGCCCCAGAGAAGAAGCTAATTTCTTCTTTCCCACTTAGCTGCCCATGATTCACTTTTTTCTATTTTCCCCCACTTCCTTATTTTCCTTCTTGGAGAAACATTTGCTCCTTTAACTTGGCATGAAGCCAGTGGCATGCTCTTCAGAATAGGAAGTGCATGAATATAGATATATATTTTTTTTTGTTTTAGGGCATCATCCTCAGCCTTGACCCTGGTGGTGCTCAAAAAAAACATATGGTATGCTAGAAATTAAACCTGGGTTGGCTACATAAAAAGCAAGTGTACTAGCTCTCTGGTCGCTCTTTTCCTCTCCCTTTCTCCTTACTTTCTTTGATATTTCTCCAAGTAATCTGGGACCTGGAAATAGACCTCAGAGCCTTCCAGAACAGATGTCTGTATGACAGGCAATGACCTTCTTCAGTCCTTGCTGCTTCCAGGGTTTTGTGGGGAGGAGAGAGAGCTGGGATCACTGTGTTACCAAGGCACCTGTTTATGTCAAAATTAAATCATTCTAATATAAAAGTAAAGGATCTCTATTACAAAATTATTGAATTTCTTAGGCAAGACTGTTATAGAGTGAATTTGGCTCAGGCTTGTGAGACAGGAACATCTGAAACTCCTATTCATTGACATCTTTAAGACAGTTGTGCGCACAGCAGTTCTTTCTCATCCTCAAGTGGTTCTGGACGAGATAGGATTCTTTTCAGGCAGCTGTCTACCCATCACAGGCTATGATCCCTGGTGATTTCTTCTTTCAGTGCAGCAGGGTCTGCTGGGTAAAACTTCACACGGAAACACATGGTGAATGGAGGCTGGGATCTCAATTGCTTTACCACAGACTTTGTAAACTCCAATCTTTGGTCCTGAATCGGCTGCTTGCAAGGCAAATGCTGCTGTGCTATCTCTCCGGGCCCGGCCTTTTTTTTTTTTTTTAATTTTTATACCACCACCAAATTGTCCAAATGTGAAAAGTCTGTGAATTTTCCATTTATCCCATCACCAAATTGTCCAAACTTGAATACACTCTGGACTTTTATCACCAACACCAATTGCCAAGAGGTTGGACTTCTCCCAGGCCACTCACCACTTGGCTTCACTTCCATGGAGTCCCAGGCCTCACAGATGGGTCTGGGCTGGAGTTGCATGTGCCCTGTTGCCTGGTGGGGTGCTTCTCAGCTGCAGCCTGTTAATTCTCTCTCCCTCACCCGGCCTCAGGGTCGCAGCAAAAGTGGCCCCACGCCAGGAGGAGGGAGCAGTCCGGTGCTTTTCACTAATAGCAGCTGCTTCTCACCTCCGGGCGGTATTCTGGAAGCAGATCTTGCTGCTGCAGCCGCTGCAGCTTCTTCACCGGGCGGGTCTGGGTGTCCAGAGTTCAAAGTGGTGGTCCAAGCTAAGAGTCCGAAATTTCCAAAGTCGAAATCCATGTTCAGGCTGAAGGTCATAAATCAGAATTCAGTCCGCTCTCTTTCTGCATAAGAAAGAAATCAGGGTGGGAGCAATAGTATAGTAGGTAGGATGTTTGCAAGCAGTCGTCTCAGTTTAGAACCCTACACCCCATATGCTCCCCTGAGTAGCACCAGGAGTAATTCCTGAGTGCAAAGCCAGGAGTTACCACTGAGCACCTCTGAGTGTGACCCCAACAAGCAAACACACACAAAAAAGAAAAAGAAATTAATCAAAGTGCATGCTGGGTATGTGAGTTTATGCCCTCTCTTGCACCTCAGGGCTGCCAGGACCCGTATCCCAGTCCCAAGGAACAGCTTACCTCACTCTGCAGGCGCTCACAACTCAGAGAAGCTGAACATATTAAGTCCCATTCTGTGATCCAGACTCACCTAGTGGCCAGTGCATGTCTTGGTCCACATCAAAACCCATAAATCTTAAAAAAAAAAAATTAAATATACTCAAGGATTTTTTTTGGGGGGGCGGGTGGGTCACATCTGGCAGCACTCAGGGGTTACTCCTGGCTCTACGCTCAGAAATTACTCCTGGAAGGCTCAGAGGACCATATGGGATGCCGGGATTCGAACCACTGTCCTTCTGCATGCAAGGCAAATGCCCTCCATGCTATCTCTCCAGCCCCTCAAAGATTTTCATTTAAACTTTATTTTATTGATTGATTGATTGATTGATTGGTTATTGGGCCACACCCAGCGGTGCTCAGGAGTTACTCCTGGCTCTGCACTCAGAACTCACCCCTGGCAGGCTGGAGGACCATATGGGATGTTGGAAATCGAACCGGGTCTTTCCTGGGTATGCCGCATGCAAGGCAAATGCTCTAATGCTGTACCATCTCTCTGCCCCCTCAAGGATTTTTTAGGGTTTTTGTTTTAGTTGTTTGGTTTCTGAGTCATACCCAGCAGTGTTCAGGACTTACTCTTGGCTCTGCACTCAGGGAGCACTTCTGGTGGAGCTCAGAGAATCTTATGGGATGCCAGGAATTGAACCCAGGTCAGTCCTGTGCAAGCTAAGTGTCCTACCCTCTGTGCTCTCTCTCTCTCTCTCTCTCTCTCTCTCTCTCTCTCTCTCTCTCTCTCTCTCTCTCTCTCTCTCTCTCTCTCTGTCTCTGTCTCTGTCTCTGTCTCTCTCTCTCTGTCTCTGTCTCTCTCTCTCTCTCTGTCTCTGTCTCTGTCTCTCTCTCTCTCTCTCTGTCTCTCTCTCTCTCTCTCTGACTTCCCCTTTCCAAACGAAGAACTTTTTATGTGTGGGATTAGCACATGTGGATGACTCCCTCTAGTGGGCCTCTAAACTAAACATTCTTATTATGTTGGAAACACATGGGGCGGTCCAGCCTTTGGAGAACGAATATATTCAGTCCTACAATCCATTGACTGAATTGCCACCTTTGGGCAAGGAGCCCAAGAATTTGGTGTCTTGAGCTAAATGGCTCTAACTGGTCACATGGGCAAGCCTGTGGCCCTGGCTTCCCCCTGGCTGGAGTGACTAATAGATTTTAGGCTCCAGTTGGATGCAGGGAAGACATAAGTAGTCCCTGCCCGGCTGAGGAACAGTAAAAGGTCCGCTGGTGGGCAAGGTCCTTTTTTATTTTAATTACTTTATTTAAACACAAGTTTACAAGATTGTTCATAATACAGTTGTTGGAGGTTTTCAGTGTCAAAGTTGTTCATAATTGAGTTTCAGTCATACAATGTCCAGCACCTTCACCAGTGCAAATTTCCCTCAACCAATATTCCATTTTCCCTCCTCATTCTCTGCTCTCTCCCCTGTCTACCTCTGAGGCAGACGGTTTTCTTCTCTCTCTCTCTCTCCCCCCTCTCTCTGTCTCTCTATCTATCTATCTATCTATCTATCTATCTATCTATCTATCTATCTATTCCTTCTTTTTAGACTCTGTGTTTTGCAATATTGTTACTGAAGGGGTACCATATATATCATTTTATCCCCTTTCAGAACTCAGTTCTTGTCCAGGTGATCATCATTTCTTTTTTTTCTTTTTTTTTTTTTTTTGTGTGTGTTTTTTTGGGTCACACCTGGCAGTGCTCAGGGGTTATTCCTGGCTCCAGGCTCAGAAATTGTTCCTGGCAGGCACGGGGGACCATATGGGGCACCGGGATTTGAACCAATGACCTCCTGCATGAAAGGCAAATGCCTTACCTCCATGCTATCTCTCCGGCCCCATCATTTCTAACTATCACTGTCCTAGTGGTCCCATCTCTTCTCTAGCTGCACCCCCCACCCCAGTAGTTGTGGCAAGCTTCCTATCATGGAGTGGTTCTCTTGGCCCTTGTCTCCGGATATTACTAGGTTCAGGTCTATTTCTCATTGGTATGATGACTTGGCCTTCCCCCTGACCTCCAACAAATAGGAGTTGAAAGCTTTACTGGACATATTATGAGTCTAACTAAAGATACCCAGAATCAAAGGCATCACATGACACCATCACAGCTTTCCCCCTTTGATTCAAATATATCTCAAAGAGTGGGGCACACGGCCAGTGTTGGAGTGTGGTTTATGCCTTGCATCTGTGGGGCCAATGGATCAACCTCCAGTTCCACCTACCCTCCAAAATCACTATCATTTCAGGGTTCCAACAGCCAATGTTCATGGCCACAAAGAGGAAGGAGGGGAAAAAACTAAAGTCAAAATACAAAAAAAGGGTTGAGGATGTGACTCACCACAGGATACTTAATTTGTATGAATAAGGCCCTGGGTTCAATCCCTGGTACAAACAAAATTCAAATAGAAACCTGGGGACAAAGAACTAGCTCCACAGGCTGAGTCGTGAGTCGAGAGGCACCTGGTATGATCTTTCCTCCAAATAAATAAACATAATCCTGAAAAGATACAAGGAAGAAAAGGAAAGGGAACAGCCCAAAGGAAGGCCGGCCCAGCTCTGACTTTGCAGTGTCCCTGAGTAATGGTTGTCACCAGCTCTTTTTATATCCCAGGATAATAAATGTCAAAAGTAATATTTTTCTGAAACCCACCTTCATCTTCCCCCCAATCCATGCATCAACCAAGCCTTAAACACTTGGGGATAAATCCTCAAAAGGCTGTGCCTATGCTTGTCAATCCTCTTGAAAGTTAGACATGTTGCCAGAATTAACTGGAGCAGAAACACAACCATCAGTTTTCTTTCCATTCTCCTTCCTGAGCAGCTGGGAGTAGATCTAAAAGCCCATGCCATTATGGGCATTTTCTTTTTCATGTGAGACATCTTGTGTCACTTATGGAGAAATTGCAGAGACTGAGGTTAACCAGAACCATGTTGTGCTGGAGAGATAGGACAGTAGGGTGTAAGATGACACCCAACTATTAACCCAAAATAAAAGCCTTCCTTCGTCTTCCTCTTTCCCATAAGCCTCTTTCTCTTCCGTTGATATGTAAAAGTCCACCTGGAACTTACTTTATCTGCCCCACCCAGTTGAATTGGTATTGGTTTAATAAAGAAAAGAGGCAGTTCTGGCTTTTGGTTCAGACAGAAAGACTACATGGCGAAAAAGCCACTGACTCCATCATTCTTTCTTGACTGGCTTGGTTTGTTAATCCTTCACCACTACCTTGCTGCTATACCTGTCTGCCTGGGGGTTAGAAATATGGTGCCCAGGCCGGGCGGTGGTGCTAAAGGTAAGGTGCCTGCCTTGCCTGCGTTAGCCTTGGACGGACCGCGGTTCGATCCCCCGGTGTCCCATATGGTCCCCCAAGCCAGGCTATGAGCACATAGCCAGGAGTAACCCCTGAGCGTTACCGGGTATGGCCCAAAAACCAAAAAAAAAAAAAAAAATATATATATATATATATATATATATATATATATATATGGTGCCTGGGGTGATCTCAAAGCATGCGATTTATTTTATACAGAACCAGGATCAGAAATCCATTTTCAAAGTCAAGAGGGACAGACCGAAAGGAAGGTGGGACTCCACAGCCCTCACACAAGAAGTCCTCCCTCCTCCTTAGGGTGCTACTGTATTAATGTTAGTATGTCTTTATGGGGTGATACCATCACTGTCTCCTATTACTGTCAATGAACTGGGAATGGACTGAGGTATAAAAAGGGAAAACGTGACCATTGGAGAGGTGCCTAAAAGGAGACTCTGGGGAAAGCTGGCAGGTGAGAGGGGTGGTCCAGACCATTATGCATTATTATGCATCAATAATGTACACTTTACTGCACTCTCATGTTTACTGCACTTTATTCATATGCATTTTACTGCACCATCTCAAGTGGCTCCCACTTTCTTCTCTGCTCTCATATTTACCATCAGTTTCTTAACCCTGCACACTAACCCCCATATCCAAGAGGGCCCTGTGGTGAGGAACAGCCTCCAAAATATTGTATACAGTAACAGAAGAGAAGCATCTCCTATGTCCTTTTGTTCCAGGAAAGTCCTGTGTGTGAGTCTTGCTCTACCCCTGCCCTGCCCCTCTAAAGCCTGGGTCTCACCCTGCCTCACACCCTTCCCCTACAACTGTCCCTCCTTTTTAGCTTTAATTGCTATGAAGGTGTTTACCAAAGGCAAAATTACTCTTACTAAAATGGACCTTTAAGATTTTTCTATTTCACATACATTTAAGCTATTAACAGAATTATTAATTATTATTTAAATTGTATCACAGAATTATTTCTGGTATTAATTTTTAGAAATTATAAACTATATAAATTAAAGATCATTTTTGAAAACATTCTACTTTACCAGCTTTACAATTTTGTGGAATTTTAGGAAATGTGTCATATAAGTGTAAATTTTAAGTGTAAATATCAACATGACAAAATGAAAGAAAAAGAAAGAGATCTCTCATATGTGAAACAAAATAAACCATGTAAGAGAAGAACAAATGGTCAAAGCCATCAGATGAAGATTTTATCTATAGAACTGAGTTTACAAGAGGAGGAAGGAGATCCAGAATGATAGCATAGTGGATAGGGCATTTGCCTTGCTTGTGGCCATCTCCAGGCTTTATCACCAGCTTCCCATATGATTCTCTGAGCCTTCAGGAGTTATTTCTGAGTGCAGAGGCCAGGAGTAAATCCTGAGCACTGCTGTGTGGCCCTCAAACAAACAAACAAAAAGAGGTAGAGGGAGGGGATCCTGGGGCCTCTTGTAGAAGGAAGCAGGATTTCTGATGATAAATGCCATACTGGAATGATGTTTCCATGGAAAATATGATGAATAGTATAGGAAATCTTGAAACAAAATTAAAATGATTAAAAGAGGAAAGATTGTAACCCCCATGATAGTTAGAGTGTTGAGAATTTGTATTGCATAATGATGTGGCTTCAATCCTCAGCTTCCCTTATGATCCCACAAACAATGCCAAATAAGCACTGATCCAGGAGTAAGGCTTGGCCACCCCAGGAAGTGTTGTCCCACAACACACTATTGCCATAGTTATAGTACAACAGTAGGGTGTTTGCCTTACCTGCAACTAACCGGATATGACCTGGGTTTAATCCCTTGCATCCCACATGGTCTACGTAGGCTGCCAGAAGTGATTTCTGAGTGCAGAGCTAGGAGTAACCCTGAGCTCCTCAGGGTGTGGTTCAACAACACCCCACCCCCCAAATAAAACCAACCAGACTGTAAAATTCACATGTGAGCATTTATCTACTAAGCATGGATGCCAATGTCCCATGAGCTCCAACTGACAGTCATTGAGCTTTTCTGATAATCCACTTGATCTACTACACAGTGCTGGTCCCACCACATGAATTTTTGTGGACTCAGGTTGGAGCAAGGATTGCTCTTTACAGGACCAGGAAAGTTTGTTTCAGTGTCTTTCCTGGCTTTCTAGGAATGTCACCTTGAAAGGAACTTCAGGAGAAGGGGAATAATGAACTACAATGCCTCTATTCAGAGGAACTTATGTTGCACAGGGACAAGGAGAGAGATTCGCATCTGTTCAGAGGACAGAGATTTCTTCAAGAGGTTAAGGCCAAGGACCCACATGTCCTGTGTCTTCTGCTGCTGATTCTCCAATGTAAAAAATATGCACAGGGGGTTAACAAAGTTGGGTTTATCATCAGGCTTTTCTCAAACTACCCCAAGTAGAGTTTCCTGTAGTCTCAGAAATGGCCTATGGCAGTGCTTCTCAATTAATTTCTGCCATGCCCCCCTCGGAAGAAGAAAACATTTTTCGCACCCCTCATGCGAATGTAAATAGTACCTTTATTAAAAAAAAAAAACTACTTGATGGGGGCCGGAGATATAGCACAATGGTGTTTGCCCTGCAAGCAGCAATACAGGACCTAAGGTGGTTGGTTCAAATCCCGGTGTCTCATATGGCTCCCTGTGCCTGCCAGGAGCTATTTCTGAGCAGATAGCCAGGAGTAACCCTGAGCACAGCCGGGTGTGGCCCAAAAACCAAAAAACAAAAACACAAAAAAAATCCCACTTTAACCTGCAAAACAAAAATATATAAAATAATTTGAGTTGATTTTTTAATCAGAGGTGATTCTGGATGAATGGCTACAATGAGCACATTTTGCAATGCATAGCTGTTCGAAGTGGGGTTTGAAGCAGGACACAGCAACTCTTAGCTCCAGAGACCTACAGAGACATAAACATGGGGCTTAGCTTGTTATGACAGTGTTTGCGAGGTCAAACGTACCCCCTTTACGGAGAAGCACTAGCCTAGGGGAAGAGGCTTGGCCTTTGGCCTTTATTCTTGAGTCTTTTAACCAATCTCATCTCCACCTTTAAAATTTCTTAAAGCTTCTTTTCTTAGATGTCCACCATTCGCTGTATAATGTCTTGATTTCTATACCTTGGTGGTGATTTATTTTCTTCATGTCCCAAGAGTTTACTGTTGCATCTTCATGCTTTGGGATACATAAGAACTGGTGATTAGCTAATTCTTAAAAGCAGGGATCCTCTATCTGTTTGCCTGCAACACTTGGGGCACCCGCAAAAGATAAGGCTTTGGATTCTATTATAACAAAAGGAAATGGTAGAATATTAGGTTATAAGGAAACTGTTCTCAGGGGTGACCTTCACTCAGAAAGGTCTTGGGGTGTGTTAGAGAGGGTGCAGGAGGTGGAACTTTCTGGACGAGGAAGCATATAAGAGTCAGCCCAGCTGCCATGCACCCTATCTTCACTTCTGCAGCATTGCACCAGGACAAGCCGCCTCCGAGCCCAGCCTCTAAAATGACTCTTGTCCCTGCACCCGGCTACCTTCCTATCTACAACCCGGTGAGCTATAAACCCAGGCCCTGACCTGGAATCATCATGAACTCCCTTCCCCACTCACCTGGTTTCCTAGCCTGAAGCTTGGTGGTGTCCCTGAATGTAGGGCCCTAGGACTTGATTTAGTCCTTACAAATTTCTCACTCATAATGCTGAATCCCTTGCTCCTGACGACTCCTCACCCATGGGGTCCCTTCTCCTTGTGAAGAGATTTTCGGGTGCTCCTCACTGTAGTGGCCCACAACTGAGCCTAAGCAGTTAAAGACAGAGAGGAGAAGAAAAGAAGTAGAAACAGCCTTTATGTTATACATCTCCTGAAGTCTGCTGGGGTTTTGAGACAGAGAGACAGAGATAAAAAAGAGGAAGGAAAGGAGAGGGGGAAAAAGGGAATGAGAAAAGAGAGAGGAGACAGATCACTGACTGAAGAACAGGAGAAGGAGGCCTAGAGTTGGGGGTTGGAGAGTCAGGAGAGAAAGGTGGAGCAAATTGCTTATTGCTGATGCTGTCTATCAGGCGCTTATGGGGAGTGGGCTGGAGGGGGACCCAGACCTTTGGTACCTGCCACCTGGCAGCGCTGCTCCAGTATTAACCTAAACCACCAGCCCCACCCCCAACTGCCAGGCTCTCCCTTTTAATACTTAAGGCAATTTTTATTACAGAGGGAAGTGGCCCAGTCTAGGGAGCATGGCCTAATCTAATTGCCATTGGGAGGGGGAAGTCATTACTCCTTAAAGAAACATTGCTAGGAACCCGGAGAGATAGCACAGCGGTGTTTGCCTTGCAAGCAGCTGATCCAAGACCTAAGGTGGTTGGTTCGAATCCCGGTGTCCCATATGGTCTCCTGTACCTGCCAGGAGCTATTTCTGAGCAGACAGCCAGGAGTAACCCCTGAGCACCGCCGGGTGTGACCCAAAAACCAAAAAAAAAAAAAAAAAAAAAAAAGAGAGAAACATTGATAGTAATTCCCTTCAATACATACACTAACACATATGAAGGACGGGGCTGTCCCGTGCTTGGAGGCCCTGACCCAGAGCCTTTCACAGATGCTGCCCTTCAAGAAGGCCATCCCAGGCGGCCTGCATGTGGGGATGGCCATCTACATCGAGGGTGTGACCAACAAGAACCCGATAAGGTGAGAAATTCTTCACTGTGGTAATACTCCTCCTCAACCCTAGAACTCCTGGAGGGACCTTTTCACCAAAGAAAACTAATCAGTCAGCATGAGAAGCTAGAGAAGGGGTACTGAGCTCCTTCGTGTGGCAGGATTTTATGGAGAGAAAGCATTGGTGCAAAGACCAAGGGTCGGGATAACTACTCATGAAGACCTCTGGGTTTTCTAATGAGGAGAAGGTGCTCTGATTATGTCAAACCTCCATGGGGTAGGGTGCCATGACCACGGAGAGTCAGGAAGTCCTGAGCTATGAGCACTTGGGTACTGGAACAGTGTCTGTTCCATGAGTTAGAGTTGGGGATGGCAGAGATTAAAGAACTGAGAGGGGGGCCTGGAGAGATAGCACAGCAGCGTTTGCCTTGCAAGCAGCCAATCCAGGACCAAAGGTGGTTGGTTCAAATCCCGGTGTCCCATATGGTCCCCCGTGCCTGCCGGAGCTATTTCTAAGCAGACAGCCAGGAGTAACCCCTGAGCACCGCCGGGTGTGGCCCAAAAACAAAAACAAAAACAAAAATGAACTGAGAGGGGCCCTGGAATTCTTCCCCTTCTACCTGTGGGGCTCAGGGTGCTGCCCCCACTGATCTTGATCAATACCTTCATTCACCCTGTTCCATCACTCTAAGCCACCCAATGGGACAGAGACAGGTCCTTGGAGCTCTAGCCCAGGTTTGTAACACTGGCTTGGAGACTTAGGGAACTGGCCTCTTATCTTCCCCAGGTTCACAGTGAACTTTGCCTTGGGAACAAAACCAGAAGCCGACATCGCCTTTCACTTCAGTCCATGCTTTGACAGGAAGGACCAGGTGGTCTTCAACTCACTGCAGTCAGGCTGCTGGGGCAAAATGCAGATGAAACACAGTTTGCCCTTCAGAAAGGGAGACTGCTTCGAGCTGTTGGTGATGGTCCTGCAGGAGCATTACAAGGTCAGAGCTGGGCCAGCTCCCCTCAGGCAGCCCCTTTCCTTCAGTCCCTCAACTTCTTTTGTTGCTTACACTTATTTTATTTTATTGTTTTTGGAGGCTCCCCTCTTTCTGGTTCTGGGACCATTGTATCTAGACTCTAGAGGATCAAAGCCAGGATGCCTACAAATACAACATGAGCTCTGGCCATGGAACTATATCTCCATCCTCACTTGGTTAAATTTTTTTTTCTTCCTGTCCCTTTGTGGCTCTGATATTTGGGGTTGTCCTAGATTGAAATGCACACAAATGATAGTCATTTTGAGGGTGGAATGGAGATTCAAGCCAAAACCTCATAGTCACCAGCATATACTCTAGTGCTGAACTACATTCCAGCCGTTATCCCCTGTACACCAATTTTCCAGAGAGGATTCTTAGAGGATATGTAAAGCATTCTGGGTCATAGAGTCTATGTTACAACTAGACCCCAGGGCTAGTGTACAGGGGAGAAGGCACCAGCCTTCATAGAATTGTGGCAGTGCAAATCCCAGCAGCATATACTGTCCCGGAACACAGAGCCAAGAGTAGCTCTTGAGCACTGGGTTATGGGATCCTCTTTCTTACCCCTCAAAACAAGAGGACCTAGCCCTGAAAATTCAGACTGGGATTCTTCCTGATTTATACCTAACTGTGAATTCTATGGGCTCTCATATGCCACTTCTGAGCTGTTCCTCTTTGGGTGTCTAGTTAGAACTTAGGCTTCAGACATGCAGAGCATATTTTCTTCACTCAGTCATCTCTCCACTACCCATATGAGGTGAGTCTTGATGTCAATTGGACCTTAGCCCTGTAGACTCAAGGCTCTTACTTTGGGTCCTCAACATAGCTTCCCCCATAATTCTGCCTGCTAATGTTCCCAATACTTTGCTCCCTGTTTTTACCTTCCCAAGGTCCCATGTTGTCCTTGACTTTCCACTTGTCAACCAGGTGATGGTGAATGGAAATCCTTTCTATGAGTTTGTGCACCGGATGCCCCCCCAGGACGTCACCCACCTATATGTACTTGGAGACCTGACTCTCCAATTCATTGGCTTCTTTGACTGCAGTCTCAGCCCCAGCCAGGTTGGCAGTTTCTCTCATTGACTATATCTTGTCTTTTCTTTCCTTACTGAGAAGGGACCACAGATTCATAAATCAGTCCTTGAAATGCCTACTGTTCCCCCACCCCAATTTTTTAAAAAGAGGATGGAAAGAGAAGCAGGGGAGATCATTAGGAGCACTGGAGGCAGGCAAAGGGTTTTATTTTTTATTCTATTTTATTTTTTGTTTTTTGGATGTCACCCAGAGGTGCTCATGGGTTTCTTCTGGCTCTGTGCTCAGAAATTGCTCATGGCAGGCATGGGGAACCATAAGAGATGCCAGAATTTGAATCACCATTCATCTTGAGCTGACTGCATGCAATGCAAACACCCTAATGCTGTGCTATCTCTCCAGCCCTAGGGGCAAAGGGTTTTACGAGATGAAATGAGAGAGGTCAACAGGTTAGAGAGACAAAAGAGAGACAAAGACAAAAAGAGAGAAAGAAATGGGGAGAGGCTGAGCTCAGGAATTACACTTCCTGAGAAGGCAGCAATGTGCTAGAGGGTGTAAAAAAAGGGTGATGGGTGCCAAGAATTTCCAGGTGCACAGTGGTTAGTAGCAGAATGGAAGGAAAGTTGAGTTTAGAGATATGGTGTGAAGGGGTTCCAAGAGTGGGTTCATATCGGAGGAGAGGGTGGTTTTGAAAGTCCAGCACAGCAGAAAAACAGAGATAGGCCAAGAGTATTGGGACCTTTTATGGTTGTGCTTGGGTCACAACCAGCAATGTTCTGGTACTCTTCCTGATTCTGTGCTCTGAGGTCACTCCTTGGAACTAGGGATGACTGTGAGGCCTTGAGCATCTGAGGCCTCTGTTCAGCCTATTGAGGTTGACCTTGGTCCCTAGAACAGCCCTAGTCTAAAGAGTGGGATTTATTCGGAGAGCTCAAAGAGATGGAGACAGGCTATATGCAGACGGCTGATTTCCCCCCAGTATCACATGGCTCCCCCCACTCAAACACAGCAGAATCAGAAGTGGTCCCCAGAGCATTTTCAGGTGTGGTCCCCAAAGAAAACAACAAAGGCAGTCACTCATTGTTTACTATTTGTTCATTGGTGATCCTTAATGGGGCAGGTCTGTGGCTAATGAGCCGCAGTTGTCTGAGCATAAGGGATGGTAGAGTTGAGGTTGTCCTGGAGGGAACCCATCATGTCAGCCATCTATACATTCCGGGTGTCCCTCTTGGCCTCCTTTTTACTCTGTGTCCACAATGTGAAGCAAAAAAAAAAAAAAAAGATTAATTATGGAGGTGGATGGTGGTGAGCTGGTTGGACAGGTCTTTCTCCTCCATGCGCCTTCAACTCCCAGCTGGTGGGATCAGGATAGTGGCGATAAAATGATCCATATCAATCAGGTTTCAGAAGACATCAGCTTTATTCAAGGCCTAGTCACCTAGGCTAACCATTTAAGCAGCCTATCCCAGCTGCCCTGTCATCTTAACATGTTTCTTCTCCCTCAGCTCTCCTTCTCCTTCTCTCTTCCTGAATCTCTCTCATCAATCACCCAAATACTCTTCCTGCCCCTGAGTTAATCCTCTTGATACCTCCCAAAGACCCCTACCAGAAATGGGCAGGTCTTACCATCAGGTAAGGTTATGTAGAAGATGGGAGTGGGGTGACAACGGTGCACATGGTTACCCCTGTGAATCCCCTAAGTTTTTGATGTGGGGTGATGTGTTGCAATTCAGTCCTTGATGGGGCCAGAAGGTGATAGGATGGAGGATGAGGTCTTTCTCCTCCAACTCGAACCACTCATCTACCACCCTGTTCAGTTGGCGGATCTGAGTGTTCAGGATAGCGGCAGGTAGAAAACTCACAGGCAGTCAGACTTCAGGAGATATCAGCTTTATTCAGTGGATAAGGCTAAAGAAGAATTTGTCTGAGAATGACCCCTCACCTTCCTCAGACCCTTGCTGTTTATACACAAGAATCAGGTACCACCCTAGGGTGGGAGCAGAATACCAAGTAAGGAATAATCCAATATACTATCACCAGGTCACACCCTAGGGTGGGACACAATTATTGATTAGGGTAGGATAAGTAACCTAACATCTCCCCCTTCCTAAATATAAATGAAGGGTAGTAAGCTTTTGTATTCCTGGCTCCACCTTTAGCCAAAGGCGAAAACCTTAATATTCCCATAGCAACAAAGTTTAAATTGTAAAATTAACGTATCAGACCTTTCCATAAACATAACTTTTCTTCAAAATATACCTGTAGGGCCCGGAGAGATAGCACAGGGTGTTTGCCTTGCAAGCAGCCGATCCAGGACCAAAGGTGGTTGGTTCGAATCCCGGTGTCCCATATGGTCCCCCGTGCCTGCCAGGAGCTATTTCTGAGCAGACAGCCAGGAGTAACCCCTGAGCAACGCTGGGTGTGGCCCAAAAACCAATATATATATAAACCAATATATATATATACATATATATAGAATATATATATATACCTGTAACTTAAATTTTTCCTAATGCTTATTTAACCAAGCACTATCCTGGAACTTCCTTGTTCCTATTCTTTTTAATGCTATTTAACCAAGCATTTTTTCTTGGAACTTTGTTCCTATTAATCTTTCCCTAAACACAAGTACAAGAACATTTACACAGAACATACATTTCGAAAACAGGCTATAGTAAAACATTATGTAATTAGGAACATTACTTATGGGAAGCTATAAAGCACGTTGAAATCAGCAAGAAAATGACTTAGATCAAGAGATACACCTGAACCGAGTTAGATGCAGGCGGTTTTAAATCAGATCTTTCAGTTGGGCTTCACTGTTTTCTCCTTTCTTTTTTTTTAATTTTTATATCACCACCAAATAGTCCAAACATGAATACGCTGTGGACTTCCCCACTTCAACCATCAACAAATTGTCCAGATGTGAAAAGTCTGTGGGCTTTCCCATTTTTACCCATCACCAAATTGTCCAGACACTGGGCTTTTCCCAGGTCGCTCACTATGTGGCTTTACTTTCGTGGTGTCCTGGGCCCCACGGCTGGGTCCGGGCGGGAGCCACTAGCGCAGTTCCACTCGCCTGGTCTGGATCTCCGCAGCTACAGTCTGTCAGCTCTCTGCACCACCTGGCCGCTGAGTTTCATTTGCTTCTTAGCAGGAAGGGAGCAGTCCAGTGCTTTTTGCTGAGAGTGATCCACCGCCTGTTGCCGCTTCTGCTGCCAATGCTTGGGCTATCACTGCGGGTGTGTCTGGTTGTTCAGAGGTAGGGTGGTCCGAGTTGAAAGTCGGAAATTTCAAAAGTCGAAACCCATGTTCAGGCTGGAGGTCATACTCAGGATATCAGTCCGTTTAGAGAAGCTTTTTTCTTCCTGGTCCTTTTCCAATTAGGGCTCTCCATCAATCTCTGAGTAGGTTTTTGGAAAAAAGGACTTTTTGCAGCAAAGTCTAAGTCTTGGACCTCGGATGGGGTGATCCAAACTTTCACCTCCCCTCCGTCACTGGTCCTTCTGCCCCCCAAAGGGGTCTTGGTCATCTTTAAAAGTGGCTCCACATGGCTCAAAGTTTGGGGCTCACTCCAGCTGAAAAGAGCCAAAATCAAACACAAGAACAAGAATCTCACTATGCTGTCTTGGTCCAGGGTTCAGGTCCATGTTAGGGCACCATATGTTGCATATCAGTCCTTGGATAGGGCTGGATAGTATGAGATGGAGAGGCCTTTCTCCTCCAGCCCAGGCCATACATCTGCAAGCCACATTAATCATTCAAAAAGGGCGGATGTTGGGTTACTGACCCTACCCTAATCAATAATTGTGTCCCATCCTAGGGTGTGACCTGGTATATTGGATTATTCCTTACTTGGTATTCTGCTCCCACCTAGGGTGGTACCTGATTCTTATGTAAAAAACCAAGGGTCTGAGGAAAGCTGGGGATCATTCTGGGACTCATTCTTCAGTCTTATCCACTGAATAAAGCTGATATCTACCCGCTGCTATCCTAAACCCTCCAACTTGCAGACTGAACAAGGTGGCAGACAATTGATCTGAACTGGAGGAAAAAGACATCACTCCATCATCATCCACCTTCATCCAGCCCCATACAAGGACTGATATGCAACAGTGATGTATTTCTCTTTGATGTGGGGTTCCATTCCTGATTCCCCTCATGATTTCTGTCTTCTCTGTTTCTCTTGTAGGCTGCTTTAAGAAGCAACCTGCTTACCTGTAACCCGCCAGTAAGTGGAGGGTCATGGACCATGGGGGTCTGGGATGGAAATGTGAGGCTTCATGACCAACTCTAAGTGGAGCTCACCAGCACCTCGAGAAATGCTGACCCATAGAGATCTGGTGTAGACATTTGCTGACAGTTCTACTCTTTCTCTTCTTTCCTTGACAGCCAATGCAGGCACCTCCCGTCTTCAACCCGGTAAAATAGCCCCTGGAGCTTTGTGACGGGTGGTCCAGTGGTAGGCAGAAACTGATGGAAGGTGGGAGGCTGGTTTGGGGGTGCTCTGAGAAAGGAGGATATAGTGTAGCTGAGGGAGAGGGGTATGAAGGGGTGAAAATGGAAGGCTAGGGGGTCTCTGAGGAGCAGTGGATACCCCACTCTGGTGTCTTGTGATTCAGACATATGGGGCTTCATACTCTCATCCACAGCCAGTGCCATATGTGGTGAATCTGCTGGAGGGCCTGATCCCAAATAAAACCTTCATTATAAAGGGCGTTGTTCTGCGTGCAACCAGCAGGTACATATCAAAGTGGACATGGGGATCAACAGTATCAACCCCAAAGTACAGTTTTCAAGATCCTCCTCACTTGAGGAGCATGTGCTGACCCCTGAGTGCTGACTTCCAACTTCTTCTCTGCCTCCAGTATTGCCATCAACTTCCGTGTGGGAGCCACGGGGGACATAGCCCTGCACATCAACCCCCGTATCCAAGAGGGTATTGTGGTGAGGAACAGTTTCCTGAATGGCCAATGGGGACCTGAGGAGACAAGCATCTCCTGCAATCCCTTTGTGCAAGGACGGCCCTTTGACGTGAGTTCTGATCTCCTCCCCTGTTCCTGGAAATGCTGCACATCCCCCCAACTCACCTTGCCCTTCTTCTGCAGCTATTTATCTGTGCCAGCCCCTATGGCTTCAAGGTGTTTGCCAGTGGCCAGCACATCTTTGACTACCAATATCGGATGTTTGTCTTCACCACAGTCAACATGCTGACAGTCGATGGGGATGTCTCCTTGTCCTACATCCATGTCTGAGCTGCACCGAGGGAAGCCAGAGAGGGACACCCCCCCCCAGGCCATGCACCTTAGTCTGAGGGTGTCTTACCAATGTGTGTGTATGTTTCTTTCAAATCAAAACGATTGGAGTTTCCCCTGTAATCTGTGGTCAATCTTTGTTTTGGTGCAAATCAAATAAAATATCATTTGAAAGTACTTGTTCATCCAGGCCTGCTTTTGTGCCATATTCTAGTGAAGGTTTAAATTCTCTAGAAGGGCAGACATTTTGGGGCTTCCCCCAGCTTACTTCAACCTGGGAACTTTGATCTTCTCCAGCATTAATCCCTTGAAGGCGTGCCTCGGCTGAGGTGTGTCTTTTCGGCCGGAATTGTGGATAAGAGACTCTGCTGGGCCCCTTAAGCTCAGCAGATATTTTGGGGCTTCCCCGGGCTTGCTTCAACCTGGGAACTTTGATCTTCTCTGGCATTCATCCCCTGGTGGCTTGCCTCGGCTGAGGTGAGTGTTTCTGGGCCGGAGTTGAGGATAAAGCTGACTGCTGGGCCCCTTAGGCTCGGCAGACATTTTGGGGCCTCACCCGGCTTGCTTCAACCTGGGAACTTTGATCTTCTCCAGCATTAATCCCTTGAAGGCGTGCCTCAGCTGAAGTGTGTCTTTTTGGCCGGAGTTGTGGATAAGAGACTCTGCTGGGCCCCTTAGGCTCGGCAGACATTTTGGGGCCTCTAAGTCTAGAACATCCAAATTTCTTTTCATAAACTTCTCTAAACAAAATCCAAAGAACATTCCTGCAGATAATACAGTTTGAAAGCATGCTGCTACATAAGGTACACAATAAAACATTACGTATAGCAATTGGGAAACATTCAGTAGGATAGCTGAGAACTTTTAAAACTCTAACATGCCTTTACCCCAGAATTCTTCAAATTAATATATTAAACCATTAAAGTTAGATACAAAATTTTCTGCTTGCAGTGGGGTGTAGAACAAAACAGTAAACTCCATACAGGCATAACACAATTTAACCAGCAATATAGTGACTGAAAAAAATATGGTCAAGTGATAAGCCTAGGAAAAAGTTAATTTTTTGGAGGTAACTCAGGTGCAGGAAGTTCTGAAAGCAGCTTCTTCTTGACTGGTCATCAGCTGGTCTTGGTTCTTCCATCTTCTCCATCTTTACCTTCTGTGTTAAGCTGCCAAGGCCATCTGGGCTGGAAAGTCTGATAGTTCCAGAGCTGAAATCTGGGTGTGGGAAGCGGCGACTGCCTGCTGCTGTTCCCATTTCAACAGGACCCTCCCCTGGCTTCTTTCCAATCAGTGATTTCTATAAGTTTCTTCAGATTGGGAGGCTGAGATCCTTGAAAAAGGCACCTTTGGTAGGAGTAAGGTTGGGTGCCTTGGCCTCTGGGGATGTGCTCCAAGTTTTCAGTTTCCCTCCCTCACTGCTAGTTTCTGAAGGAGCCTCCACCATATTCAGAACAGGCACCATATAAGCCAATATTCTGGACTCTTCATTCTTAGTTCAGTACAAAAAACCCCAAGATCACCCACTAAGAGTCAAGGCACTCACCATTGCTGAGGTTTTCTTGAGTTCTCAGGTCCTGTGTCCATGTTCAAGCACCATTTGTTGATTTAATATAAAATATAAAGTCTAAAGTCCACTGTCCATGTGTTTGGGTGAGTTCTTTTTTGGCACAGCATGGCCCAACACCTTTAGCTTTTTTGGCCAGCAGGTCTGAAGATTGCAGGAGAATGGCAGAGAAAATATCACAAGCATCCAGTTGAAGTTTCATCAAAGTCAGCCAGCATTATTTCATGGCTTTTTCTTTGCCATGTGCCTTTCTGCTCTCCTTTCTTGCTGCTTTCCTCTGGCTTTCTACTTTTTACTCTCTTTCTCTCCCCTCAGCCAGACTCTTCTACCTGCCCATTCAAGCTGTAGGCTCTTCTGATCATTCAGGTGGGTTAAACAGGAATTTGGGGGCGAGGGGGATATCCATATTAGCCCTGTAGACTCAAGCCCTGACTCTTGGTCTACAGCATAGCTTCCCCCATAATCCTGCCTGTTAATGTTCCCTATACTATACTTTCTTTTTGTTTGTTTGTTTTTGTTTTTGTTTTTGTTTTTGGGTCACCCCTGGCAGCGCTCAGGAGTTATTCCTGGCTCTATGCTCAGAAATCGCTCCTGGCAGGCTAAAGGGACCATATGGGATGCTGGGATTCGAACCACTGTCCTTCTGCAAGGCAAAACCTTACCCCCATGCTATCTCTCCTGCCCCTCTATACTGTACTTTCTACTTATACCTACTCAAGGTCCCATGTTGTCCCATGAAAGTCCCATGATTTCCCCCTTGTCATCCAGGTGATGGTGAATGGAAATTCTTTCTATGAGTTTGAGCACCGGATGCCCCTCCAGAAGGTCACTCACCTGCATGTACATGGGGACCTGACAGTCCAATCCATCAACTTTATTGACTGCAGTCCTAGCCCCAGGCAGGTGGGAAGTTTCTCTCATTGACTATATCCTGTCTTTCCTTTCCTTTCATTGGCTAGTTTACTGAGAAGGGACCATGAATCCCTGAACCAGTCCTTGAAAAGCCTGTTGCCCCACAAAATTTAAAAAAAAAAGAAGATGGAAAGAGAAGAAGGGGAGAGCATTAGGAGGGCTGGAGGCAGGCAAAGGTTTTCATTCAGCAGTTGAACTGAGAGAGGTAGACAAATAAGAGAGACAGAGACAAAGGGAGAGAGAGATGGGGAGAGGCTGCACCCATGAATTAGAATCCCAGAGAAGACAGCAGAGTGGCTGGAGGTGTCAAAAGGGGGTGATGGGTGCCAAGAATTTCCATGTGCATAGTGATTGGTAGCAGAACAAGAGGAAAGTTGAAGTTAGAAAAGTTGTGAGTAGGGTATTCAAGGGGGAAGTGTATATGGGAGGAGAGGGAGTTCCTGAAGACCCAGGCCCAGCAGATAAACAGAGAGGGGACAAGAAATTTGGGGCCTTTTATTGTTGTGCATGGGTCACACCTGGCAAAGTTCAGGGACTCTTCCTGATTCCTTGCTCTGAGGTTAGTCCTTGGAACTAGAGATAACTGTGAGGCCTCGTGCATCTAAATCAGTGGTCCTCAAACTATAGCCCGCGGGCCACATATTGTATTTGTATCTGTTTTGTTTCTTCATTGCAGAATAAGATATATGCAGTGTGCATAAGAATTCATTCATAAGTTTTGTTTTTACTATAGTCAGACCCTCCAATGGTCTGAGGAACAGTGAACTGGCCCCCTGTTTAAAAAGTTTGAGGCCTGTGCTCAGCCTGTCAAGGTTGACCTTGGTCCCTAAAACAGTTTGAGTCTAAAGGAGTGGGCTACACTGAGAGGGCTCAAAGGGATGGAGACAGGCTATGTGCAGGAGCCTGGTTTCCCCCAGTGTCACATGGTCCCCCTAGCACAGCAGAATCAGAAGTGGTCACTAGTGCATCTCCAGGCGTGGCCCCAAAAGAAAGCAACAAATGAAGGGAGTCACTCATTGATTACTGTTTGCTCACTGGAGATTCCTAATGGGGCAAGTCCTTGGCTAATGGTCTGCAGTTGTCTGAGTACATGAGACTGTAGAGATGGGGCTGTTCGGAGGGCACCCATCATGTAATCCAGCTATAAGTTCAGGTGTCCCTCTTGGCCTCCTTTTTCCCTCTGTGTCCACAATGCACATGATTATGCCTGTGTATCCCATGCATTTTTGATGTGGGGTGATGTATTTCACTTTGATATAGGATTCAAAGCCAGAGGAGCTTGAACCCTCTCGTGGCTGCAGTCCTCTCTGTTTCTCTTGTAGGCTGCTGTAGGATGCAACCCGCTTTGTTGTAACCCGCCAGTAAGTGGAGGGTCATGGACCACAGGGGTCTGGGGTGGGAATGGAGCTCCATGACCAGCTTTTAGTAGTGCTCACCAACACCTTGAGAAATGCTGGCCTGTAGAGATCTGGTGTAGATATTTGCTGACAATTCTACTCTCTCTCCTTTCCTTGACAGCAAATGCAGGCACCTCCAGTCTTCAACCCGGTAAAATAGCCCATGGGACCAGGTTTTGCATGGGGTAATCCAGTGGTTGGCAGAAACTGATGGAGAGTAGAGAGACCTTTTTGGGGGTTCTCTGAGAGGGCAGGATGTGATGTGGGCTGAGGGTGAGGAGTAGGAAGGGGAGAAGGTGGTGGACTAAAATGTCAAAGAGAGCAGTGGGTACCCCACTCTGGTGTCTTGGGATTCAGACATAAGGGGCTTCATGTTCTCACCCACAGCCATTGCCATATGTGGTGAATCTGCTGGAAGGTCTGACTCCAAATAAAACCTTCATCATCAAGGGCTTGGTCCTACACTCAACAGACAAGTACAGAACTAAGTGGAGATGAGGGTCCACAGCATCAAAGTCCAGTTCCTAGGCTCCTCCTCATTTGAGGAGCATGTGTTGACCCCCTTGGTGCTGACTTCCACCTTCCTTTCTGCCTACAGTATTGCCATCAACTTCAGTGTGAGAGCCATGGGGGACATAGCTTTGCACTTCAACCCCCGTGTCCCAATAGGTGTTGTGGCGCGTAACAGCTTCCTTAATGGCCAATGGGGGCCTGAGGAGACAAGCCTCTCCTGCAATCCCTTTGTGCCAGGACAGCCCTTTGATGTGAGTCCTGCTCTTTCCAGCTGTCCCTGAAAATACTGTGTGTCACCCCCTACCCCTACTCACCCTTCTCTTCTCCTGCAGCTGCTCATCTGTGACAGCCCTATGGCTTCAAGGTGTTTGCCAATGGCCAGCACATCTTTGACTACCAATATCAGATGTTCGTCTTCACCACAGTCGACATGCTGACCATAGCAGGGGATATCCGCTTGTCCTATGTTCATGTCTGAGCTGCACCTAGGGAAGCCAGAGAGGGACATCCCCCAAGACATGCACTTAAGTCACCAATCAAATGTCCGAAGGTGTCTTAGCAAATATGTGTATCTGCTTCTTTAAAAATCAAAATGATTGGAGTTTCCCTGTAATCTGTTGTCAAGCTTTGTTTTGGTGCAAATCAAATAAAGTAGCAATTGGAAGTACTTGTTTATCCATGGCTGCTTTTGTGTCACATTCTAGAGAAAGTTCAAATTTTCCACATCTGAGAGCCAGAGGGGATAGTACAGGCAGGGTGTTTGTCTTGCATGTAGCCAACCCAGGTTCAATCTCTGACATTCCATATGTTCCTGAGTCTGCCTGGAATGATTTCTGAGCACAAGGTCAGGCATTGTCTGGTGTGAACCAAAAACAAAAAAAAAAATTTTTTTTCCACATCTAGGTCCCTCCTGCTAGCTTAGTAACTACCATCAGAAAGGAGAAGAGGAGGCAATAATTGTTATCTTACCTGCAAGGATAGAGTTGCTAAATTGGATTATGTGACCGTCTTCCTCTAAGTTCGATCAATGCACTCTGAGAGGAAAGTTTTTTCCTGAGAATTTAGTAAGGGCGCAACATGATCCCAGTATTGCCCAAAATGTGTACTTTGGACTCTGCAACTTTGAGAGTGACCCATGTCTCCACTGCAGAGATGTTACTCATATAAGCATGAATAGACCCTGTGACCCACACTAGAGTGGAAATCCCAAAGCCTCCTCCAGTCTGATAGAGGCCACTGTGTATGCTATGTTGTGAGGATGCAGGTATTTGTTATGCCTGGGGCAGGAGTAGGATATGTTCCTGCACCTCAGCTACTCAAGTCCCTCTCCCATGCTCTGTCTGTTTGCACCCTAGCCAGGGACCTGGCATTACTGAGCCATACGAGGAACCTGGGCCTATGACAATGGAAGTATATTAAGGCTAAATCCTCTCATGCAATGGAGAACAAGTTGAGAGTTGTGTTGCCCTTTAATTTGGGCTGATCTCTACAAGGTCCCAAGACCAGCTGACATCATGAGGAAGCTGGAACGGGCCACTGTCATGAATGCGCCTCATGTTGGTCTCATTCTCCATTGCTTATTTTACTCCTTTTCTTTTTCTATTCTATCCTTTGTTTTTTGTTTGTTTTGTTTTACTATGTTGGAGGTATTGTTCAGAAGACAAAGAATAATCCATCTTGTCCCTGATCCGGTTTTTGTGGGATTTTTAATACCTAGTGTATTGATCTATGAATAAAATATTCATATGCTCTAGAATAGATTGACCTTCCTCCCTAGTGGAGCCTAAATTGGAAATTGCCTCATAATTTCATCCAATCCAGAGAATAAATGATCTCATAGAGCTTGCTGTGACTCATTTGCTCAATTATGGTCTTTTCCATGCCTTGGGAGGCAGGTTATAATATGACCCCTTGTCTCCTTCCTGATGTACCCTGTAGATAGATCACAAAACTGAATACCTTCCCTGCCTGTATCTCATCAGCCCATCTCTGAACAAGGGACCAAATAGGATTCTTTTCCTCATGGGTGTATCAAGCTATAAAAAGAACAGTGATGCTTTCTCAAGTTAGATCTAAAGCTACAGTGGAACTTCTAATGAAATGGCTGGGATTTGGGCTAAAAGAGTCCAGCCCAATTTCAATCTGAGAAGGCAGAACCTTGATTGGGTAGAACAGAAACCCGGATGGTGTCATGATCTCCAACTGGAGCCTCTTAGAAGGGCAACATTTTATGGGAAGGGGAGTTGTTAAGGATTGAGATTTGAGTCTCCTGAATATTCTCAAGTGTTCAGGAATGGGTGTAAGAAGGTGATAGCATGGATCAGCAAGAGACCTTCCTGCAGGTAGGTCTGAGAGTAAAACATCTTACAGGAGATCTCTGGAAAGTGAGGCTAGGAAACGACTAAAACACATGTGACTGGGCAGGTGAAGGGAGCTCTCTTGGGAGA
The DNA here is from genome assembly GCF_024139225.1 of Suncus etruscus. Lineage (NCBI taxonomy): Eukaryota > Metazoa > Chordata > Mammalia > Eulipotyphla > Soricidae > Suncus > Suncus etruscus. The sequence continues at coordinate 83,263,817 of NC_064861.1, read as the reverse complement.
CAGCCATAGAACTTGGTCATCCTCATTGCCATCCAGTTTCCTAGCTTCCAGCAATAAAGATCTAGCTGAGACATAGGGCCATATGCCAAGGTCCCATAGGATGGCCTGGGTACCTGAGCTGGGAGCTCGTAGAGTGGCCACATTTCATGACAAAGATGCCTGGCGTGTTTTTCCTTTAGATTTTCAGAACGACCTTTTTTTCTCCCAAGAATTTATCCTATATGTGTATTGGTGGAGATGAATAAGATAAATGGTGTTTAACTCATCTTTGGGGCTCCCAGTGTCATCTAGACAGAGCTCAACGTCTAGTCTGAGCTTTTGAAGATGCATGCCAAATGTCCCTAATCCAAGGCTTAACCTACTAGACTAGGTATAACTTCCTTTCTTGTTGAGCAATTATGTGGTTTTTTTCATATTGGGGTAAAAGAGGGGTAGAGTGACTCACCAATTGATCAATATCTGAGTTTAAATGCTGTGAGTCAATCAGACATCTGTGCTGACTCTATGGAAAATAGGATGGATGACAGAGAAAGAAAGTGGAGAGAAAGGACCATTTCTGGCACCAGGTAATGGCAAAGAGAAAGTCTGTGAGCTAGTAGATTTTGGGTTCAATTCAAGGCCTTTCCCCTCTCAGGAGATAGAAGGGAAAGAGAGAACTAATAAGAGATCTGCAGACAGAGAATTTGGACATGGGGGAGTGTAGGAGTGGGGAAAGAAGTAACCCTGAGATCACACAGGGATACAGGGTGACTCCCAGACTCATCTGGTCAGGATTCTGTTAGACTTAACCCCAACCACAAATTCCTCAATTCCTACAAGTCAAACAGATTCTTTCTTGTGAGAGAGGAGAGAGAGAGAAGAGAGAGAGAAGAGAGAGAGAAGAGAGAGAGAGAGAGAGAGAGAGAGAGAGAGAGAGAGAGAGAGAGAGAGAGAGATTATCTTTAATGCTTCCGGCATCGGCATCTATTCATCAAAGGGGGAAATCCACAGGTATTCTGGGTTTGGAGTCTATCAGAATCCCCATGAGAAAAGCAATGGGTTAGAATTAAACTTAGTAAAAAAGCTGTCAGATATAGGGACAATTAATCTATAACATAAGAGCTGGGTATATGACATGTGAGGAAAGCCTTCTCAAAAAATTTTATTGGAAAAACCAATACCTACTTTCAAAAAACTGAATCCAAATTAATATCTTATATACAACAGTTAATTCAGGAGCCAGAGAGATAGCATGGAGGCAGGGCATTTGCCTTGCATGCAGAAGGACAGTGGTTCGAATCCAGGCATCCCATATGGTCCCCTGAGCCTGCCAGGAGAGATTTCTGAGCATAGAGCCAGGAGTAACCCCTGTGCACTGCCGGGTGTGACCCAAAAAACCAAAACAAACAAACCAAAAAAACTTTTTGTTAATTCAAAGGCCTAGAGATTTGAATCACAATTCAAGTTGGTATATCTCTAGGATGGGATCACAGAAACAGGAACTTTTACATTCTAGGGAGCACCACTTCCTTTTGTTTTGTTTTGTTTTGGGGTCACACCTCATGGCACTAAGGAAGACATGCCCTTCCACTGGTTTGTAAGATGATGTCATATATCATTATACAAATGTGGTCTGTAGGATGACCAATCAGCTCACCTATGCTGCGTGGCCATGAGTCCAAGTGAGGGTAGCCAATGTCTACAAAATTCAGGCATGTCTAAGCAAATCTTACTTGTTTTCAGGGTGCAGGAACTGCCATGTTAAGGATGAGTTGTGTTCCTTTTGTGGAGTGACTTCTTGGAGGGTGAACCCTAAATTATTTTCTTATTGAGTAGGACTTCAAGGGTTACCTGAAGAACACATTTTGGTTTGGTTTGGATTTGTGGACATACCCAGAAATATTTAGTCCTACTCCTGGCTCTAGTTTCAGGGATCAGTCCTGTTGGTGCTCAGGGGACCAGATAGAATACTGGGGATTGAACCCAGTTTTATGCAATACTCAATGACCAGTCAGGAATATCGTGGTCTCCAACATAGGACTTTTCTTCATGGAACTGTACAGAGGACCAGAGAAATGGTGGGTACTCAGGGCTGAAGCTTGAACAGAGGACCCTAGAAACATTTCTTGACACATTGCATCATGAACTGAAAGGTGCCATTTTTTTTTTGTCCTCTTTGGTTGAAGTGGGTACACAGGCTCAGGTACTTGCTCTCAAGTAATCAAGATTGAAAGCAAGAGTCTGGACCTCAAGTACCCAAATTCAGGATACTTTTTATTGGAAAAAAAAAGGAATGGGAAGCAGTGAAGCTCCCAGACTGAAGAAGAAGCCTCATGCCCCAATTCTTAAGGATTGGGGAACCACAGGTCTGGAAGCAAATGGTGACACAGGACATAATCCACACAAGATTGAAGAGAATAAAACAGGTTCAAAAACTTCCACCACATGGGGCCCGGAGTGGTGGCATGGAGTGGTAAAGCATCTGCCTTTCCTGCGCTAGCCTAGGATGGACCGCAGCGCGATGGCCCACCATCCCATATAGTTCCCCAAGCCAGAGAGATTTTTGAGCACATAGCCAGGAGTAACCCCTGAGCGTCACCGGATGTGACCCCCCAAAAAAACAAAAACAAAACAAAATAAAAAACTTTCACCACAAGCTTCTGAAAGCTCACTAGCAAATGATACAAGCAGGCAGATTGTGGAAACTGAAACCACTAGCAGTTTCTCCCTGAGACCAGAGGTCTTTATTGGGAAGAGAGAGACCAATCCTCGGGGTGGAGAGCAGGTAGGGACAGGGGACCAAACCAGAGGTATTTCCATGAGTGACAAGCACCAGCAAAGAAGAATTATACGGAATAGAGTGCAGACCAGTTACTTCAACACCAGACTATGGGAGGGTCTCCTAAAGATCAATTCTCAGAAGCTTTCCCCTTTTATACTATTTTATACCTTTTTTTCAGGGCAGCACACCCAGTGATGTTCAGGTCTTACTTTTGGCTCTACTCTCAGGAATTATTCCTGGCTGGGAACCAAATGGGTCCACTGCATGGACCATTACTATGGGGGAGATAGAGGATGATGAGATGAATAACTCTCCTACATTCTCCAGGTTTACCAGGAACCACTGTGAAGGAAACTGAGGAAAACCTGGGAAGTGAAAAACAACTCACAAGGTAAGGAGATGTCCGAATCACCTGAGCATAGCAGCTGCAGCTGGCTAATTGAGTTCAAAACAGTGTGTTCCTCAAGCCACATCAGCTTCAACTGAAATTTTTGCTGCTGTTGTTGTTTATTGGGCCACACCGATGACGCTCAGGGGCTACTCCTTGTGGCCTTCCAAGGACCCCAACCAGCGGGTAAAGCTGGGGACCACGTCAGTAATTCACAATTCTCAAAGAAGATTCCGGCCTGAAATAGAAGAGGGACTGGGAAATAATGAGACTCGAGACGAGGGTTTCCGATCAAGAGTCCGTTTAATAAAGGAAAAAATAGACCTTTTATAGACAATGCAAAACAGAGAGAGTAGGGGCGAGGCACAGTAAGAATTGCTGTAACTTTCCACGGGAATATCTTGATTTTCCAAGGTTAATAAGATTATCATCAGTCAAGAGATTTACATTATCTTTGAGCAACAAAATACAAAATCTAATCTCAGCTTGGGCCTTTTGACCCCTGTCTTTACAAGGACATCTTGGAGCCTAGTAACTCCCTAGCTCTAGGCTATTTCTATTTCTTTGGGTCCAAGGGCAAAGAAGGCCACAGGCAGCTTGTAAGCACTTTGGCTAAGACTTTCAGAAACTCCATTTTGATTAGTGAGAGGGCTTTTTAATTATTCCAAACAGTCTCCAACAACTCCTGGTTCTGTGCTCAGAAATAGCCTCGGTGGACCATATGGGATGCCAGGGATTAAACCCGAGTTCGTCCCAGATCTGCAGCAAGCAAGGCAAACTAACATCTGAGTGACATGCTATCACTTTGGTCCCCCTTCTACTGACATTTAGCTTGTGCAAGAATATTTGCTTGTTTATTGGAATATATAAAACAGTGCAAATCCTTTGTTCAAGACAAGAGTTGCCAAGGTTACCTGGTAGGAATAAACTCCGTTCTCTTCCACCCACCTTGACTGCAATCTCCATTATTTAACAATTCCCTAATACCACCTACATCTTCCTCATGACATCCCATACCAACAGTCCCACACTGTGACTATTCCCCTTTTGTCTCTACCACCTTCAATCTAGGATGGTAGAGATTAAATAGAACTTTGTCAATAAAAACCAGGTGGAAGGTCAGTCAAAAAATGCAGGTTCTTGATGGGACCCTTATTCTGTCCTTCCACCTGGTCTAAATTGGAGTGGAATTATTGCTTCAGTGTCTATTAATTCTCCACACATGAAAAGCTGCTATTAAAAAGAGGGTTACCGTAGGGCTGAGGCCTTTGTACAGTGGGTAGGGCATTTGCTTCACATGTTGACCAACCCAAGTTTAAGTCCAACCATCTATTATGGTCCCCTAAGCACTACCAGGAGTAACCCCAGAGCATCACTGGGTGTGGCTCCTCCAGATAAAGAAATTAAAAGATGGTTACCATTTCCTAAATCAAACAAACCAGACATTACTCGACAAATTCTTCCCTTTAAGCTATGAATTCGAAGTGGGTTCCACCTCTTCTCCCATAAATTGTTACTTTACTGGACAGAAATGCGTGAAGCTCAGGCTCTTATGTAGCCAAATAGATAGAAAAAAAAAAAAATAAGTGGTGCTGGCTAGATAGCTGTAGTATAGAATAGGCTCAGACTTTGTTTGGGGGCCTGTTCTGCCATCTCTTCCCCCAACAAGACTTCTTCACTCAAACAAGTATTTCACTCTCTGTTGAAACAACCTATTAAATGGCAAGAAAAATTTTCCATAGGATCATGGAAGAAAGCCATGATCTTTTGAACAACAGTCAAAAACTTTACAATTTGGTTTTCTGGTCATGGTAAACCCTTGAGGGATGAGAAAAGATTATTCCACTCAGGAAATAAATAAAATTTGTATCCAGTGGATATGAGCCATTAGAAATGTTATAAGCTGGAGGGTGTTTAGTTTTGCCCTAATAAATAAGCTGGTTACGCCAGTTTTAAGTCTGCAAAGTAACATCCACCTTGAGTTTTTATCAAGAAATTTAGCTAGTTTTGGGATTGCCTCTGCAGAAAGAGGTTTGGCCTTTTTTTAAATTATAGTTGTTGTTTTGATTTTGCATCACACCTGGCAGCATTCAGTGTTGGTTCACATCTGGCTCTGATCTCAGAAATTACTCATGGTAGGTTTTGGGGGGACTATGTGGAATGCTGAGGATAGGACCTGGGTCAGCTGGTGCAAGGTAAATGCCCTTCTTGTTCTGCTATTTCTCCACCCTAGGACATTTTATTTTTAAGTGATGAATTTTGCTTTTATTTGTACAAAATAAGCAGACAATTTGGTTTCTGCCTATAAAAGTCAACTTGGAAAAAAAAAACAAAGGAGTGCCAGGCTATATACATTGTGCCTGAGCACAAGTCGCCCTCATCTCCCTTCTTGGGATGTGAATGTTCATATCTTCATATATTACTACACATTATTATTATTATTACATATATATACATTACTACATATACTGAGATGTGTACTGGGACTATTCACCTTTGAAGTAACCTAGTTTCTCTTGAGAATATTACTCTCTATTTCTCTGTCTCTGTCTATCTCACTCTCTCTCTCCTTCTGACTTTCCTTTACTGCACAAAGCAAGCCTCATACCAGTCTCATCAATTCTAGATTGATTTTCCCAGCCATTCCCAGGGTGGCAGAGGTGAATAGAAAGCAAGTAGCAGATTTCTTCTCTCTCACACTTCACATATCACCTGGGCACCCACACCAGCTTCATCTCAAACACACATCTCAGGAGGGCAGATGCAAGAGGCATGTGCTCAGGCACCATGTGCATGTGCTGGCAATACACATATGCATTATCCTTTTTTGCAAGTGGGCTTTTATAGGGTTTCTCCTGACCTGCCCTACATGGTTTTTTTCCCCTGGGTAGAGCTCGTTGCTAGGGTGGTTGCCAAGGAAAGAGCCAGGACAGTTGATGGCCTGTGACCTTCCTTCCTGCCCTTTGTTCCTGCTGGAGCTTCTCTTGGAGAGTGGGTGGGGGTCCAACCCTTCTTTAGATCTGCAATGGAGTCATGTAAAGGTCATATCAGGCCTTAATTTCTGGGTCCACATGCTGGATCCTGGCAACCTTCAGGCTAGTTGGTTTTTTCATTATCCAAGTATTTATTGCCATGGGGACGCTTTCCCAGTCTGCCTGCTTTGTGTGAAACTCTGGCCAGCTGTCGTGGTGTAGGAGTAGTCGGTTTTCACTCTATTCAGAATATTTCTTCTTTGCTGGTGCTTGTTACTGATGAACTGGAAGTATCTCTGGTTTGGTCTTATCCCTACCTGTTCTGCAGCCAAAGGAGTGGTCTTTCTCTTCCCAATGAAGACCTGGGCTCTCAGGGAGAAGATGCTTTAGGTTTTGATTTCTACAACTAGTCTATCTGCCTACTGGTATCTTTTGCTAGTGAGCAGAGAGCTCATGGTGGAATTGTCCTGAATTTGTTTTATTCTCTTCGATCTTGCGTGGCTTATTACTTATGCCTGCCTTTGCTTCCAGGTCCATGACCACCAATCCCTCAGGATTGATCTGAGTCCACACTGCCACCCTATGGGGCACAGGAGTATTTTTTATCTCAGGGAGCACTGGGAACTATCTGGCTTGTGGTTGTAGAGGTGACACAGACACATTTTTTTGTTTTTGTTTTTGTTTTTGGGCCACACCCGGCAGAGCTCCTGGCTGTCTGCTCAGAAATAGCTCCTGGCAGGCACGGGGGACCATATGGGACACCGGGATTCGCACCAACCACCTTTGGTCCTGGATTGGCTGCTTGCAAGGCAAACACCGCTGTGCTATCTCTCCAGCCCCACAGACACATTTATTAACTTCTGATTTTTTTTGTTTGTTTGTTAGCTTTCATTTTGAAGCCTCACTGGGTGGTGCTCAGAATTTACAACTGGGATCAGGGATTACTCCTGGCTATGGCTCAGGGGATTACCATATAGGGTACGAGGATTAAACCTGGGTCAGTATGTGCAAGGCAACCGCCTTACCCACTATACTGTCTCTCTGGCCCCTGGCTAATTATTCAGAAGTCCTTGTACTAGATGAGAGCCATTTGATTTGTTTACCAGCATTATGGGAACATTAAGTAGATATTGGGTTTGTTGGAGACCAAGAAGCCCACCCAACCGGTGGTCAAAGATCACCTTTGATAATGTAAAATGCAAAAGGAAGTTTATTTGGCTAGCCAGGCCCCTGAAAAGACAAGGACCCTGGGTAAAAAGAACAGGCAGATTATATAGGCCTAACAGACTTTAGCAGGCAAAACATTTCATTAGTTAATACATACAGTTTAACTTCCACAATATACAAGATTGGTTCAATTTTTATTGTCACACCCTGTGTCAATCCCTTACACAGATGTCTTATGTTTCATAGATATCCTAACTCCTACCCTCCCCTTATCAGGTCTAATACCATTTGGGCTGAAAAATAGGATGACCTTCATAAAAATGAAGCCTTGACCACTCTGTGGTACAAGCTGACATCTCATTTTCTAGGAATTTGGCCTGGGAATGCAAGGGGGGCAGTATCTGAGATGTGATGGGGAAAGGGTGAGTTAACTTTCAAGTTGCTACAGGCTTGTTGCTTATTAAATGAGTTATAGCTTCAGGATCTGGGATCTAACAATTTCATCTTTTCGAGTTTACAGGGAGAAATCATCCTACTTTGTTCAAAAGTCTAGGGGTTGTGGTTTAATTGGAACATCAGACAACAGCAGTTAACTTTGTTAAGCAAGCAGAGTGTTATCTCTAAGCAAAGGCACAATTCACAGATCACATAAATCAAAGTTTAGAGGAGGGGTTCCTGAAGAGAGAGTTTGACTCCCAGATCCTCCATCCATCCACAGTCTGGGTAAAAGTCCAGGTACACTCCACAAATAAATCAGGTATTCATTTTTGCCAGCTCTCCTGAAGCTACTGTTATCAGCTGGTACACCAGGATGATCTTCATTCTGCCTTTGTTCTGGAAGTTGAGTCAGCTGAATGTGCAGGGGTCCTTATAATTCTGTACCTCAAGGAGAGAGGAGTTTCCTGTAACTTAAAGAATTGTTAGACCAAAGTGCTTACCTGCTCTGGAGTCAAGAAAACTGCCTCCTCCACCTTGTATTAATTATTTTACCCTTAACATTTCTAGGAGAAGTCACAATCTTTGCTCCTTTTTTCCTTATATCACCCATTAGTATCCAGTTAAGTCTTGCTATTTGACCCAACCTCTAGGATAGATAGGCATAATGTACAAATGATGTCAATAGCCTTAGCTAGTTGAATTTCCATGGCCCTTCTTTGTCCTTATTCCCCTGGAAGCTTTCCTGATGACCTTCCTGTTCCATCTTTTCCCTAGAGACTTTCCTAGAGATTTCACCGACTAAGAAATCATTAAAATAAAGTATGGCCAAAGATCTATCTTCTGTAACTTCTTCAAGCTGTCAAGAGACTGTAGGCCCTACCTCACACAACCTTAATTATTAAGAGGTAATTGACAGATTTGGTTCTGCAATTTCAATATAAAAAAAATCAGATCATTTGGACAGGGGACTATTAATTAAAATGTTCAGGCCCTGGAGCAGTAAATGGTATAGCTCTGAGTTACTTCTTTTTTTTTGTTTGTTTGTTTTTTGTTTGTTTGTTTGTTTTTGGGCCACACCCGGCAGTGCTCAGGGGTTACTCCTGGCTGCTCAGAAATAGCTCCTGGCAGGCAAGGGGGACCATATGGAACACCGGGATTCGAACCAACCACCTTTGGTCCTGGATTGGCTGCTTGCAAGGCAAACGCCACTGTGCTATCTCTCCGGGCCCTCTGAGTTACTTCTTACTTCTTCTATTCATGTTAAGATACTTCCACATAGGTTACCCAAGAGGAGTGGGCTTTAATTTAAGACCACTAGAATGCCTTTAATTTAATCAGCTACAGAAAAATCGTTTTTCTCTTCTCCTTCACCTTGAACCTTGCCAAATAGCCAAGTAATCCTGGCTGCTCCTTTGCATAAATGCAGCAATACTGGAGAAATCTCCATTTGGGGCACCCCATTATTTAAAGAGAATTTCTGGGAATTGGTCAAGGACAGCGCAGGTGTTGACTACTTTGCCTGTCCTGTCAGGGTTACCAAGGATTGCCTCATGTAGAGATGAGGTCAGTTCAGCATGATGATCCTGAAGGATGGCCTTGGGCATCTCACTCTCTGTATGAGAGTCCTGGAGGTCACCTGTTCCACTCCTCTCCAGAGTTGGGAGAGACTCTGACCTCCAGAACTTTTCCTTTTTATTTATCTTGAGACTGAGAGCAGGGGGTGAGGGTGAAAGTAGGGCTCAGGCTATAGGCAGTCAATAAAGATCCAAAAACTCCTAGAAAATCTCTGATTTCCTCCAGCAATTTCAACTCCAGGGTCTCCATGTCACGCCGGTCAAGTACTTAGCAGTAAGGACCTGCTTGTCACTCAACCTCAACCCCTTTCAACTGTGTTCCCCTGAAAGAGGACTCTGGGATTCCCTTCCTGTCTACATAAGGAGTGATCCCTACTACAGAGTGGAAAATTTCCTGCCTGTATTTATGCAACTCAACATAATGCCATGAAACATCAAGAATACTGAAGGAGGGCCCGAAGAGATAGCACAGCGGCGTTTGCCTTGCAAGCAGCCAATCCAGGACCAAAGGTGGTTGGTTCGAATCCCGGTGTCCCATATGGTCCCCCACCCCCCAGTGCCTGCCAGGAGCTATTTCTGAGCAGACAGCCAGGAGTAACCCCTGAGCACTGCCGGGTGTGGCCCAAAAACCAAAAACCAAAAAAAAAAAAAAAAAGAATACTGAAGGTGCTAAGGAGAGAGAAAAAGCAAATCCTTCCCAAAGTTAAACACAGAAAGTCTTCAAACGATTTGACCAATGTTTGGGGCTTTCAGCCCCCAGATTCATTGTTTTTAAACCATGACCATATTCATAAAGCTCTTTGAGATACATATATCAATATCCTTGGCAGAAAGTAATGAAATATCTTTCAATTGGATGGCAGCAAATACAAAAGCATTTTAAAATGTCTACAAAAAGTGAAATTTTATTCATCCTTCTAACCTCAGTTTATGGCTTCAAAATTTCTGCAGACAAAGTACAAACCTCTCCGCCACACTTATTTCTTGGATTTGAATTATTGCCCTTTCAAGTAAAAACTCAAAAGGTTCAAATTCGCACACACCACCTTAAAACACTTAATGACTTCCAACGCCTGCTTGGTGACATTAATTGGCTTCGCCCTTACCTTAAACTCACCACAGGTGATCTAAAGCCCCTTTTTGATATCCTCCAAGGAGATTCCAACCCCTCCAGCCCACGCTCTCTTACTCCAGAAGCTCGTGCCGCACTTGATTCTGTCAATCATGCCATCCAAAATCAATTCATTACCTACTATAACCCTTCTGCTGATCTCCAACTTATTGTATGCTCCACAGCTTTCACACCTACTGCCGTTCTTTGGCAATCCGCCCCCCTTTACTGGATTCATCTTCCCTCCTCACCTTCCAAGGTTCTTTCTACATACACTTCCTCTGTCCTCCATCTCTTACATCAGGGCTGCGAGGCATCTCTCAAACTCTTCGCTAAACACCCTGACATAATTATTCTTCCGTATACACATAATCAGCTGGCTTGGCTAGCAAACATGGATCAAGCCTGGCTCCTCTTTCTCACCTATTTCCAGGGAACCCTATCTACACACATGCCGGCTGATAAACTGTTGCATTTCCTTAACAAACATCCTGTTGTCTTCCCAAGGCTCACTAAGCATCAACCCATTCCCTCCGCTTCTCTTGTCTTTACAGATGGTAGCTCTAATGGTACTGCCTCCTTTTCGGTTGATGGTTCCACAAGCACACTCACTACTTCACACACTTCTGCTCAGCTTGTGGAATTGGAGGCCGTTCATCAAGTTTTTCTTTCTGTTCCCCAAGCCTTTAACTTGTATACCGACAGCCATTATATTGCATCCTCTCTGCCACTTTTAGAAACAGTACCCTTTATTAAACCCTCTACTCCCGCCTTTACTCTTTTCTCCCACATTCAACAGCTCATTCTACAACGCACCAATTCCTTTTATGTGTCGCATATCCGCGCACACTCAGGTCTGCCTGGCCCCCTTACGCTCGGCAACGCCCTTGCAGATGAAGCTACCCGTGCCCCCTCTTCAGCTATTTGTTTTCTCTCCACCTCCACTCCATCCCCTACTCATACCCCTCTACAGCAAGCTACTCTTGCCCATAAACTTCATCATCTCAATGCACAAACCTTGCGTCTTAAATACGCTATTACTCGTGATCAAGCTCGTGAAATTGTTCGCTCTTGTAAATCCTGTCTTTCTCTTCTCCCTGAACCTCACGTTGGAGTTAATCCTCGCGGCCTTGTGCCTGGTGAACTCTGGCAAATGGATGTCACCCACTACCCGGCGTTTGGCAAACTTAAATTCATTCATGTCGCTGTTGACACCTTCAGTGGTTTTATTTGTGCCTCCTTACATACTGGAGAGTCCTCAGCTGATGTTATTGCTCACATGCTGCACTGTTTTGCCACACTCGCAGTGCCCAAGGTTCTTAAAACTGATAATGGCCCCGGATACACTGGCCAAAAATTTCAAAACTTTTGTGCTAAGTTTGGCATCCAGCACAAAACAGGAATTGCCTTTAACCCCCAGGGTCAAGGCATTGTGGAAAGAGCTAATCAAACTTTAAAAAACATGCTCATAAAGCTCTCTGGCGAAAGTGAAACCTTGTATGCTCGCCACGGCAGGCACCGCCTCTTGCTTGCACATGCACTCTTTGTGCTTAACTTTTTATCACTCGATCTCCAAAACCGCTCTGCGGCTGATCGCTATTGGCATCCCAACACTGCCTCTGATTTCCAGTCAGTCCTCTGGAAAGATGTTCGCACTGGACTCTGGAAAGGGCCACACCCCGTCCTCATCTGGGGAAAAGGCCATGCTTGTGTCCATGACTTAGACACGGGCAACACCCGCTGGCTTCCAGACCGGCTGGTCAAGCACTATAACTCGCCCAGGGCCCCCAGCCCTGAGAACCCCCTTCCTCCTTCTCTTCCAGAACCCATCGCCGCCGACATAGTTGTTTCATCCACCCCCGTCGAAAATGCATGCCCTCCTGTTGCTGTTGCTGTTCCAGATTCCCTCTGTCTGCCACTCCCAGAACAACAAACGCTACCGAGTCTTCAACTACACTTGGCAAATCATCAATGAGGCTGGTGACGTCGCTAACCAAACTTCCATCCTCTCCACTTCCATTCCTTGGCCTGTCCTACAAGTCGACCTTTGCGCCCTAGCCATGGGTGCAAGCGCTTTCTGGGGCACCGCTAATTTTCGCCTGCCTCAACCTCGCGCTGTTGACCACTATGACTATTACGCTCCTGCTGCCGGTGGCTGCGACTCTAATTTTCGCCGTGACATCCTGCACCACCCCTTCACCACCTTCTACGTCTGCCCTGGTCACCACCGGCCCCGTTCCAGCGATTACAAATGCGGCTCTCATAACCAGCACTTTTGCGCCTCCTGGGGCTGTGAAACCACCGGAACTGCTTATTGGAAGCCCTCTTCCTCCTGGGACTTCATTACCGTTTCACGCCCCCCAACTCCTCCTCTCCTGAACTGTGATGCATCCTCTGCTACCCGTGGTTGGTGTAACCCCATCCTCATCAACTTTACTGCTGCTGGACGTCAGCATCACTGGACTCAAGCTGCCCAATGGGGACTCAAACTTTACATCCGGGGTACCGACCCTGGACTTCTTTTTTCCCTCCGTTTACTTAAACAGTTGCCGATTTCTCACCCCCTCGCCGTTGGTCCCAATACCTTTCTTCATCCTAATTCAGGTTCTCCATTTCGCGTGCCTTCTCCTCCTTCTCCTCTTCCTTCTGCATCTCATTCTCTCCGGCAACTCACTATGCCTTCCGGTCCTTCTCCGTCCTCTCAGGTTATTCTCAATCTCATGAATGCTTCTGCTCTTGCTCTTACAGATCCTACCTATGAACGCTGTTGGCTTTGTTTTTCTCCTCGACCCCCCTTCTATGAAGGTGTTGCAGTTTTTGGCAACCTTTCCTCTACCTCCAACCCCTCTGACCTCCGTTGGAACACACAACCTCAACAAGGCATTACGGTCGGTCAAGTCGTGGGCTCTGGCCTCTGCCTCAAGCCTAACGACTCCCTGCTCCCCAGCCAACTACTTGATGTGTGCAACGACACTATTGACCTCTCTAATTCTTCCTCATCAGAAATCTATCTGTTAGCTCCCAATGGTACTTATTTTGCCTGTGCTTCTGGCCTTACTCCCTTCATCATTCGTTCTTCTTTTCTCCTCTCACATGATTATTGTATTCTCGTTATTCTCATTCCAAAAATCACCATTCATTCAGAACATATCTTTCCCTCTCCTGATACCTCACCCTATCCATATTCTTCTCCATCCCTCTCTCGACAACGCCGAGAACCCTTCACCTCTGTTACCCTTGCAGTCCTCCTTGCTGTTGGCGCCGCTACCGGCGCTGGCACAGGAATTTGCTTCCTTGTTTCCACTCAGTCCAATTTTCGCATTCTCACTCAGGCTGTAGAACAAAACATTAATGAAATCAAACATAGCTTACAATTTCTCACTAATACTGTTAGTTCCCTTGCAAATGTTGTACTTCAAAATCGTCGTAGTTTAAATTTTGCCTTTATGAAGGAAGGGGGAGTCTGTGTGGCCCTTAAGGAACAATGCTGTGTATTTAAAGACAAAACTGGATTAGTTAGGGATAGTGTTCTATGTATTGGTAACGGTATGAAGGAGTTCCAGAAACGTTTTGACCAAGAACAAGGTTGGTACCAGGGCTGGTTTTTTCTCTTCTCCTTGGCTCCACACCATACTGTCCACTGTTTTGGGCCCTCTTATTAGCCTCATGCTGCTCTTTTCCCTTGGCCCATGGGCTTTCCGCAAACTCACTGCCTTTGTTAAGAACCAGGTAGATGAAAAGGCAAAAACCTCTGTCCAGGTTCACTACCAGCAATTGACCCCACGTGACTCCTGTGAAAACTTGGCTTTAGCCACCAAGCCGCCCTTTCAGCCACTAAGTTTTCAGGAGATAGAGCGCATAGCTAACAAACGGAGCTCGCTCCGGTACTTGTGCTCTCGGCTGTGGAGATACCTACGATGGGATTAGCAAGGTCCCAGTTAGGACACGGCCCTAAAAGGCTACGGCGCATAATTCGGATCTCTGTGCACACCCACGGCGCCTGTAGCCATCTTTTAAATGCGGCTTTGGCCGTGTCCAACCTGGTCAAACCTTGTAGCCTAAGACACGGTTCTTCCACCCGCTCACAACTTTCCTTCTTTTATTAGAAGAGAAAGGGGGAGATGTTGGGGACTGTGACTTGTTTGAGGTTATTTTGCTATTCTTTCTGCCTTAGTTCAGCCTTTCACCTAAAGGCTACGTGCAGTCTTGCTGTAAGTTCTTGAGCCAAAGAGAAAGGAATGTGCAGCTGCAGGAGATAATTAATTTTAGCCCGGAGGAGAGCAACACTACCCGGTACCATTATCAGAGACAGGGCCCCACTCCTTAAGACTACATTCCGGAGTTAACAAGGCTGTTATCAATAAGTGTATGTTACATTATCTGTTCAAGATCATTGAGGCAAGCACATCTTCCTCCACCTCCTGATAGTTAAGCAGTTAGGAATGCAGCTAGAAGGTCACAAGAAGTTTCCATGGAAACAGCACGTTTATCATGACTTGCAGGTCATCCTGCCTCCTAGCCCACTGCCCATTTCCTTATGTGGAGAATGATTTACTTTCTTTGTTCCTTGTAGCCTGAAATGTATCCTTGCCTTGTATGGACCTTCGCGCCAAAAGTATGATTGACATTACCTTTGTACTGCCCCTTTCTCCTTCACTATATAAGAAGGAGCTGTAGTCAAATAAAATTGCCTTTGAGCAGTGAGACATTGCCTTAGGTCGTTACTATTAACCTCTCTCAGATTTCTTACAGGTGTGGTTGTACTTTTGCTCTGCTAAATAAAGGTGCGGTCGTCTGAGAGCCTTCCCAGTAGATCCCCGCTGGCCGGGCCCCTCTGGGGGGCTTCAGGACCCCGCACTCACAGGATGAAGGCATGTGTGACACCAGCAATCCACATCACATACATACTACCACTAATATGTAAAATTTATTACACCTGTAATTTGAACAGAAATCAATTTTGAACACAAGGAAGAATGCCCACTATTTTTAGCAGACTTTAAACTTTAAAATTCCTAGTCAGAAATGGACTTATCACTAATTTTTCAATAATCTTTAAACTGATCTTCAATAAACTATCTTAAATTCCTGTGTTTTAAATTCTCATTCCTACCCAGTAAGCATAAGAACCCTATAACATGAATTTAAAGCATCTAAACTTCCTTTTCACAAAACATTAGCTCACTCCTAATTTACAGACATATTAATAATAATCCAGTGACACCCTAAAAGGTATTAGGGAATTTCTGTCAAGAAACCTCTGCCTCGTGGCTGTCAACCTCTGTAAAATATAAATAAATAAATACATATAGGTATATATATATATATATATATATATATATATATATATATATATATATATATATATATATATATAAATCCAGGCACCGTGTTTCTAACCCCTCCAATGGACAGATCTGATGAAGCTGTGTAGTGACGAAGAAACAATACACCAAGTAATCAGAAAAGATGTTCATTGGAGTCAGCTCGCTTTCTTTTCTTTTTTTTTTTTTGGTTTTGGGGCCACACCCGTTTGACGCTCAGGGGTTACTCCTGGCTATGCGCTCAGAAATCGCTCCTGGCTTGGGGGGACCATATGGGACACTGGGGGATCGAACCTCGGTCTGTCCTACGCTAGCGCTTGCAAGGCAGACACCTTACCTCTAGCCCCACCTTCCCGGCCCCTCACTTTATTTTCTTATGGCCTTTCTCTGCCATGTGCAGCCTCTGCCATGTGTTGCTTCCCTGCCATGTGCTTTCTCCCCTCGTTTTTGTGCTCTCTCTTTCTTGAGCCCCCAGCCAGACTGGCTCTTTATTATTCAGAATCCCACCCACCAGGGTTGGGGAATGCTCTGTAATCCAGGTGGACTTTTACGTATCAAAAAAAGAAGTTAGGGCAGTGATGCTGTACAAGCACATACTTTCCACAGAAAGACTGATAATTGCTAAAGTGTCTTAATCACTATGTAAATTAATGGGTATTCTATCAAGGCTTAAAGAAATTGAGACCATGTGAATTTAGATTAGCATTGTATTTTACCATATTTTACACATTTGACTTATTATTTGTCTAATATTTTCACTGTTATGTACAGCTTTTTATCTCAATAAAAAATAAATAAATAAATAAATAAATACAAAAAAAAAGAAAAAAGAAGTTAGGAAAACAGGAAGTTGGGGGAAGGATTACAACTATCCTCAGGGGACCAGAGAAATAACATGGAGGTAGGGTGTTTGCTCTGCATGCAGAAGGACAGTGGTTCGAATCCTGGCATCCCATATGGTCCCCTGAGCTGCCTGCCAGGAGTGATTTCTGAGCATAGCGTCAAGAGTAACTCCTGAATGCTGCTGGGTGTGACCCCCCCCTAAAAAAAAAAACCCAACTCTCTTCAGATAGAGAACAGCCTCCAAAGTAAAATGAGCCTAGTCCATTCTTGAAGGCAAAGACTAAATTTTGGGTGACTTTAGTAGAGAAATATCTTGTGTTGCCACAGTTCAGTGAATTGGGGGAGGCAAACCTAGAGATTCTTTCCTAACTAAATTAAGCAAGTAAGAGTAACATTTATTTATTTATTTATTTTCATTTTTTGGCCACACCTAGTGGTGCTCATGGGTTACTCTTGACTCTGTGCTCAGAGATCACTCCTAGCAGATTCAGAGAACCATCTAGGGTGTCTGGGATTGAACCTGAGACAATTATGTGTAAGGTGAGGGCTTTACCAGATGTACTATCACTCCCGGCCTCCTTAAGTGACACTTTAGATATGTCTTTGGCTTCCCAATATGGGTCAGAAAATCTCTGATACCACCGAATAAGGGTATCAGTAAAGACCAGGAACTATTGAATCTTTTTTTTTTTTTTTTTTTTGGTTTTTGGGCCACACCCGGTAACGCTCAGGGGTTACTCCTGGCTATGTGCTCAGAAGTTGCTCCTGGCTTGGGGGACCATATGGGACACAGGGGGATCGAACCGCGGTCTGTCCAAGGCTAGCGCAGGCAAGGCAGGCACCTTACCTTCAGCGCCACCGCCCGGCCCCGAACTATTGAATCTTAAGTATCCAGGCATTTTTCTGCTGTCAAGCTGCTAGTTTCTAGATAGGTTCCTGAATGCTGACAGGTGGTCTAGGACAGGAGACCTAGGCTTCCAACTAGGTTCATTAACAGCAAATAAAGTACAAGTCTGAATCCCCTCTCACTGTCTCTGTGGCCCATTCCAACTCACTGTCACTGTGGCCCTTTCTAACAAATACAATTTTGCAGAATGTCAAAGCACCTCTTCCTGAGAGAAAGGCTTCCTATGATCCTTTCCTAATTGTACAGAGTTATGGACTTGATGTGAGTGATTTCCCTTGTTTAGTAAAAGATCCTTTGTCTCCACTTGGAAGTCACATTGCAATACCCACTCACTGCTCTATCCTGCCAGGTATCCTGGCTTCATAGAAATACTCTGTGAATGCGGCCTAAGTGCCAGGACTGAACAAGAAGTAAGGGCTATTTTTCTGCCTGATTTTTTTCTCTTTTCTCTCTCTCTTTTTTTTTTGGGGGGGGTGGGGTGGGTCTCACCCTAGCTCTGCACTCAGAATTCACTCCTGGCAGGCTCAGGGGACCATATGGAATGCTGGGATTTGAACCAGGTCCGTGCTGTGTTGGCCACATGCAAGGCAAACACCTTACCGCTCTGGCCCTCTGACTAATTTTTTTAATTCCATACACTCTTCCTGATGGTCCCTGCAGTGCACAACAGCTAGTTCTTTGCTACCTCTGCTCATCATTTCTTCTCTGCCTTTATTAAACTCTTTTTATTAACTATTTTTAGCTGCTAAAAAGTCACCATCTTTTCAAATAGCTGCATGTGTATGTAGAACCAAGAAAACATATTTAGAATCAGTCAGGCTTCCACAGTAGGTGAGGGGCTTTAGCTAACAGGCACCTGGGTCTTTCTCATTAATAAGGAAAACAGTGGACTTCAAAAGATTGAAGTGCATCAGCCTCTTTCCAATAGACTCACATTCAGCTTTTTATTTTTTTTGTTTGTTTTTGTTTTGGGGCCACAATCAACTGGGCTCTGAGGTTACTCCTGTCTCTCCATTTAGAAATTGTTCCTGGTAGGCTCAGGGACTATATGTGATGCCAGGGATCAAACCTGGGTCAGTCCCGAACTGGCTGTATGCAAGGCAAAACCTCCATTGCTAAACTATCACTCAGGCCCCTAGAACCAGAATTTTCTTTTCTTTTGTGTGTGTGTGTGTGTGTGTGTGTGTGTGTGTGTGTGTGGTTTTTGGGTCACACCCGGCAGCGCTCAGGGGTTATTCCTGGCTCCAGGCTTAGAAATTGCTCCTGGCAGGCACTGGGGACCATATGGGACGCCGGGATTCGAACCGATGACCTCCTGCATAAAAGGCAAACGGCTTACCTCCATGCTATCTCTCCGGCCCCACCAGAATTTTCTTACAAAATTCCGTCTCCCATGATGGCCTGCTCAGGAAAGTGGTATAAGTGTTAGAAGTCTTCAAACCAGAACAATTGTGACCATCCTGTTAGTAAATCAGAGTTCTAAATGTCACAGAGTGCTTTCCTTGCCCATGGAACACAGAAGGATTTTAACATCCTTGATCGCCACAGCACTATGTGTAATGATGATAATTTTATTTTTACCAGTTTCCCTAAAAAGCAGCAACAACCACAGAGTAAACTCCCCCAAACGAAAAAAAAAAAAAAAAAGGAAAGGAAAAAAGAGAACAAACATAGAAGATGGTGGCTGCTTTTAGATATTGAAACTGGGGGCCATGGTTTCCATAACCACCACCTCGTGGTGGCAGAAAGCCTGATATAAAAATACAGTATAATCATTTTCAAGTGTATGCATTCGTATACCAAACTCTCTTGCAAGCATGCTCCCTTCTGTGCTCAGTTATCTTCTCTCACTCTTGCTGTGAAACTGAAGTGCCTGAAGCAAAAAGCTTTTATTCTGTAAGACAGAGCAAGACTGGTGAAACATCCAACTCCGTTTATACCCACTGCAATAGTTCTTCAGTCTGATCCAGAATTCCCCATGGACAAGGCTTTCTCCCTCACTAGGTGCTGGCCTCAGTCTAATCATCTGGGAACTGTTGTATTACATTGCTCCAAGATGTTAATATCCAGTTCCTCCCACTTTCTAAAAAAAATCTCTACTAATATGATTGAAACCAATTTCAATACAATATGGTTGTTTCTGCAATTGCAATGACAACAAATCTGGAACTTTAAGAAAAACAACAACAACAACAACAGTATAGGTGTTTCCTCTAAGCCAAGCAAAGCTGAAGAGAATAAAATAAGATCAAAAAAATTCCACCACAAGCTCTCTGCTCACTAGCAAAAGACACCAGCAGGGAGATACACTAGCTATAGAAATCAAAACCTCAAGCAGCTTCTCCCTGAGACCCCAGGTCTTTATTGAGAAGAGAAAGACTACCCCTTTTGCGTGGAGAGCAGGTAGGGTAAGGGACCAATCCAGAGGTACTTCCAGTCCATTAGAGACAAGCACTAGCAAAGAAGGAATAATTTAAATAGAGTGAAAACCAGTTAATTCCACACCATAACAACTGGCCAGAGGTTCACACAAAGCTAGCAGACAGGCAGGCAGCCAGGGAAAGCGCCCCCATGGCAACAAATTCTTGGATAATAATAAAACCAACTTGCCTGATGGTTGCCAGGACCCAGCATGTGGACCCAGAAACAAAGGCCTGATATGACCTTTACCTGACCCCACTGCAGAGCCAAAGAAGGGCTGGACCCCCACCCACTCTCCAAGAGAAGTTCCAGCAGAAACAAAGGGCAGGAAGGAAGGTCACAGGCCATCAACTGTCCTGACTCTTCCCTTGGCAACCACCCTTGGCAACTACCCTAGCAACAGGCTCTACTGGGGTAAAGTCATGTAGGGCAGGTCAGGAGAAACCCAATAAAAGCCCATTTGAAATATAGGATGACGCATATGTGTGTTGCCAGCACATGCACATGATGCCTGAGCATGCGCCTCCTGCACCTGTCCTCCTGTATGTGTGTTTGTGATGATGCTGGTTGGTGGCAGTGGGCAGGTGACATGTGAAGTATCAGAGAGAACGGCTGGGTAAAGAAATCTAGGACTGACAGACTGCTGTGAGCCTTGCTCTGTGCAGGAAAGTGTGTGTGTGTGTGTGTGTGTGTGTGTGTGTGTGTGTGTGTGTGTGTGTGTGTGTGAGAGAGAGAGAGAGAGAGAGAAAGAGAGAGAGAGAGAGAGAGACAGAGACAGAGAGAGAGAAACAGAGAGAGACAGAGAGAGACAGAGAGAGACAGTCAGGGAGAGACAGAGACAAAGAGAGAGAGACAGAGAGATATGCTCAAGAGAGAATGTGGACTTCTTCAAAAGTGAAGAGAGTCCTAGCACACATCTCAGTGTTAAAATATAAAAATATGAAAATCTGCATCTCAAGAAGGGAGATGAGGGCAACTTGGGCTTAGGCACAATGTATATAGCCTGGCACTCTTTTTTTTTTCAAGTTGATTTTTATAGGCAGAAACCAAATTGTCTGTCTATTTTGGACAAATAAAAGCAAAATGTTTTCACTTAAAAGTCCTGTGGGCAAGTCATGAAATTTTCCTATACATGGATGTACACGGAATCTATTATGCTGAGTGAAATAAGTCAGAGAGAGAGAGAAAAACGCAGAATGGTCTCACTCATCTATGGGTTTTAAGAAAAATGAAAGACATTCTTGCAATAATAATTTTTAGACACAAAAGAGAAAAGAGCTGGAAGTTCCAGCTCACCTCAGGAAGCTCACCACAAAGAGTGATGAGTTTAGTTAGAGAAATAACTACATTTTGAACTGTCCTAATAATGAGAATGTATGAGGAAAATGGAAAGCCTGTCTAGAGTACAGGCGGGGGTCGGGTGGGGAGGTGGGAGATTTGGGACATTGGTGATGGGAATGTTGCACTGGTGATGGGTGGTGTTCTTTACATGACTGAAACCCAAACACAATCATGTATGTAATCAAGTTGTTTAAATAAAATATAAAAAACAAGTCCTGTGGGTCAGAGCAATAGCAGAATAAGGAGGGTATTTACCTTGCACACAGCTGACCCGGGTCCAATCTCAATATCTTATATAGCACCCCTGAACCTTCCAGAGTAATTCTGAGCACAGAGTCAAATGTAATCCAACATTGAATGCGACCAGATGTGACCCTAAACCAAAACAACAACAACAATAATTAAAGACTAAACCGCTTTTTACAGAAGCAATCACAAAATTGGCTAACTTACTTAGTCAGTGGAAACTCAAGATGAACTTTACTTTGCAGACTTAAAACTAATGTCACCAGCTTTCTTATTAGGGCAAAGCCAAAACCCCCTGCCAGGCTTATCACATTTTTTTTGTTTGTTTTTGGATCACACCCGGCGTTGCTCAGGGGTTACTCCTGTCTGTCTGCTCAGAAATAGCTCCTGGCAGGCACGGGGGACCATATGGGACACCGGGATTCGAACCAACCACCTTAGGTCCTGGATCTGCTGATTGCAAGGCAAACGCCGCTGTGCTATCTCTCCGGGCCCTTATCACATTATTTCTAATGGCCTGTATCCCCTGGATATAAATTTTCTTTATTTCTGAGTGGAATCATCTTTTCCCCCCCTCAAGGACTTAACATGGCTGAAAATCAAATTATAAAATCATGACAGTTGTTCAAAAAGTGGCTTTCTTCCATAATTCTATAGAAATATTTCCTGCCATTTAATGGGCTGTTTTAGCAGAGAATAAAATGTTTCGGTCAGGTATACAAGTCTTGGCAGGGAAAGAAAGGGCAGAACAGGCCCCCAAACTAAGGCTGAGCCTATTCTAGTTTACAGCTATTGAGCCAGCACCACTTGGTCTCTTCCTATCTATCTGGCAACAGAAAAGCCTGAACCTCATGTATTTCTATCCAGTAAGGAAACAAAATTATGGGAGAAGAGGTGGAACCCACTTCAAAGTCATAGCTCAAGGGGAAGAATTTGTCCATAATGTCTAGTTTGCTTGGTTCAAGAACAGGTAACTGCCTTTTAATTCTTTTATTTGGGGGGAACCACACCCGGTGATGCTCTGGGTTACTCCTGGTGGTGCTTGGGAGACCATAATGGATGCTTGGGCTTGAACCTGGGTTGGCCACATGCAAGGCAAATGCCCTACCTGCTGTACTATGGCTCCAGCTCTATGGTAACCTCGTTATAATAGCAACTTTTCTGGTGTGGAAAATCAATAGACGCAGAAGCAATTATTCCACTACAATTTTGACCAGGTGGAAGGACAAAATAAGGGTTCCTTTAAGTCCCTGCCTTTTTGGTCTGTCCTTTTCCCTGGTTTTTACTGACAAAGTTTGAAATCATCTCTACCACCCTGGATTGAAAGTGGAAGGGACAAAAGGGGAACAGTCACAGTCAGGGAGATATTAGGATTCTGGCCCTAAAGAAACAGAATTGTTGATATGATATGTCATAAGAGGGATCTAGGTTGTGTTAGTGAATCATTAAACAATGGAGATTGCAGCCAAGTGGGTGGAAGAAAGGAGTTTATTCCCACCAGGTAACCTTGGCAACTCTTACCTTGAACAAAGGGCCCAAACTTTTTATATACTCTAATAAGCAAGCCAATATTTTTACACAAGTTAAGTTTCAATCGAAACTGATGTGGCCTAGAGAAACACATTGTTCTGCATGAATCTAGCCAGCTGCAGCTGCTATACTCAGGTGATTCAGACATCTCTGTACCTGTAAATCCTTGTCAGCTGTTTTCACTCCACACTTTTTCCTATTTCCTTCACAGTGGATCCTGGTAAACATGGAGAATATAGATTCTACCAGACACCAGAGGAGAGTTATCTATCTCAGCATCCTCTCCCCATTGTAATGGTCCATGCAGTGGACCCATGTGGTTCTTGGCGAGGAGGAATTCCTGAGTACAGAGACAAAAGTAAGCCCTGGGGGCCGGGCGGTGGCGCTGGAGGTAAGGTGCCTGCCTTGCCTGCGCTAGCCTAGGACGGATCGCGGTTCGATCCCCCAGCGTCCCATATGGTCCCACAAGAAGCCAGGAGCAACTTCTGAGCACATAGCCAGGAGTAACCCCTGAGCGTCACAGGGTGTGGCCCAAAAACCAAAAAAAAAAAAAAAAAAAACCCAAAAAAAACAAAACAAAAGTAAGCCCTGAACATTAATGGGTGTGCCCCCACCAAATAGGTATAAAAGGGGAGAGTTTCTGGGAATTGGTCTTTAGGAGAACCTCCCATAGTCTGATATTGGAATAACTGGTTTTCATTCTATTTAGGAAGGATAATACTACTTTTTTGGTCTTTACAACTCATGGACTGGAAGCATATTTGGATTGGTCTCTTATCCCTACCTAAGGATATGGTCTTTCTCTTCCCAATAAAGATCTCTGGTCTCAGAGAGAAGCTGCTAATGATTTCAGTGTCCACAACTAGTCTATCTGCCTGCTAGCATCATTTGCTAGTGAGTGGAAAACTTGTGGTGGAAGTTTTCTAAACCTGTTTTATTTTCTTCAGTCTTGTGTGGATTATTTCCTGTGTCACCATTTGTTTACAGATATGTGCACCCCAGTTCTTTAGGATTGAGACATGAGGCTTCTGTGTCAGTCTGGGAGTTTCACTGCCTCCCTTTTCTTTTCCTTCAATAAAGTCTGTCCTGAATTTGGCCACTTGAGTTCCAGTCTTGTTTTCAATTTTGACTACTTGAGGACAAATACCTGAGTCTGTGTACCCACTACAACCAAAAATGACAACAAAAATGGTGCCTTTCAGCTCATGACACAGATGGCAGAGAGAGATGTTTCTAGAGTCTTCTGTTCAAGCTTCAGCCCTGCTTGCCCACTGTTTCTCTGGTCCTGTGTGCATTTCCATGATGAAAAGTCCCATGTTGGGGACCACAATATTCCTTATTGGTCCTTTAGTATTGCATGAAACTGGGTTCAAATTCAGTATCCTATCTGGTCTCTTGAGCATCAACAGGAGTGATCCCTGAGAGCAGAGCCAGGAATAAGCCCTGAGTATTGCTGGGTGTGTTCACCAAACCAAACCAAGTTCTTCAGGTAACCCTTGAAGTCCTCCTACTCAATAACAAAAAAGTTTAGGGACCACTCTCCAGTAAGTGTCTCCACCAAAGAGACACAATTCATCCTTAACATGGTAGTCCCTGCATCCTAAAGACAAGTAAGTAAAATTTGCTTAGTCATGCAAGGATTTTGTAGATATCAGATACCCTCCTTTGAACTCACAGCCAGCTCAGCCATTATGCTAGGCTCTCTGGGGACAAAAGAAATTTCCCCTTCCCCTTTCTTTGGCTCTCAGATATAATCTCTGTTTTCACAATTGAAAGGATCCTCTGACTTCTGCTCTCTCCCCCCTTTTTTAATTTTTTGGCCTACCTGAACAAATCATTTTCTTTTGATGTCCATGGACAAGAGGCTGTCACTTTGGAAGTGCTCCCTCATACACTGAGATTCCTCCTATGGCCCATAGCATACCTTATCCAAAAATTTGGATGTTCCTCTGAAGGATAGTGTCCTTGTCTAAGAGCTGTGGCTTCAGGGGATTTAATGGTCAAAGTAGTGTAAAAATGGCTTTTGGGGTACCTTTCCCACATAAGAATGTGAAAATACTTGGGAGATTTTCTCTGGGCACCTCATGGCCAAATCACCAAATATCAAAGCCTGCATTTAGAAGATTTTGATTAATTTTTCACCCATGCCAGATTATCAACCTAGTCACCTTCCTTTCTGACCCAGTAGAACTTTTTTCTCACTTTCTCTGAAACTTTAAGTCAAATTTGTACTGCAACGCCTTACTGGTTGACCACCTACTCTGTGAAGCAGAGGCTAGCTGGTCAACCTACTACTGATGGCAGTAGCTCTGGCACCAACTTGATCCAGGGTAGGTTCATATGACACCCTGATGATGAGGAAACAGCAACTATCTTGATCTAAGGGCAGATTGCCCTACCTCATCATCTAACAGTGAGATGAAATCAGAAGACACTTCGTTCCTAGATCTGTGCAAACAACAAGATCTCTATTTACAGAAGTTGTTGATTACAGCAACCGCAACTGAGCAGACCTATTCCTGGGATCTGTGCAGAAACCAAGATTTCTAATAGACTGACTTGACAACTGCAACTGAGCAGAACATTTTCTGGCACCATAAAGAAAAATCTTGGGTTTGACAACTAATATGTATGGACTTCTGACAGTATGCTTCAAGGGCAGAGATACCATGTATCTGTTAGGCCAAGGGAATTTCCTTTCTAATTTTCCCCAATATTTACTGCAGTGATGTAAATAAAAACACACACCAACAAAAACAAAAAACACCACATCTGCTTCCCCATTTTTTAATTTTTTACTTTTATATTTTCTATTTATTTTTTCTTCTTCACTTTTCTTTTTTTTTATTCTTTTAATTTTATTTATATTTATAGCTTCTAGACAGGGGCTCCCACTGTTCTTTTTTTTTTTTTTTTACAGAACCATAGAACATGAATCATCTTGTTTTGCCTCATATTTCTGTTTTCCTACAATCTGAGAAAAAATAGTCCATGGGACCCAGAGGCTAAGGGGTCTCAGGAACATTGAGTGGAAATAAAAAATCTCAAACTTAAATACCCAAACCAGGGCTGGAGAGATAGCATGGAGGTAGGGCATTTGCCTTGGATGCAAAAGGATGGTGGTTCGAATCCCAGCATTCCATACGGTCTCCCGAGCCTGCCAGGAGGTATTTCAGGGCATAAAGCCACGAATAACCCCTGAGTACTGCCAGCTGTGACCCCCCCCCAAAAAATACCCAAACCAAAGTTAATGACAATATAATCAAAAGACCCAAACTGCAACAAGCTATATACAAAAGGGACCTGTTACACTAGCAAACCAGAGGGCTAAGGAGTAGGTATGGGATGCATGCTGGGAACAGTGGCGGAACGAGGTCAACACTGGTGGTGGGAATGGCCCTAATTCACTGTCACTGTGTACCTTAACTACAACTGTAAATGGCTTGTAATTCACATTGGTCTCAATAAAAATTAATAAAAACAAAATTAAAAGGGAGAGATTTGTGCATGTCACCTGTGCATGTTTCTCTACTGTCCTGTGTCCTGAACCTCTCTTGAGTGGGCCTAGCAGGATCCAGCAAAATCGCTCTCCTAGAGGCTCCAGAAGAGCACAGCTGCTCTGCTTCACTTCATGGCCATGTGCTCTTTCTAACTAATGAACCCCACCATAACAAGCTGGAAAAAAAAATCACACTATAAGTATGACAATGGGGAAACCTCACAGGCAAACACCATGCACAGAGTATGAAGATGATAGCTCTGATGACACAAAAAACACCAACCATATGATTAACCTCTCAGATAAGGAGTTTAGAATAGAAATATGAAGGATCCTCATGGAAATCAAATAAAATATAGCTCTAGCTGAACAGAACAAAAAGACAGAAATCAGAATACTCCAAACTGAAATAACAGATCTGAAAAACATGGTAGCTCAACTGAAATATTCAATGGATAGCCTCTCCAGCAGGGTAACAACAGCCAAGGACAGAATCAGTGAAGTGGAAGATCAAATGCAGAACAACTCCATACAGCAGAAGAGACTGGAAAAGAACCTTAAGGCAAACGATCAGACAATGGAAAAAGTTCTCAGAGAATGTGAACATATGAAAATAGAAGTCTTTGATAAACTCAACAGAAACAACATAAGAATCATTGGAGTCCCAGAGGCCCAGAAGGGGATCCACAGGAAGAATTAACAGTCAAAGACATCATCATAAAGAAACTCCCAGAGCTAAAGACTGCATGCAATCAAATCCTGCATGCCCAAAGAGTACCAGCTAAAAGAGACCCGAAGAAAAACACCCCAAGACACATCCTAGTCGCAATGACAAATCCTACAGATAGAGATAGAATACTGAAAGGAGCAAGATAAAAAAGGGAAATTACATTCAAAGGAGCATCCATAAGATTTACAGCAGACATATCACAAGAAACTCTCAAGGCCAGAAGACAGTGGTGGAATATTGTGACAAGACTAAATGAGATGGAGGCTTCACCTAGATTACTACACCCAGTTCGATCACGTTCAAGTTTAAAGGAAGAATACATAGCTTCGCAGATAAGCAATGACTCAAAAACTTCACAGATGCAAAACCAGCCTTAAAGGAAAACGGAAAGGTCTACTTTAAGACAAGATGGGACAACAAACACACCAAACTTATACACACAGATGACATTAAATCCTATGACAATCATGTCCCTCAATGTCAATGTGCGAATCAAGAGACACAGAATGAATGGCAAAATGGATCCAAAAGATGAACCCAACCTTCTGCTACCTACAAGAAACACACATGAATAGTCAGAACAAACATAAACTCAAAATCAAATACTGGAGGAAAATCATCCAAGCAAACAACATCCTTTAAAAAAAAAAGCTGGGGTGGCCATATTAATATCAGATGACACCAAATTTAGACTCAGAAAAGTTGCAAGGGACAAACATGGACACTTCGAACTAATCAAAGGATATGTGCAACAGGAAGAAATCACACTACTAAACATATATGCACCCAATGAGAGACCAGCAAATTATCTAATACAATTATTGACAAATTTGAAAGAAGACATCAATAATAACACAATAGTTGTGGAAGACCTCAACATGGCCCTGTCAACACTTAATAGTTCAACCAGACTAAAACCCAACAAAAATATACTAACAGTGAAAAGAGAAATGGTTCGAATCCTGGCATCCCATATGGTCCCCCGTGCCTACCAGGAGCAATTTCTGAGCCTGGAGCCAGGAATAACTGCCTGGTATGACCCAAAAACCACAAGAGAGAGAGAGAGAGAGAGAGAGAGAGATGGAAGAAAGAGACCTCATAGATATATATAGAACACTGCAACCAAAGAAACCTGGCTACACATTCTTCTCCAATCTACATGGGTCATTCTCCAGGATAACCACATGCTGGCACATAAAACATACCTCCATAAAATCAAGAGGATAGAAATTTTACAGGATACCTTTGCAGACCCCAAGGCTCTGAAATTAGATGTGAACTACAAAGGGATACAAAAAAAATACTTTAACAACTGGAAATTAAACAGCCTGCTACTGAACAACCAGTGGGTCCGAGATAAAAATCAAAAAGAAAATCAAAACATTCCTGAAAACAAATGACAATGAAGACATAAATTATCAGAATCTATGGGACACAGAAAAAGCGGTCCTGAGAGGAAAATTTATAGCTTTGCAAGCACACATTAGGAAGGTAGAAGGGGCATACCTGAACAGCTTAATGACACAGCTTATAAAATTAGAAAATGATCAACAAAAAGCACCAAAAATAGAGAGACAAGAGGAAATTACAAAGCCAAGAGCAGAAATCAATAAAGTGGAATCCCAAAAAACAATCCGAAAGATCAACGAAAGTAGAAGTTGGTTTTTTGAAAAAAAAAATAAACAAGATTGATAGACCATTGGCAAAACTCACAAAGAAAGAGAAACTTGACAGCCTGTATTAGAAATGAAAGGGGGGCAGAGAGATAGCATGGAGGTAAGGTGTTTGCTTTGCATGCAGAAGGATGGTGGTTCAAATCCTGGCATCCCATATGGTCCCCCAAGCCTTCCAGGAGTGATTTCTGAGCATAGAGCCAGGAGTAACCCCTGAATGCTGCCAGGTGTGACCCCAAAAAGTGTTTCTCAGCTGGATCACTGAGGCCCCCCAAATATTAGCCAGAGAGATAGCATAGAGGTAAGGCGTTTGCCTTCCATGCAGAAGGATGGTGGTTCAAATCCCAGCATCCCATATGGTCTCCTGTGCCTGTCAGGAGCAATTTCTGAGCATAGAGCCAGGAGTAACCCCTGAAAGCTGCCGGATGTGACCCAAAACCAAAAAAAAAAAAAGAAAAGAAAAGAAAAGAAAGAAATGTAAAGGGGGAGATCAGTACAAATATTGCAGAGATTCAAAGAGTAATCAGACACTACTTTGAGAAACTCTATGCACTAAACTAAACATGAGAACCTGGAAGAAATGTATAAATTTTTGGACTCTTATAACCTTCCATGGTTGAGTAAGGAGGATGTAGCATATCTAAACACCGCATCACTATTGAGGAAATTACAATGGTAATCAAATGTCTGGCCAAAAGAAAAGCCCAGGCCCAGATGGATTTACTAATGAATACTTTCAAACTTTTCAAGAGGAACTACTACCAATCCTAGCCAGACTCTTTCATAAAATTGAAAAACTGGGAACAGTCCCAAATAGCTTTTATGAAGCCAACATCACCTTGATACCAAAACCAGAGATGCTGCCAAAAAAGAAAATTACAGACCAATATCTCTGATGAACACAGATGCAAAGATCCTCAACAAAATCCTGGCAAATAGGATCCAATGCCTCATCAAGAAGATCATTCACTACGATCAAGTAGGTATCATCCCAGAAATGCAAGGATGGTTGAACATTCGTAAATCTATCAACATAATACATAACATCAACAACAAGAAAAATAAAAATCACATGATCATATCAATAGATGCAGAGAAAGTATTTGATAAGGTCCAACACCCACTCTTGATCAAAACTCTCAGCAAGATGGGAAGGAAAGGAACCTTTCTCAATAGAGTCAAGGCCATCTACCACAAGCCAATAGCAAATATTATCTTCAATGGAGAAAAACTAAAAGCCTTCCCTCTAAATTTCGGTACAAGACAAGGCTGCCCGCTCTCTCCACTCCTCTTCAACATAGCACTGGAAGTACTTGCTATAGTGGTTAGGCAAGAAAAAGATATCAAGGACATCCAGATAGGAAAGGAAGAAGTCAACCTCTCACTGTTTGAAGATGACATGATACTCTACTTAGAAAACCCTAAAGACTCTACCAAAAAGCTTCTAAAAACAATAAATTCATATAGCAAGGTGGCAGGCTACAAAATTAACACACAGTAATCAATGGCCTTTTCATACACCAATAATTATAGGGAAGAAATGGACATTAAGAAAACAACACAAGAGTATCTCTGTATAGAATGCATGTTTGAACCAAGTTACGGGGAATGTTGGACTTTATTCGCTGGCCCCCAGATGCACCAACAATATCTTGTGGCATTGTTTCTATTTCGCATAGGCACATTAAAATGGGAAAATAATACATATGCAAAGAAGTTCTTATCTAATAGAGATGGGAACACAAATTTGGTAATACAGTTAGGCCTTATAGCCTGAGCACTGGCATAATGAGTTGGCTTAGGTCTCAGAAGAATCGGCATCTCCCATACACACCTGAACAATAAATACCATCTATGGAAACAACTAAAATTGTCTTCAACATTATCAGGATCCAAACCTCTACCAGGGAAGACTGCTCTGGCATTGACTTACTCCAAAGAGTGCTCTCAACACCCAGACGACTCAGCAACAGCTTGCTGGCAGGGCAGATCACTCCACATCTAATGGTGTGCTGAAACTAGAGGATGCTCCACATCAGCCTGACTTCGATGAAAGAAATGCACAGAATCCAGAATCTTTATATATAGGAAACTGATACCAACAACAGCTAAAGTGTGAAAAAATTACACCGGGATTACGGAGAATGACTCAGGTTGGACAGACTGATATACCTGGAGCCCAGAGTCAGTCTTATGCCAATAAACCTCGGGGGTGAGGCCTTCTTGTAATCAGGCCAAGGATTTTTTCCCCTGTTTTTCTCCATATTTTTCTGGGCCTATGCAAACAACGGCTATTGCCACTGTCACACTTTTACTATTTTTTCTTTAACCCTTATCCTTTAGGAAAAAAAAATTTTACTGAACTTAAAAACAAATAACTGTAGTAGAATGCCTGTCTCGAATACAGGCAGGGATTGGGAGGGGGGAATGTTACACTGGTGAAGGGGGGAGATCTGTTTGTGACTGTAACCCAACTATAATCATGTCACTTAAATAAAAAATATTAATTAAAAAAAAGAAAACAACCTCATTCACATTAGTGCCACACAAACTCCAATATCTTGGAGTCAACTTGACTAAAAACGTGAAGGACCTATACAAAGAAAACTATAAAACCCTGTTCAAAACAAAAACAAAAACAAGATAGGACACATAGAAATGGAAACGCATACCCTGATCATGGATTGGCAGGATTAACATCATTAAAATGGCACTACTCCACAAAGCATTATACAGATTTAATGGAATCCCTCTAAAGATACCCATTCATCACATTCTTCAAAGAAGTGTATCAAAAACTTTTGAAATTCATTTGGAACAATAAACACCCTCTAATAGCTAAATATTTGGGGGAAAGGAATATGGGAGGCATTACTTTCCCAAACTTTAAACTGTACTACAAAGCAATAGTTATCAAAACAGCCTGGTATTGGAATAAAGACAAAACTTCAGATCAGTGGAATAGGCTTGAGTACTCAGAGAATGTTCCCCAAACATACAATCACCTAATTTTTGATAAAGGAGCAAGAAATCCTAAATAGAGCAAGGAAAGCCTCTTCAACAAGTGATCTTGGCACAACTGACTAGCCACTTGCAAAAAGTGAACTTAGACACCAAGCTAACATCATGTACAAAGGTAAAATTCAAATGGATTAAAGACCTTGATATCAAACCTGATACCATAAGGTATAAAGAACAACACGTAAGTAAAACACTCCATGACATTGAGACTAAAGGCATTTTCAAGGAGGTAACTGCACTCTTCAAACAAGTGAAAGCAGAGATTAACAGATGGGAATATATTAAGCTGAGAAGCTTCTGCACCTCAAAGGAAACAGTGCCCAAGATAAAAGAGCCACCCACTGAGTGGGAGAAACTATTCACCCAATACCCATCAGATAAGGGGCTAATCTCCAAAATATACAAGGCACTGACAAAACTTTACAAGAAAAAAATTTAATCCCATCAAAAAATGGGGAGAAGAAATGGACAATTTGACAAAAAAGGAATACAAATGGCCAAAAGACACATAAAAAAATGTTCCACATCACTAATCATCAGGGAGATGCAAATTAAAACAACTATGAGGTACCACCTCACACCACAGAGATTGGCACACATCAAAAAGAATGAGAACAAGCAGTGCTGGTGGGGATGTGAAGAGAAAGGAACTCTTATCCACTGCTGGTGGGAATGCCACCTAGTCCAACCTTTATAGAAAGCGATATGGAGATTCCTCCAAAAACTGGAAATTGAGCTCCCATATGATCCAGCTTTACCACTCCTAGGAATATACCCTAGGAACACAAAAATACAATACAAAAATTCCTTTCTTACACCTATATTCATTGCAGCACTATTTACAATAGCCAGACTCTGGAAACAACCAAGATGCCCTTCAACAGATGAATGGCTAAAGAAACTGTGGTGCATATGCACAATGGAATATTATGCAGCCGTCAGGAGAGATGAGTTATGAAATTTTCCTATACATGGATGTACATGGAATCTATTATGCTGAGTGAAATAAGTCAGAGAGAGAGATAGATGCAGAATAAATAGTCTCATCTATAGATTTTAAGAAAAATAAAAGACATTCTTGCAATAATTTTCAGAGACAAAAGAGAAGAGTGCTGGAAGTTCCAGCTCACTATATGAAGCTCACCACAAAGAGTGATGAGTGCAGTTAGAGAAATAACTACATTGAGAACTATCATAACAATGTGAATAAATGAGGGAAGTAAAAAGCCTGTCTCGAGTACAGGCAAGGGTGGGGTGGAAAGGAGGGAGATTTGGGACATTGGTGATGAAAATGTTGCACTGGTGAAGGGGGGTGTTCTTTACATGACTGAACCCTAACCACAATCATGTTTGTAATCAAGGTGTTCAAATAAAGATATTAATTTAAAAAAAAGAAAAATAATTTTTATGTTATTTTATTGTTAGACCTGATGAAAGTGTGTGCAATCAGATTGTTGCAAAGGAAGTGAGCACAGAGGAACCTGACAGACGAATGAGAGGGGCAGGCATTTGATGAATTGGCTTGTAACCCTAATTTGCATATGTGAGCTGATTGGTCATCCTGCAGACCACGTTTGTATAGTGATATATGACATCATCTTACAAATCAGTGGAAGGGCATGTAAAATCTGGTTGTGCCACAATCATTCCACAACCTTTGCATATACAACCAGAGTGGTTGCTCCAATGTAATAGCTTCACTGGGTATAACCAATCAGACACTAGAAATATTGAAAATATAAGAATATATAATGTGTATCAAATGGGCTCACTGTAAAGAGGGATTGGAGCTTGGGTATGTGCAAGCTTGGATGTGTACATGTATGAAAGAAGAGGTGCTATCTAAATGTAGAGGTTTATATTTCTGTGATCCCATCCTAGAAATAATCAACTTGAATTCTGGTTCTAATCTCTAGGTCTTTGAATTAACTTTTGGATATGGTATGACATATTGATTTGGATTCAGTGCTTTGAAAGTAGTTATTGGTATTGAAACACAATTTCCTTTTTTACGATTTTTTATTTAAAGAAAATGCATCACATAGTTGACATAACCGATCATAATACAGTTGTTTCAAGAAAAGGGGAAGCAAAGTTATTGATAATAATAGAAAGAAAAACTAAAAAATAAAATTAAAAAGAAGAAAAAAAGAAAGAAGAGAAAGCTCAGTAGCAAGTAAATTTGTTAAAATTATTTTATCTCCAAGAAAGTCATTAATGCAATAGCAGA
Organism: Suncus etruscus; assembly: GCF_024139225.1. NCBI lineage: Eukaryota > Metazoa > Chordata > Mammalia > Eulipotyphla > Soricidae > Suncus > Suncus etruscus. The sequence continues at coordinate 83,229,641 of NC_064861.1, read as the reverse complement.
AGGTTTAGTACGCTTTTTTTTTAAGATAATAGATAAAAATACAATAAAAATGTGTTTGTATGGAAGTTGTTGCTTGCATAGGCACATCAAAATTTGGGGAAAATAGAAAGGAAAAACCTTTGGCCTAAAAACAGGGAGACTTTACCCATGAAGTAAAATCTTATCCTAGCATAAGACCAACTACAGGCTCCAGTCATGCTAAGTTGTCTAACCCCAAAGTCTTTCTCTATGGTCTCAGTAAAAACTCTTCACAATCACAGGTTGTTGCTGTCAGGTTTCAGTTGTTAGTTTTCCTAGTTTCTGTACAGAATCTATGTCAAAGTTAGGGTGACATAGAGCATCTTCTGGTTTCATCTCACTGTTAGGTAGCAGTGAACCCTGCCCTGAAAGCAGGTTGTTGCTATTACCAAGTTGTCAGGGTGTCATATGAACCCATTCTGTAGTAAGTCGATAGCAGGCCAGCAGTAGGGTCCTCCCTGGTAGAAGTCTGATTCCTTGTGCTGGAGTAGAAAACTGTGCTGTTTCCATATTTGTGGTCCAAGGTTCAGGAATAAATGGCCCATGTCTGATCTTCTGAAGCCTAAGCCAAGTCACTATGACAAGTGTTCAGGGTGTAAGGCTCTACTGCAATATAAAATTTATTTGTTCCTGGGCCCGGAGAGATAACACAGTGGTGTTTGCCTTGCAAGCAGCCAATCCAGGACCAAAGGTGGTTGGTTCGAATCCCGGTGTCCCATATGGTCCCCTGTGCCTGCCAGGAGCTATTTCTGAGCAGACAGCCAGGAGTAACCCCTGAGCAATGCTGGGTGTGGCCCAGAAACCAAAAAAAATTTTTATTTGTTCTATAACTATTAAATAAGAACTTATTTGCACAAATAATATTTACCCATTTTAATGTGTCTAAGCAAAAAAGAATAATGCCATGTGGTACACTACTGGTGTATATGGGGGTAAAAATAACAAGCTAAACAATCTCTATAACCTGAACTCAGAACACTAGAGAAACTTATCTACAAGAATTCCCTACTAAATATATCCCCAAAAATAGAGAAAATTTCTGCTACATAAGAGGATAGACAGTAATGGTTATACCTATTAAGGAAATACATCTAAAAAAATATTCAAAGGAGATATACATGTCCCCTTTAAGTATTTTGAAGCAGTCAGGAGGGCTGGATAAAATCTGGAGCATAGCTTCAGCCTGTGATTTGGTCTTGTGAAGTCTATAAATGGTTTCCATTTATAGAAGAATTTATAGAATGGCTTCCATTTATATTCCAGCAGTCACATATCAGAAAATGTCCTCAAGCTGGGGACTTCTCAGAAATCGAATCTGCTAGTGAGCACAGTTCACAGCAAAGAGAGGTGGAGAAAAAGGGCCACTAAAAGCAAATCAGCAGCAGCGACTGTGGCAGCTTCTTCTCAGGCTGAAAATCTATCTTTTCACTTTGGGAGCTGGTTGACAGCTGGCTGGGTTGGGGGAATGTTCCACTTCATAAGGAGTTAAGAACTGAGGGTAAAAATGGGAGGAAATAACAGATGGGAGGGAGAGAGAGTGAAGGGTTAGAAAAGAATTTGTAAGGTGGCAAGTGAAGGGGGGAAGTGGGGTTATATATAACAGGAGGAGGGCAGTATACCACATAGACATTATGTATATTACCGATGGACATTAGACAGACATTGAGGTAGCCAACACATACACTTATGCGCACACATAGACAGACACTGAGGATCAATTTATGGGTTACAGTTTAAAAGCTGATCCAGGTGAAATGGGACAAAAAGCTTAAAACATAGAAAGCTGGCAAGTCAGATGAAAAGGTTTTCCATAGGGGCCAGTGAGGTGGTGCTAGAGGTAAGGTATCTGCCTTGCAAGCGCTAGCCAAGTAAGGACCGCGGTCTGATCCCCCCAGTGTCCCATATGGTCCCCCTCCCCAAGCCAGGGGCAATTTCTGAGCGCTTAGCCAGGAGTAATCCCTGAGCATCAAACGGGTGTGGCCTGAAAGAGAAAAAAAGGAAGAAAGAAAAGGTTTTCCATTTTCTAGACCAATCATGATTGGTGAAGGTAAACTTTACTGAAGAAAGGCTTCATGGTTAGATTGTGTATAGAGCATTCTTAAAAGCTATCATTTTTTTTTGTTTGTTTGTTTTTTGGGCCACACCCGGCGTTGCTCAGGGGTTACTCCTGGCTGTCTGCTCAGAAATAGCTCCTGGCAGGCACGGGGGACCATATGGGACACCGGGATTCGAACCAACCACCTTCGGTCCTGGATCGGCTGCTTGCAAGGCAAACACCACTGTGCTATCTCTCCGGGCCCAAAAGCTATCATATTTTAAGTCTAGAAAACTAAGTGATTATAGTAATGAGCACTGTAAGAGAAGTCCACACCATGAAATATTTTCTAGTAAGTCTTGAGCATCCAGGTTCCTTTCCTAAAAGCAATCTAAAACCATGAGCATTATGGTATAATGGTAAACTACCTACAATTGAAAAGAGATTACAATAATATATTCAATGAATGAGCTCTATAACAAGAGTTCATGACATACAGTTACATATTCCATTGCTATCTGTGGATATACACTAGATTTAATAGCAGGCATAATCAAGTAGAAATGAATAAATTAGAATATTTGTTGTGACATTATCATTATCATAAAGAGCCCTGTCTTCTGAGTCTAATATAGTATAGCATTGCAATGTGGAACTGAGGTGACCAACCTATATCTCCAAGCTCCTTTCATCTGTCGGCTCACATGTGTTTTAGTCATTTTATACCTCTGTCGCCTGCAGATCCTCTGTAAGATGTTTCATTCCCAGACCTACCAACAGGAAGGTCTCTTTCTTTCTTTCTTTCTTTCTTTCTTTTCTTTCTTTCTTTCTTTCTTTCTTTCTTTCTTTCTTTCTTTCTCTCTCTCTCTTTCTTTCTCTCTCTTTCTCTCTTTCTTTCTCTCTCTCTTTCTTTCTCTCTTTCTCTTTCTTTCTCTTTCTTTCTCTCTCTTTCTCTCTTTCTTTCTCTCTTTCTTTCTCTCTTTCTTTCTCTCTCTCTTTCTTTCTCTCTTTCTCTTTCTTTCTCTTTCTTTCTCTCTCTCTTTCTCTCTTTCTTTCTCTCTTTCTTTCTCTCTTTCTTCCTCTCTTTCTTTCTCTCTTTCTTTCTTTCTTTCTTTCTTTCTTTCTTTCTTTCTTTCTTTCTTTCTTTCTCTCTCTCTCTCTCTTTCTTTCTTTCTTTCTTTCTTTCTTTCTTTTTTTTTTGATTTTTGGGTCACACCCGGCAATGCTCAGGGGTTCCTCCTGGCTCTACACTCAGAAATCGCTCCTGGTAGGCTCAGGGGACCATATTTGACACTGGGATTCGAACCACCAACCTTCTGCATGCGAGACAAACGCTATACTTCCATGCTATCTCTCCGGCCCCAGGAAGGTCTCTTTCTGACTCACCCTATCACCTTCGTACACCCATTCCATAACACTTGACAATATTCAGAAGTCTCAAACCCCAACCCTTAACTGTTACCTCTCCCCCAACTTCCTCCTATCTCACCTAGAAAGGGAGACCCTCCCATAGCTGGGAGTTGTCTATGGAAGGTAACAAAGAGGTTGCCTTGGGGCAGATGGGGGATTCAGAGGGAGATTCAGCAAGAGAGGCAGCAAGAGAAGCCTGAGGAGGATGCAGGAATTTGAGAACAGAGACAGGATTAAATACAGGGCAGCAAAAGGAGACTACTGGTACTTAAAAGGTTAGCTTAGAAGCCACACATAGTGGCTAGGGCCTTTAATGAAGCTGCATGTCTCCTAACTTCTACTGACTGCTTGTGGGTCATTTTCTCACTGCTATCTTGAACCCTCAGACCCATCATATGGAAGGGAATGCAGGCACCCGGCTGGACAAGAAAGGCCTCGCCATCTATCCATCCACCATCATCCAGCCCTACCATCAAGGACTTTTATTAATTTAATTAATTCAACACTTAACAACTTCTCTTCCCAAAACACATTGCCTTTCAAAGAGGATCCAGCTGGAGATCATGACACCATCTGTTCATGTCTTACACAGTAAAGGTTTTGCTTTCTAGATTGAAATCGGACTAGACTCTTTTAACTCAAATCCTAGCCATTTCATTAGAAGTTTCACTGTAGTTTTAAATCTAACTTGAGAAAGAGTCAATGTTCTTTTTACAGCTTATTGCACCCACGAGGAAAAGAATTCTATTTGGTCCCTGGCTCGGAGATGGGCAGATAAAATATAGGCAGGGCAGGTGTGCAGGTATGTGATTTATCGAGGGTTGATCAGTAAGGGAGGCTAGGTGTCATATTATAACCTGCCTCCCAAGGTATGGAAAAGACAATAATCGAGTGAATGAATCACAGCAAGCTCTATGAGATCATTCATTCTCTGGATTGAATGAAATTATGAGACAAAATCCCAACTTCGGTTCTGATAGGGAGGAAGGTCAATCTATTCTAGCGTGCATGAATATTCTATTCATAGATCAATAGACCAGGTATTAAAAAAAAAAACACAAAAACCAGACAAAGGACCAGGAAGCTTATTCTTTGTCTTTTTTTATAATAGTTTTTATTTTGACCAAAGTGGATTACAAATCTTTCACAGTAATATTTTAGGTACATAGTAACATTGAATCAGGGACATTCCCACCACCAATGTTGTCCTTCCTCCAACCTTGTTCCCAGCATGCATCCCATATCACCCTCCTTTGCCCCCCAGGCTGCTAGTATAAATGGTCCCCTCTGTGTCTAGCTTGTTGTTGATTGGATATCGATTTTGTTGTCTTTGGCTTTAGATTTGGTGTTTAAGTCTAATCATTTTTTATTTCTACTCAATGTTCATATGACTGTTTAGTCTTGGTACCCTCGATTATTTTCCCCTCAATCTGTGAGGCAGAACAAGATGGTTCAAGTTACGTCGTTCTGTTTGAAGGGGAAAAAAAATAAAATGGGGCAAAAATCAAACAAGCAAAAAAAGGGAGGAGTCCTTCTACATGCTATAAATATTAATTTAAGAGAAGAAAGGGAAAAAGGAAGAAAAACATAACAATACAAAAAAATCAAACAAAAACCCAAATAGCACCACAGCAATAAAGACACCAACCACACAATAACCACAGTTCCAAAATAAAAAACAAAACACAAAAAAAAACAAAGAAAAAAACAAACAACAACAATAACAAAACCAAAAAAAATTTTTAATGTGTGCTTTATTTTTATAGCCACAGTAAATATTGGAGAGATTAGAAAGGGAATTCCCTTGGCCTAAGAGATACAGGATTTCTCCACCCTTGAAGTATACTGTCATGGGAATAACTACAGTTTCCATACATGTTCTTTTACTCTCCCCTAGATTCTTTTGTAGTGTCTAGAAACTTTCCACTTCGTCATGGATGATAAAATCAGGCCTCTGTATCTAGAGATCTTGGTATTTGCACAGGTCATAGGATGGAGCCTAGGATGGAGTCTTTCTTTATGGTTCTAGAGGTTTTGCTCCATCACTTTTGTGTTAATCAGTCTTCTGTGGTTGGTGGTCTTGGTTTTTGTACCGACCCTAGGATGAAGCCTAGGATAGAGTCTTTCATTATGTTTTCAGAAGATCTGCTCAGTTGCAGTTGTCTCAGTCAGACCTCTGGAATTAGAAATCTTGGTCGTTGTACAGATCATAGGCCAAAGCCTAGATTAGGGTATTTTTTTTGAAGGAGTGAGAGCAAAAATATGGAATGCTTCACGTTTCTATGTCATCCTTGCACAGGGGCCATGCTAATCTTCTCTGTATCATTCCAATTTTAGTATATGTGCTGCCAAAGCAAGCACAATTAGGGACTTTTTTTATTGGTCCCAGGATAAGGTCTGCCCATTCATGATTGTCACAGTCAGTCTTCTGTAGTTAGCAATCTTGGCTTTTGCACAGATCAAAGAATGACATGTCTTCTGATTTCATCTTATCGTTAAGTGGTGAGGTAAGACAACCTGCTCTTAAATCAAGTTGTTGCCATTTCCTCATTGTCAGGATATCATATCAAAACTGGTTGTCAGAGCAGTATTAAGAATGTCCCAGAGGGGGGGCCGGGCGGTGGCGCTAAAGGTAAGGTGCCTGCCTTACCTGCGCTAGCCTAGGACGGACCGCGGTTCGATCCCCCGGCGTCCCATATGGTCCCCCAAGCCAGGAGCAACTTCTGAGCGCATAGTCAGGAGTAACCCCTGAGCATCACCGGGTGTGGCCCAAAAACCAAAAAAAAAAAAAAAAAAAGAATGTCCCAGAGGGAGATTGGCTCCTGAAGCTGTTGCAAAGAACTGTGTTAGTTCTATGTCTAAGGTCTAGGGTTTGAAGTTGGACAATCACTCTAATCATATGGAGTCTAAGTTGGGTCCACATGACATATGCTCAAAGTGGAAGGTGCCTCTGTTTTGTAAAATGTATGAGTTCTTATCCCTAGTAGATAAGAGCTTGTTTCTATACATAAAATTTCATCCTTTTTGCTCCACGTCCTGACTTCAATGTAAGATATGCAGATTCCAGGATCTTTAATACAGAAACATGATACCAACAACAGAGACTGTGTGAAAAATAAAAGTGTGTTGGCACTACAGACAATGTATTGGATTGGACGATCTAGCTTGCTTGGAGCCTAGACTTGGTCTTGTGCCAGGAAACTTCAGGGGTCTGGTCTCTTTGTACTTAGGCCAAGGTTATTTCTTTCCATGTCCCTCATATTTTGGTGGGCCTATGCAAACAACAATTGCCACTCTAACACCATTCTTACTGTGCTCCTTTGACTCTAATCCTTAAAAAGAACTCACTTAAAATTTGAGGTTAACTTAAGCTAATATGCATGTATATGGAAATGTAAGAAAATACTATGCCTGTAATGTTTAAGGAGTTACATAAGTTTTATGGCTTTAGATTGCCTTGTGTACTGTTAAGAAATATTATAATGTGTTACAATCTGGGGACTTGAGGGACAAAGTAATTGTACATGGATTCTGTCTTATTTATCTTAATGTTCTTTGGCTGAAATTTCAAAGTTAATATATCAGCAAGGGGACTTCTGAGAATTATGTTATGGGTGATTGTCCTTCCACTGTAACTTTACCTTGTCCTCTTACTTTGCACCCTTGTTCTCATAATTAAAAATAAAAATTAAAAAAAAATTTCATCCTTTTTTAGTATGCCTTTACAAGAATAAATGGTGCTATATTATATTGCTGGTGCATTTGGGGATGAGAGTGTCAGGCTCCATCATCTCTGTGCCCTGGTTTTGACCTGAGCTTTTATCCCAGGCAATACTTTTTCTTGTAGGTTTTTGTACCAAGTAGAAACAAAATAGGTGAAGTTAAGGAAGAGAAGAAAACAAATAATACATACATACATATATATACATATATATATACACACATACATACTCACATATATAAAGGAAAAATAAGTTTAAAAAAAGTAATTAAGGGAACAAAGCGGTGCAGGAGACTACCTTACATTTGGGGATAAATAGGTTAAGAGGTAGTATTATAGAGGTCTTAAACTTATAGAGGAAATATAGGCTTTCCCATTGTCTTCTGAGATATTCTTGTGGGGGTGGAATCCAGGACACATTTTCATCATACACCCTGGTCTTGTTGAGTTTGAGAAATGATTTGCAGCAGAAAGGGCTCAAGTAAAATTCTTGCATTATTCTTTGTCTTTTGAACAATACCTCCAACATAGTATTTAAAAAGTAAAAAGATAGAATGGAAAAAGTAATGGAGCAAGGGAGAATGAGACCAACACCAGGCTCATTCACAGCAGTGTCCCATTCCAGCTTCCTAGTGACATCAGCTGGCCTTAGGACCTTGTAGAGATTAGTCCAAATTAAAGGGAAACAAAACTCTCAACTATTTCTCCATGGCATGAGGAAATTTAGCCTTAATATACTTCCATTGCATAGGAGGAATCATTAATGCAAGGTCCCTGGCTAGGGTGCAAACACACAAAGCATGGGAGAGGGACTCGAGTAGCTGAGGTGCAGGAACATATCCTACCACTGCCCCAGGTCTAACAATGTACCTGCATCCTCACAAAACAGCACACACACTCGCCTCTCTCAGACTGAATCTCCACACTGGTGGGCTGCAGGGGCTATTCACTCTTATATGAATAACAACTCTGTAGTGGAGACATGGGTCACTCTCAAAGTTGCAGAGTCCAAAGTAAACATTTTGGGCAATACTGAGATCATTTTGTGCCCTTACTGAGTTTTCAGGGAAAACCTCCCATCTCAAAAAGCATTGATCAACCTTGAGGAAGATTCTCACTCACATAAGCCAATTCTCCAACTCTATCCTTGCAGATAAGATTATAATTATTGCCTCCTATTCTCCTTTCTGATGGTAGCACCTAAGCTAGAAGGCGTATCCTAGATGTGAATTTTTTCTTTTTTTGCTTTTTGGGCCACACCTGGCCATGTTCAGGGGTTAATCCTAACTCTTGCTCAGAAATTACTCCTGGCAGGCTCAGGGGACCATATGGGATGCCAGATTTCAAACCTGGGTTGGCTACATTCAAGGCTTCCAGATGTGGAAAATTTGAACCTTCAATAGAATGTGGCACAAAAGCAGGCCTGGATGAACGAGTACTTCCAATTGTTACTTTATTTGACTTGCACCAAAACAAATCTTGACAACAGGTTACAGGGGAAACTCCAATAATTTTGATTTGAAAGAAGCAGACACTTTTTTGTGCTGAGCCAGCCTAGAGACACCAAGGACCATAATCCCTCCAGGACCCACACCTGGTAAGATGTCCCCACCCAATAAATGTGGGGCCAATTCCTGCCATGTGATTGGGCACCCAGAGACTTAAAAAGGATGGCGGCCATGCTCTCTGCCTTTTTTCTGCTGAGCCAGCCTAGAGACACCAAGGACCATAATCTCTTATCTTTTAACCCCTGAATTCCATTTCTCCACATTGTAAGAATGGAGAAATTTTACAGTACACCCCCATGTTTAAAGAAATCAAGATGGCTGCTCTGATAATCTAAAAAGTAGGAAACAGCTAGGTATCCTCTCAAATAAGAAGTTTAGAGTAGATTTATGAAAGATGTTCAGGGAGCGCAAAAAAAAAAAAAGCATCGATAGACTTGACTGGAACACAATTAAGCATCAAGAAGATTTGACGACTGAAATTAGAAATTTTCACACTGAAATAACAGGTCTGAAAAACTGAGCTTATGCAACTGTTGCCAGGCATGGGGTTTGGGGAAGACCCCCCTGACTCCAGACCTTCCCTGGGTGCCATCTCAGATGGCCAGAAGTGGGTTCAGGTGGACTCTTAGGGGTCCTCAGGTTTCCCCCCTTCCAGTGGGGGAGGTGCATGGGGAGGAGGTTGGGCAGATATCTGGCTTCCGATTTCCTCTTTGATTCTGTAGACCAGCTCTTGCCAGGTATGGGGTTTGAGGAGACCCCATGCCGGAGGCCTTCGTCCTAGCCCAGGGAGTGCTGGGAGGCTTGGCAGGCCCCCATCAGTCTCCTTCTTTCTCCCCTGACTCCAGGCCTTCCCTGTGGTCCAGCTCAGATGGCCAGAGTGGGTTCAGGTGGACTTTTAGGGGTCCTCAGGCTTCCCCCCTTCCTTCGTACTCCAGGGGGGAGGTGCATGGGGAGGAGGGCGGGCAGATATCTGGCTTCCGATTTCCTCTTTGATTCTGGAGACCAGCTCTTGCCAGGTATGGGGTTTGGGGAAGACCCATGCTGGAGGCCCTCTCCCTAGCCTGGGGAATGCTGGGAGGCTTGACAGGTTCCCAGCCGTCCTCCTCTTTCTCCCCTGGACTCCAGGCCTTCCCTGGGGTCCAGCTCAGATGGCCAGAAGTGGGTTCAGATGGACTCTTAGGGGTCCTCAGCCTTCCCCCTTCCCTCCATACTCCAGGGGGGAGGTGCATGGGGAGGAGGGCGAGCAGATATCTGGCTTCCGGTTTTCTTTTTTATTCTGGAGACCAGCTCTTGCCAGGTATGGGGTATGGGGAGACCCCATGCCGGAGGCCTTCTCCCTAGCCTGGGGAGTACTGGGGGGCTTGGCAGACCCCCAATCGTCCCCCTCTTTCTTCCCTGACTCCAGGCCTTTCCTGGGGTCCAGCTCAGATGGCCAGAAGTGGGTTCAGGTGGACTCTTAGGGGTCCTCAGGCTTCCCCCTCCCTCCGTACTCCAGGGGGGAGGTGCATGGGGAGGAGGGCGGGCAGATATCTGGCTTCCGGTTTCCTTTTTGATTCTGGAGGCCAGCTCTTGCCAGGTATGGGGTTTGGGGAGGCCCCATGCCAGAGGCCTTCTCCCTAGCCTGGAGAGTACTGGGATGCTTGGCAGGCCCCCAGCCATCCCCCCTTTCTCCCCTGAACTCCAGGCCTTCCCTGGGCGCCGGTCCAGGTGGACTCTATAGGGGTCATCAGGCTTTCCCCCTACCTCTTTCTACAATAATGGTAATGCACTTTGGGAGGAGGGCGGGCCTTTCTAGCACTGGTTTATGCTGGGACAGTCACTGGAAATTTTTTCTCCTTGGTCTCCTATTGATAGTATTGTATGCATATAGTTTATATATACATAATATCTATCTTGTATTGTGACCTTGATACTGCCCTACAAAGCTCATTTCTAATTTTTTACTGCCTCAGTCCCAACCCTTATTTCCCCCCATCTTCCCATGTAGGTGCAGCTCATGATATGAAGCTCACCACATAGAGTGATGAGTGCAGTTAGAGAAATAACTACACTGAAAACTATCATAACAATGTAAATGAATGAGGGAAATAGAAAGTCTGTCTCGAGTACAGGTTTGGGTGGGATGGGGAGGAGGGAGATCTGGGAAACTGGTGGTGGGAATCTTGCACTGGTGAAGGGGGTTGTTTTACATGACTCTAATCATACAACTACAATCATATTTGTAATCTCGGTGTTTAAAGAAATATAATTTAAAAAAGAATAAATGAAGAAATAAAGGATTAATTGAAAAAAAAAGAAAGAAGCAGACACACATATTTGCTAAGACACCCTCGGACATTTGATTGATGGCTTAAGTGCAAGTCCTGGGGTGATGTCCCTTTCTGGTTTCCCCAGATGCAACTCAGACCTGGACGTAGGACAATAAGACATCCCCCGTGATCTCCAGTAAGTTGATCTTGGTGAAATTTTCCACTCGATGTTGGAAGTGAAAGACGAGCTTGCCATAGTTACGCACCTCGTAGCAATCGGTGTGGATGAGGATGGACAACTGTAGGAGAAGGGCGGGTATGTGTGTGTGAGTGTGTGTGTGTGTGTGTGTGTGTGAGTTTGAGGGACATGCAGCATTTGCAGGGACAGAGGAGGAGAGTAGGACTCACGTCAAAGGACTTTCCTGGCCCAAAGGGATTTTTGGAGATGTGCCTTTCCTCAGTTTCCCATCTGCCATTTTGGAAACTGTTCCTCACCAGAACACCCTCTTTGATACGGGGGTTGATGTGCAGGGCTATGTCCCCCGTTTCTCCCATATTGAAGTTGATGGCAAATCTGGAGGCAGAGTGGAAGTTGTGGGTCAGCACATGCTCCCCAAGAAAGGAGAAGCCTGGTAACTGGACTCTGGGAGTGAAGGCTCCATGTGGGACTGTACCTGTAAGCTGAGTTCTGGATAAAGCCCTTGATGATGAAGGTTCTATTTATGGTCAGGCCTTCTTTCAGATTCACCACATATGGCACTGGCTGTGGGTAAGAACATGGGGCCCCTTTATGTTGGAATCACAAGACACCAGACTGGAGTACCCATGGCTCTATGGAGCCTCCTAGCCCTTCTTCTTCTTCCCCTCTCCCTCAGTCCATACTACATCTTCGCCCTCTCAGAGCACCCCCAAACAGGGCTCCCCACCTTCCATCAGTTTCTGCCTACTACTGGACCACCACTCACACAACCTGGTCCCCAGGAGCTTTTTACCAGGTTGAAGTCTGGGAGTGACTCCATTTGCTGTCAAGGAAAAGAGAGAGAGTAGAACAGTCAGCAAATATTTACACCAGATATCTACATGCCAGCATTTCTCAGGGTGCTGGTGGGCACCACTTAGAGCTGGTCATGAAGCCCACATTCCTACCCCAGACCCCCATTGTCCATGACCCTCTACTTACTGGCGGGTTACAGGTAAGCAGGTTGCTTCTTGCAGCAGCGTCCTACAAGAGAAACAGAGAAAAAAAAAATCATGAGGGGAATTAGTATTCTCAGGCATTGAATCCCACATCAAAGAGAAATACATCACCCCACATCAAAAATGTATGGGATACACAGGGATAACCACATGCTTTGTGGACACAGAGGGAAAAAAAGAGGCCGTGAAAAAGAAATAAAAGGAGGCCATGAGGGATACACTGAACTTATAGCTGGATGACATGATAGATGCCCTCCAGGATAGCCCCAACTCTACTGTCCCATATACTCAGACAACTGCAGGTCATTAGTCAAGGACCCACCCCATTAGGGATCTCCAATGAGCAAATAATAAACAATGAGTGACTCCCTTCATTTATTGTTTTCATTTGGGGCCACACCTGAAGATGTACTGGGAACCACTTCTGATTCTGCTATACTCGGGGGATCATGTGATGCTGAGGGGGAACCAGCCTCCTGCACATAGCCTGTCTCCATCCCTTTGAGCCCTCTCAGTGTAGCCCACTCCTTTAGACTTGGACTGTTCTAAGGGCCGAGATCAAACTCAACAGGCTGAGCACAGGCCTCAGATGCATGAGGTGTCACAGTCCAAGGAGTGACCTCAGAGCACAGAATCAGAAAGAGTCCCTGAACTTGGCTGGGGGTGACCCAGGTACAACCATAAAAGGACCCAATATTCTTACCCTATCTGTGTTTTCCTGCTGTGCCTGGGCCTTCAAGAATCTCCTCTCCTCTTATATTTACCCCCTCTTGGAACCCCTGCTCACCACTTCTCTAAACTCAATTTTCCTCTCATTCTGCTACTAACCACTATGCACCTGGGAATTCTTGGCACCCGTCACTCCTTTTTGAAACCCCCAGTCAGGGTGCCGGAGCAGTGGCGCAAGTGGTAGGGTGTTTGCATGGCATGCACTAACCTAGGATGGACCATGGTTCGATTCCTTGGTCCCCCAAACCAGGAGTGATTTCTGAGTGCATAGCCAGAAGTAACTTCTAAGCATCACCAGGTGTACCCCAAAAACCAAAAATAAATAAATAAATGAATAAATAAATTTTAAAAACCCAGTCACTCTGCTTCATTCTCTGAGATTGTAATTCCAGATCTCAGCCTCTCCCTACCTCTCTATCTCTCTCTCCCCATCTCTCTCTCTTAGTCTATCTCTCTGACTCTATCTACCTCTCTCAGCTCACCTGCTGCATGAACCCCTTTGTCTGCCTCCAGCCCTCCTAATGCTTCCCCACTCCTCTTGCCATCTTTTTATTTTTTATTTATTTTTAATGACATTTTATTTAAACACCTTGGTTACAAAAATGATTGTGGTTGAGTTTCAGTCATATAAGAGGACACCTCCCCATCACCAGTGCAACATTCCCACTACCAATGTCCCAAATATCCCTCCTCCCCACCCTCCCCCCACCTGTACTCTAGACAGGCTTTCTATTTCCCTCATACATTCTCATTGTTAGGATATTTGGGGGGCAGCAGGCTTTTCTAGGACTGGTTCAGGATCCACAAATCCTTCTCGGTAAATCAGCCAATGAAAGGAAAGGAAAGACAGTATATAACCAATGAGAGAAACTGCCCACCTGGATGGGGGTAGAACTGCAGTCAATGAAGTGAATGGAATGGACGCTCACGTCACCCTGTACATGCAGGTGGGTGACCTTCTGGAAGGGCATCTGGTGCCCAAACTCATAGGAAGGATTTCCTATCACTTTCACCTGGAGGACAAGTACAAAGTCATGGAGATCACGTGACCTTAGGAAGATAAAAAAAATAGGGAGTAAAGTATAGGGAACATTATCAGGAAGGATCATGGGAAAAGTTATGCTGTGGACCCAGAGTCAGAGCCTTGAGTCTACAGGGCTAACTAAAGTCCATACAATGTCAAGGCTCAGCTCCTATGGGTGGTGGGGAGGTGATGGAGGGAAGAACACATGCTCTGTATGTCTGAAGTCTGAGTTCTAACTGGACATCCAAAGTGGAACAGCTCAGAAGGGGCATATGAAAGCCCATAGAATGCACAGTTAGATATACATCAGGAAGAATTCCTGTCTGTCTGAATTTTCAGGACTAGGTCCTCTTGTTTTTAGGGATGAGGGAGAGGACCCCACAGCCCTGTGCTTAGGAGCTACTACTCATTCTGTGCTCAGGGACAGTATATGCTGCTGGGATTTGCACAGCTACAGTCCCAAGAAGGCCGGTGCCTTCCCTTCTGTACACTGTCTCTAGCCCTGGGGTCTAGTTCTAACATAGACTCTATGACTCAGGATGCTTCACAATCCTCTAAGAATATTTTCTGGAAAATGTGGGGGGCTGGGGACAGGGCTGGATTGTGGTTCAGCACTAGAGTATATGCTTGTGTATATAAGGTTCTGGCTTGGATCTTCATCCCATCCCCAAAATGACTATCATTTGTGTACACTTCAATTTAGGGCAACCCCAAATATCAGAGCCACAAAGGGACAGGAAGAAAAAAATTTAACCAAATGAGGATGGAGAGATATTTTCAGGACCAGAGCTCATGCTGTTTGCTGGTATCCTAAGTTTGATTCTCTGGACCTAATGGTCACCCAGCACCAGAAGGAAGGGACCCTCCAAAAAACAATGAAATAAAATAAATGTAAGCAACAAAAGAAGGGATTGAAGGAAAGGGGCTGTTGGCCAAGCTCTGACCATGTAGTAATCCTGTAGGACCATCACCAGCAGCTGGAAGTATTCTCCCTCTTTGAAGGGTGAGCTGATTTTTGTCTGCTCTTTGCCCCACTGGCCTGACTGCTTTGAGTTGAAGACCATCTTATTCCTGCTATCAAAGTGAAGGTTGAAGTGGAAGGCGATATCAGCTTCCGGTTCAGGTCCCAAGGCAAAGTCCACCTCGAACCTAGGGAAGATAGAGGGTCAGTTACCCAAGTCTCCAAGCCAAGGTTAAAGGCCTGGGGCAGAGCTCCAAGAAGCCATCTAGGGCCCGGAGAGATAGCACAGCGGTGTTTGCCTTGCAAGCAGCCAATACAAAACCAAAGGTGGTTGGTTCGAATCCCGGTGTCCCATATGGTCCCCCATGCCTGCCAGGAGCTATTTCTGAGCAGACAGCCAGGAGTAACCCATGAGCACCGCCGGGTGTGGCCCAAAAAAAACAAAACAAAAAAAAAAAGCCATCTATGTTCCACAACCCAAAACTCTCATAGCTCAGGACTCCCTGACTCCTCTCTGGCCATGGCACCCTACCCCATGCACAGAGGATGGATGACTGACAAAATCAGAGCACCTTCTCCTCAATAGAGAACCCCGAGGTCTTCATAGGTAGTTACCACAACACTTGGTCTTTGCACCAACACTTTCTACTCCCTAAAATTCACCATAAGATACAGCTTAGGACCCACTTAGCTGGCTTTTCATGCTGACTGATTAGTTTTCTTTGGCGGGGGGGGGGGGGGGAGTCCTTCCAGGAATTCTGGGGCTGAGGAGTCTCACCAAAGTGAAGAATCCCTCACCAATTCATGTCGTTGTTGATCACACCCTCGATGTAGATGACCATCCCCTCATTCAGGCTGCCTGGGATGGCCCTCTTGAAGGGCAACATCTGTGGAAGGCTCTGGGTCAGGGCCTCCAAGCACAGAGTATCCCATCCTCTCATGGGTGTTAATTGCATGTACTTAAGGGGATCACTATCAATGTTTCTTTAAGGAGTAATAACTCTCTCCTGTAAAAACAATTGGACTGGACCATGCTCCCTGGACTGGGCCACTCCCCCCTATAATAACAATTAAGTATTAATTAAGTATAAAGAGGTGGAGCCTGGCACTTGGGGTGGGGCATGGTGGTACATACTGGAGCAGAGCCTGCCAGCTGGCAGGTATAAAGGTCCAAGACCCCCTCCCACCGTACCCCCCCCCACAGGGCCTGATAGACAGCATCAGCAAAATGCAATTTGCTCCACCTTTCTCTCCTTTTTCCACTTCAACCCCCAGCTCTAGGCCTTTTTCTCCTGCTCTCTAGCCAGTGATCTCTCTTTCTCTCTTCTCTCTCTTTTCCCTCTCCTCTCTCACTCATTCCCTCCCTCTCTCTCCTCTCTCACTCATTCCTTCCCTCTCTCTCTCCCTCTCTCTCTCACTCATTCCTTCCCTCTCTCTCTCTCTCCCTCTCTTCCCACCTCTCTCTCTCTCTCTCTCTCTCTCTCTCTCTCTCTCTCTCTCTCTCTCTCTCTCTCTCCCCCCCCAGCCAACTGCAGGAGAGGAATAGCAATAAAGGCTCTTTCTACTTCTTTTCTCCTCTCTGTCTCTGACTGCTTAAGCTCAGTTGTGGGTCACTGTAGTAGGGAGCATCCAAAAATCTCTTCACAAGGAAAAGAGACCCTACAGGGTGAGAAGTCAGCAGGAACAAGGTATTCAGCATTATGAGTGAGGCGTTTGTACAGACTAAACCAAGTCCCCCATGCCCTTCATTCAGGGGCACTACCAAGCTTCAGGCTGGGGAACCAGGTAAGTTGGGGGGGGGGCGGGGTGTTCAGGATGAGCCCAGGTCAGGGCCTGGGTTATTAGCTCACCGGGTTGTTGGTGGGACGGTACCGGAGTGCAGAGAGAGGAATCATCTTCAGAGACTGGGCAGGCAGCTTGTCTTGCATGCAATGGCTGCAGGAGTGAAGATAGGGAACATGGCGCCTGTGCTGAGTCTTATATGCTCTCGGGAGGGACCCTGTTCCCTCATCCAGAAAGTCCATCTCCTGTGCCCTCTCCACCACGCCCCAAGACCTTTCTGAGTAAAGGTCACCCCTGAGAACAGTTTCATTATGACCTAATATTCTACCATTTCCTTTTTTTTTGTTATAACAGAATTCAAATCCTTATCTTTTTTTGAGGGGGGAGTCATACCTGGCAGTGCTCATGGGTTACTCCTAGCTCTGCACTCAGAAATTGCTCCTGGCAGGCTCAGGGGACCATATTGGATGTTGGAATTCTAACCACTGTCCATCCTAAATCGGCTGCATGAAGGCAAATGCCCTGCGCTGTGCTATCTCACTGATCCCAAAGCATTATCTTTTGCTGGGGTCCCCACGTGTTGCAGGGAGACAGATAGAGGGTCCCTGTTAGTGAGCTTTTCAGGAATATTAGCTAATCATCAGCCATGACACACCCCAAAGCATGATGTGATAGTAAACTCTTGGGATATGGAGAAAATAAGTCATCACCAAGGTGCAGAAATCAACACACCACTCAGAGAACAGTGGACCTCTTGAGAAAAAAGAGAAGTGTTAAGAGACTCTAAAGATAGAGATTAAAGTAATAAAATGAACCTCAAGAATAAAGGCCAGGGCCCGGAGAGATAGCTCAGCGGCTTTTTTTTTTTTTTTTTTTTTTTTTGCCTTGCAAATAGCCGATCCAGGACCTAAGGTGGTTGGTCCGGGTGTCCCATATGGTCCCCGTGCCTGCCAGGAGCTATTTCTGAGCAGATAGCTAGGAGTAACCCCTGAGCACAAGCCGGGTGTGACCTAAAAAAAAAACCAAAACAAAACAAAACAAAACAAAACAAAACTTAAAAAAGAAAGATAAAAAGAATAAAGGCCAAGCCTCTTCCCCTAGGCCATGTCAGAGGCTATAAGGAAACTCTACTTGGAGTAGTTTGAGAAAAGCTTAATGATAAACCCAACTTTGTCAAACCCCTGGGCATGTTTAGCACCTTGGAGAATCAGCAGCAGAAGACACAGGACATGTTTGCTATTGGCCTTGACCTCTTGGAGAAATCTGTGTTCTCTGAACTAGCATCTCTCTCTCTGTCCCTATGCTCCATAGGTTCTTCTGAAGAGAGATGTTGTACTCCATTATTCTCCTCCTGAAATTCCTTTTAAGGTGAAAGATGACATTCCTAGAAAACCTGGAAAGACACTGGAATGAACTTTCCTGGTCCAATAAAGAGCAACCCTTGCTCCAGCCTGAGTCCACAGTTCCCAAGAACTCATGTGGTGGAACCAACACTGTGTAGATCAAGTGGATTATTAGAATAGCTCAATAACTACCAGATGGAACTCATGGGATATTGGCATCCATGCTGGGTAAATGTTTACATGTGAATTTTACAGTCTGGTTGTTTTATTTGGGGGGGGCGGGTACTGAGTCACAGCCTGTGGTGTTCAGGGTTACTCCCGGCTCTGCACTCAGAAATCACTCCTGACAGCCTTGGGGGACCATGTGGGATGCCAGGGATCAAATTCAGGCCAGTCTCAGGTCAGCTGCATGCAAGGCAAACACTCTATCATTGTACTATCACTACAGCAACAGTCTGTGTTTTGGGGGGAACACTTTCTGGGGTGGTCAAGCCTTACTCCTGGATCAGTGCTTATTTGGCATTGTTTGTGGATTGAAGCCACATCACTTGCATACAACACAAATCCCAGCAGGCTATACTATCACTGGGGTTACAATCTGTTTTTTCTTTTAATCATTTACATTTTATTTCAGGATTTTTAATACTATTCTTTATAGTTCCATGCATACATTATCCCAGTAACACAGCCATCTCCAGAGTTCCTGCTCCCCTCTACAAGAGGCCCAAGGACCCCCTTCCTCGCCTTATTTTTTTTATTTGTTTGTTTTTGGGCCACATCCAGCAGTGCTCAGGGGTTATTCCTAGCTCTGCACTCTGAAATCACTCCTGAAGGCTCAGGGGCCCATATGAGATGCTAGGGATCAAATCTGGGCATGGCTGCATGCAAGGCAAATGCGCTACCTGCTGTGCTATCACTCTGGCCCTCCCTCCCTTCACTTGTAAACTTAGTTCTAGAGATAAAATCTTCCATTTGGTGACTTTGACCATTTGTTCTTCTCTTACATGTTTTTTTGTTTTGTTTTGTTTTGTTTTTTTTATTTTTGGGCCACACCCGGTAATGCTCAGGGGTTACTCCTGGCTATGTGCTCAGAAGTTGCTCCTGGCTTGGGGGACCATATGGGACACTGGGGGATCGAACCGCGGTCCGTCCAAGGCTAGCGCAGGCAAGGCAGGCACCTTACCTTTAGCGCCACCGCCGCCCCCTTACATGGTTTTTTTATTCCACATATGAGAGATCTGTTTTTTTTTCCTCCATTGTATAATGGTGATAATTACACTCACATGACACAGAGCTTATTTCCTAAAATTCCACAAAATTGTAAGCTGATAAAGTAGAATGTTTTCAAAATGATCTTTAGTTTATAAGGTTTATAATTGCTAAACTTAATATATAAACAATTTTGTCATACAGTTTAATAATAATTCTGTTAATACAGTGTTAAAAAAATATGTGAAATAGGAAAAATCCTACAAAGGTCAATTTTAGTAGGAGTGAAGAAAATGAAAAATTTAAGGGAAGAAATCTGAATAGGCCTATAAAAATAAGAAAGTAAAACTTGGGGCCAGGCGGTGGCGCTAGAGGTAAGGTGCCTGCCTTGCCTGCGCTAGCCTTGGACAGACTGCGGTTCTATCCCCCAGCATCCCATATGATCCCCCAAGCCAGGAGCAACTTCTGACCTCAGAGCCAGGAGCAACCCCTGAGCGTCACCGGGTGTGGCCCAAAGACCAAAAAAAAAAAAAAAAGAAAGAAAGTAAAACTTGGGGCCGGGCCGTGGCGCTAAAGGTAAGGTGCCTGCCTTGCCTGTGCTAGCCTTGGACGGACTGCGGTTCGATCCCCCGGTGTCCCATATGGTCCCCCAAGCCAGGAGCAACTTCTGAGCGCATAGTCAGGAGTAACCCCTGAGCGTTACTGGGTGTGGCCCAAAAACCAAAAAAAAAAAAAAAAAAAAAAAAGAAAGTAAAACTTTCTTACTTTTATAGGCCTACTCAGATATAAAACAAGTAGATATATTGAATTTGGGGCCACACTAGGGGTTACTCCTGGCTATGCACTCAGAAATTGCTCCTGCTTGGGGAACCATATGGGACTCCGGGGGATCGAACCGAGGTCCATCTTGGGTCAGCCACGTACATGCAAGGCAAATGCCCTACAGCTGCACTATCCTGAGTTTATATTAGGAAACATTTTAGATAATGATTCATCTATAAGCTAGTAAGTCAAAGATTGCAACAACAAAAAAAAGTTAAGGGATGTTATGAAAAAAACACCAGAAGTGCATAAAACAAGCAAGATGCATAAAATGTTAATTTTTTGTTTCATTTTTGGGTCACACCCGCAGCACTCAGTGGTTACTTCTGGCTCTGTACTCAGAAATAGCTCTTAGTAGATCCGGGGGGACCATATGGGATGCCGGGATTCAAACCATCATCTGCCCTGATTGGCTGCATGCACGGCAAATGCCCTCCTGCAATGCTATCTCAACAACCCTAAAACATTAGTTGGTTTTTGTTTTGTTTTGTTTTTCGGGCCACACCCATTTGATGCTCAGGGGTTACTCCTGGCTAAGCACTCAGAAATTGCCCCTGGCTTGGGGGATCATATGGGACACCAGGGGATCGAACCGCGGTCCTTCCTTGGCTAGTGCTTGCAAGACAGACACCTTACCTCTAGCGCCACCTCACCGGCCCCAAATGTTAGTTTTTTATTGAAATGTATGACATCTCTTAGAAAGCTGGGAGTAAACGCACCTACCTTAACTAGAGGGCAACTATCAGCACCATTTTCTTTTCCTTTTCCATGTTTTGGAAAGTTGAGCCTGTATTTTAAAGAAGGTCCTTTCATGCATGTTGAAAAACTGGTTTCAAGGTTATGAATTCCCTAAACTGTTGCCTGTCCAGGAAGCTCTGTACAGTTTCTCAAAAGGAGTAACTAATCTCTCTGGACAGATTAGCAGCTTTTGGTGAGGTGTTCATTTCTTTGTTTTTAATATTACATTCCTCTATTCTCTCTGAATTATAAAATCTCATTGGATAGGTCTGTTGAGAATCCTGTGAGTTTTCTTTAAATTTAAGTACCTTACAGCTTTGAATAACCTGTCTCTGTCTTAGGTTTCTGTCATGTTAATCACAATATGTCTTGAAGTTTTCCTATTTGAGTCTACTTTCATTGGGGCCTTTGGGAACTCTTGGATTTGGTTTGCCTATATTTTTAACACAAAGAAATTAACCTATGATTTATTGAACTAATCACCAAATTTGCCTTCTTGTTCCTTGGGGGCTTCAGTGATTCTGATTTTGTTATCTGAAACTCAACCCATAGGTTAAAGAAAGTCACTGAGGGGGGCCGGAGAGATAGCATGGAGGTAAAGCGTTTGCCTTTCATGCAGAAGGTCATCGGTTCGAATCCCGGCGTCCCATATGGTCCCCCGTGCCTGCCAGGAGCAATTTCTGAGCATGGAGCCAGGAGTAACCCCTGAGCACTGCCGGGTGTGACCCAAAAACCACAAAAAAAAAAAAAAAAAAAAGAAAATCACTGAGAAAAAGGCTAAATAGGTATCACATAGGGAAGAATATTAGAAACATTGAAGAAATAGACAAACACACAATAGGAAATAAGCAAACAGGTCTCAGCCCAACCTGAGATAGAGAATTTATGAGTAGCCTCCTACTTTATTAATCAATGTGCTATTGATATAAGAAGAAAACTCCAAAAGTCAACTAAAGTACTCTGAACTTCTCTAAGCCAAATAATTGAGGTAATGTCTAGGTTAATAATCAAGAGGAAGCCTAGAATGCTGAGAGAGTCCAAAGGTATAGATTTAACAGACAGATGAGAGAAAACTTACCAGCTAGCATGTCTGTCCCTAGTGCCTGGCAACCTCCAAAAAGCAAAGTAGCTGTGGTATAATAAAATCTTTATTCAATTAAAAAAAAAAAAAGTAGCTGCATTGGGCAGACCAGCCCAAGGAGGAGGAATGCATCAGCTGTGGAAGGACAGGGCGACACCAAGAAGTCCAGATCTGTTATCACCACCTGGTCCTGCTAACATGCAAAAGAAAGGCCCATTAAAAAAGAATTCACCCCAACCCAGGGACAATCAGGGGACAAATTCATCCCCTGATGTCCAGGTACCCTCGGAAAGGTCTGAGGAGGCCTAAGGTAATCTCTCCAGATTTGTTATTACAATGGTTGAACTTCCTAAGTAGCATATAGCAATATAAAACTTGTAATTAATACTTGAGATTCCTAGTTCTGTCCTTTTTGTTTGTTTTGTTTGTTTGGGGCCACACCTGGTGACAATCAGGGATTATTCTGGCTCTGCACTCAGAAATCTCTCCTGATAGGCTTGGGGAACCATATGGTTGTGTTTGTTTTGTATATTATATTCTTTTGCATTTCTCTTCATTCTGGCTAGGTTCCTTTTTTGCCTCTGAATAGGGGAGGACTTGATTCCAGTGAAACAGAGCAGTTCACCTGAATTGTTCTTCTCCAGAGCTCTAGAGACTCTCTAGCTTTTTGATACTGTGTTAGGAAGAAAATAGAAAGTTAGCATTGACAAGGCAGCCATTCTCCAATATGTATATGATTTGCAGTTTAGCTCAAGGGCCACATTGGCCTCCCCACTTAGATATTAAATGTCCTTGGTGAATGCAGATATAGAAGGTCCCCAATGAGGCACCAATTGCCAGGTAGAAAGTGAAGTATTTAGTATCTGAACTGACTCCTGGGGTTCCATCACTGTCTAGTCTTCATCTCAGTTTCTGTTGCTTTGGGACATTTGTTGTGCGTTACTTGGTTTCTTTATAGCCAATATATGAAGAAGATCGCTCCATACATCTTCCTCTCCTTATGACTAACTTGGCTCCATATTCTCCAGATTCATTCAAATAGCAAACATTTTCATGGCTGCCTCTGTTCTTAGGACTGTGTAGTAGTGCTTTTGTTGTTGGTGATGGTGGTGGTGGTGGTGGTTCTTGTTCTCTTTGGTTTGGGGGTCACACCCAGGAGTATTCAAAGGTTACTCATGGCACAGCACTGAGGAATCACTCCTGGCAGGCTCAGAGGACCATATGGGATGCTGAGGATCGAATTTAGGTCAGTCGCATGCAAGACAAATGCCCTACCTGCTGTGCTACGGTTCCAGGCCCCATATTGCTTTGTATAAACCAAGCATGGTTTCTTTTTCCAATCATTTGTTGTTCTTGTCGCATGTGTTGTTTTCAGATTTGGGGTATTGTGATGAGAGCTGCAAAAAATATAAAAGTGTGTTTGTCTTTTCTCACTAAAGTTATTGGACCTATGGGATAAATGCCCAACCGTGGAATTGCAGGATCATGTAAAAGCTCAATGCCTTGTTATCTGAAGCATCTATACTGCTTTCCAAAAAGGTTGGACCAGTTGGCATACCCACCAGCACCAGGATAAGGGATTCAATTATATCCACATGCACACCAATTCTGATTGAGTTTGCACTTTATAATATATGCCAGTCTCACATTTATTCATCTCTTTACCTTTTTGATGAAGTTTGATGTTTTCATGAGGTTTGGTGTTTTCGCCACAGTTCATTCTACCAGCACAAACCTTTGTCAGATGACTGATGGGCTAATATTTGTCCCAGTATAGAGTGAGTTTTATCTATTAGTATTGATCACTGAACCTCTTTACAAGACAATAAAGAAAAATAAGTTAGGGTCCCTGATATGGAATGAAAGCTACCAATATGTATTTTTTTAAATTACACAGAATTAATTTAAACTAGTAAAATTAATTATATATTTAAATACATTTGTTGTTTGTTTGGTTTTTGTTTTGGGGCCACACCCAATGACACTCAGGGGTCACTCTTGGCTTGGGGGACCATGTGAAATGCTGGGGAATCGAACCTTGATCCGTCCTAGATTAGCATGTGCAAGGCAAATGCCCTACCGCTTGCGCCACAGCTTCGGGCCATATTTAAATAAGTTTTTTGTTTTGTTTGTTTTTTTTGGTTTTTTGGGCCACACCCGGCAGTGCTCAGGGGTTACTGCTGGCTGTCTGCTCAGAAATAGCTCCTGGCAGGCATGGGGGACCATATGGGACACCGGGATTCGAACCAACCACCTTTGGTCCTGGATCGGCTGCTTGCAAGGCAAACACCGCTGTGCTATCTCTCCGGGCCCTTAAATAAGTTTTTAATTGAATCACTGTGTGATGCACAGTTTCAAAGTTGCTCACGATTGAGCTTCAGTCATGCAGTGTTCCACACTCACCCCTTCATCAGTACACATTTCCCACCACCAATGTCCCCAGTTGAAACATCATCTTTGTAACCCCTCTCCCAACTTCCTCCTATCTCACCTAGAGAGGAAGACCATCCCATAGCTGAGAGGGATCTGTGGTTACTAATAAAAGGGTTGCCTCAGGAGTGTAAAAAGGAATTGAGAGACAGATTCAGGAAGAAGCGGCTGGAGGGATAGGCAACATGGAGGGATAAGAAACAGGTTTATGTTCAGGGCAGCTTATGAAGGCTGCTTAAAAAGGTTTAAGCTTAGAAGCCACTCTTGATAGCCAGGGCCTAGAATAAAGCTAATGTCTCCTGAAGCTTCATGACTGCTATAGATCATTTCCTCGCAGCTATCCTGAACCCTGAGACCTGCCGGCAGGAAGGGATTGCAGGCACGAAGCCTGGGCCGGCAGAGAAAGGCCTCACCATTTATCCAGCACCATCCACAACCACCCAGGACTCAATAATTAATATGTATTTCTACAATCTTGTTTCAGTTCTGGTACCTAATAGAGAAAAACTTTCATCTAAAAAGCAAGCAGTAGCTGTATGACTACAAAAAAAAAAATGGAAGTTAATTTGCTAAATAGCTTGATACTGAGGCTAAAGGCTGGCCTGGACGGACCCAAAAAGTAACAGCAACTCCTCTCCTGGCAGAGGATCCCACAGACTCTGGGATCCTCACTTGGAGCCCACATGCCCTTCAAGTTCAGCATATGCTTGTGGCAAAACCTCAGCAATGGCTGACAGATAGGAGATTGTCAAACTAGCAGAACCTACTCATCAACTCTCCAAAAGTAACTCGCTGAACTTCAGAATCTTAATCCTGTCCGCCTTGTTCCCATCACTGAGTATATCCGTGAAAGCACGAATCATACAAGCACAGAGTTGATGGAACAAAGTTCATCCTATTAGGCTGCTGTAAAAGTAGTTCCTCATGCACCCACACATAGTAACACAGGTGAAAATCAGTTTACCGGTGCTAGTATCTGTTTCTTTCAGTGCCAGGAAAAGATGCATGTGCTGCCTTTAGTCTAGCCAGGACTATTCATGCAAGAGGGGCAGGGGAGGGGGCAGACTTCAGCTCATAACACAGAAAGAATTGCACTACCCACGCCTACCAGTGAACAGAAGGACTATAAATATCTATCCTAGTTCTAAAAATGCTTTCTTATTTCTACAGTTACAAGTGGCTATTTAGAAACAAAATTGGGGGCCAGAGTGATAGCAAAGTGGCTGCCTTGTCAATGCTAACTTTCTTTTTTTTTTTAATAATATAATTTTTATTTTGATCATAGTGGTTTACATGTTGACAATAATATTTTAGTTAAATATTTACATAACATCAGGGGGGATTCCCATCACCAAGTTGTCTTCCCTTCACCTCTGTTTTTGTCGTATCTCCCATATCCACTTCCCTCACCCCCAGGGCTGCTAGAATATGTGGTCCCCTATGTACCTATCCTACCACATAGTAGTCTTGCATGTGGCCAACTTCGGACAGACCCAGTTAGATCCCTGGCATCACATATCCCAAGCCTGCTAGGAGCAATTTCTGAATGCAGAGCCTTGCACTCATTCCCTGAGTGCAGCCAGGTATGGCTCAAAAACAAACAAACAAACAAAATGAAATTATGCTCAAATAAAAAGTGTGTTTGAAAAGCATAATATGTGTCTTATGTATCAGGGGAGAGAGGAAGTTGTGTTTTGCTTGTTTTATAGTACTGGAGATCCCTCTCAATGCCTCATACATGCAACGCAAGCACTCCACCCATGAGCTGTATTTCTGGCCCATGTAGTAGAGTTTTTACAATTTGCTTACGATTTAGAAACAGTATCAAAATGAGATTTAAAGGGAAGGGTAAAGATTTTGTATTATGTACAATTAAAGCTAATAAAATTAAAGCTGTATAAGAACCTCTTTCGGGACCAGAGATATGGTACAGCAGTAAATGCCAGAAACCAGCCTTGAAGTGATAGTACAGAGGGTAGGGCATTTGTCTTGTACTCAGCTGACCAGGTTTGATGCCCAACATCCCGTATGGTCCCTCGAGCCTATCAGAAGTGATTCCTGAGTACAGAGCCATGAGTAATCTTTGAGCACCAACAGGTGCCAACCAAAACTGAAACCAAAACCAAACCAAGCAAAAACTCCACAATACAAGAAAACAAAACAGATATAAGAGAGAAAAGCAAAGGGTCAGGGGGTTTACAGCCTCATGGACCCAAGGCTCTACACTCAGGAATCATTCTTGGCAGGCTTGGGGCATACAGGGGTCCTCAAACTTTTTAAACAGGGGGCCAGTTCACTGTCTCTCAGACCATTGGAGGGTCTGACTCTAGTAAAAACAAAACTTATGAACAAATTCTTTTTTTTTTTTTTTTTGGTTTTTGGGCCACACCCGCTTGACGCTCAGGGGTTACTCCTGGCTATGTGCTCAGAAATCGCCCCTGGCTTGGGTGGACCATATGGGACGCCGAACCGCGGTCCTTCCTTGGCTAGCGCTTGCAAGGCAGACACCTTACCTCCAGCGCCACCTACCCAGCCCCATGAACGAATTCTTATGCACACTGCCTATATCTTATTTTGCAATGAAGAAACAAAACAGATACAAGTACAATATGTGGCCCGCGGGCCATAGTTTGAGGACCACTGAAAGATGTTAGAGCTTAAACCTTGGTCAACCACAATCAAGGAAAATACCCTACTTGCTGTACTGTACTCTCTTCTCCCTATTATAATTTTTTAAAGACAAAAATAAATGTTAAAACTGTTAAGTGAGGGGTTGGGGATAGTACAGTAGTTAGGGAGCATGTCAGGCATACCCATGATCCACCTTTGACTATGGCCCCACATGGTTCCCTGAGTATTACTGGGGATAGCCTGAAGACATCAAGCACTAGGGAGTCCAGGGAAGTCCCCACACCTCAGAGTTGGAGCAGCATTGCATCTTTGGCCTTCACCTCAAACCCCTAGCTGAGAATTGACAGCAGAGTCTGCAACCTCCTGTGCATTGCTTGGGATATTCCCCTCACGGAGAAAGAATTATCTGGCTGACACCTGACTGTACTTCAACTATTTCCTCCTTGCTCTATCAATCCACCTAAGATCTCCATCTCTTCAAAGCCACAGACTTCAAAATCCATCAGGTCCTACCACTTCCCTGGCATCTTATTAGCTAGAACACAATATGTGTGCTTCTTGATTTGTGCAAAGGGTAGAAAATAGTATCTGCCCCAGTCTTTGAGACCTAATCTTCAGGGAATTGTGTTTTACCCAGAAACACATACTGCACACAGGGGGGGGGCACACTCATGACTCCAGAGAGACCCCACAAAAATATGCCAACATTAGAAATGTGTGTTACTCTTTTTTCTGTCCCCTTTTTATTATTGTGATGGGCAGGAACCTGCAGGAAATTGGAAGGGCATGAGGCTTTGAGAACTGCAGATCTAAGATCTGTCTCTGAACTGCCCTACACATACAAGACTTGAACCTTCAATGAACTCTACCTAGTAAGTCGGACAAAATGTTGTGCTCTGATAACAGAGACATTCCAAATGTGTTACCTCATTTTGTTTCTAGCAAACCAAAGCTTGCCATCCAGCTCCAATGGAAACTCAAAGCATCTGGATGTGAAAGAGGCTGGCACACACACAGGTAAGGGGCCCAGGTAAGTGTCCTAGAGAGTTTTTCTCTGGGTCCTCATGGGCTCTAGGCCTTGTTGTGGCTCAGAACTGGACAAGGTGGAAGACCAGAAGATGATGAGAAAAGTTAAATAAGTAGTAGCCTTTAGCAAACACCTTCAAAGCAATGGAAGCTAAAATGGAGGGACAATAGCAGGGAGGGTGTGAGGCAGGGCTTTAGAGGGGACAGGGCAGGAGAGCAGAACTCCCACACAGGACTTTCCTGGAACAAAAGGACATGGAAGATGCTCCTCTCCTGGGACTGCATACAATCTTTTGGAGGTTGTTCTGTACCACAGGGCCCTCTTGGGTATGGAGGTTAGTGTGCAGAGCTATGAAACTGATGGGAAATATGGAAGCAGAGAGGAAGTTGGAAGTCAGATATGCTCCCCAAATGTAATAAAGCATGGGGGGGGGGGGAGAGAGAGAGAGAGAGAGAGAGAGAGAGAGAGAGAGAGAGAGAGGAACAATGTGCATCTATCTGGCTGATGTGTAATAGGTCAGGTGGTCTGGAGACCCCCCCTGCCTGCCAGCTCTCTCCTAGGTCTCCTTATGGGGCCACCTCTAACCATCAGGTTTTCCCTTTTTATACCCCAGTTCGTTCCCAGTGCAATGGCAGGGGGCAGTAATGTTATCACCCCTTGATGGTATACTAGCATGGATACAGTAACACCCAAGGGAGGAGGGAGGACTCCTTGTGTGAGGGCTTCCGCTGGGTCTGTCCCTCTTAACTTTATAATGGATTTCCTTTTTTGGGGGGTAGAAGGTTGGGTCACCCCCGGAGGCACTCAGGAGTTACTTCTGGCTCTGTGCTCAGAAGTCGCTCCTGGCAAGCTCGGGATACCATATGGGATGCCGGGATTTGAACCACTGTCTGTCCTGTGTTGGCCGCTATCGCTGGGGCCCCTGTAATGGATTTCTGATAATAGTCCTTTATAAAATAAATCCCACGTTGTGAGATCACCCCAGGCACTGTATTTCTAACCCTCATTCAGATAAATCTGAAGCAGAAAGGTAGCGGTAAAGGATTAACAAACCAAGTCAGTTAGGAAAGAATCATAGAGTCAGTGACTTTTCTCCACATGGTCTCTCTGCCTGAGCCAAAAGCCAGAACTGCCTCTTTCTTTATCAAACCAATACCGATTCAACCAAGTGGGGCAGGGTAGAGTAAGATTCAGGTGGGCTATTACATATCAAAGGAAAAGGTTTATGGGAAAGAAGGAGATATAGAAAGGCTTTTGTTGGGTTAATAGCCGGGTGTCATCTTACACCCCACTGTCCTATCTCTCCAGCACTAAGGTTAACCTTAGTCCCTCTACAATTTCTCCATAGGTAGCACAGGATGTCACACGTTAAAAAGAAATGCCAGAATGGCATTGGCTTTAGATCTACTCCCAGCTGCTCAGGGAGGATGGGCAGCAGGACAACTGAGTGTTGTGTTTCTGCTCCAGATTGTTTTGGCAACGTGTCTAACTTTCAAGAGGATTGGCAAGCACAGGCACAGCCTTTTGAGGACTTATCCTCAAGTATTTAGGGCTTGGTTGATGCATAAATTAGGGGAAGATGGAGGTAAGTTTAAGAAAAATATTACTTTTTTTTTTTTTTTTTTTTGGTTTTTGGGTCACACCCCGCAGTGCTCAGGGATTACTCCTGGCTCTATGCTCAGAAATCGCTCCTGGCAGGCTCGGGGGACCATATGGGATGCTGGGATTCAAACCACCATCCTTCTGCATCTAAGGCAAACGCCTTACCGCTGTGCTATCTCTCCGGCCCCTAAAAATATTACTTTTAACATTTATTATCTTGGGGTACGAATAGAGCTGTTGGCAACCATCACTCAGGGCAGGCCAGAGCAGGGCAGTTCTCCCCTTGGAACATTCCCTTTCCTTTGGTTCTTTGACTTATTTTTGGAATTATGTTTATTTATTTGGGAGGGAAAGTCATACCAGGTGCCTCTGGACTCAGCCTGTGGAACTAGCTCTTTGTCTCCAGGTTTTTGTACTTTGCTTGTACCAGGGATTGAACCCAGGGCCTTCTACACGCAAGTTAAGTGCTCTTCTTCGAGTCACATCCTCAACCCCTTCTTTTGTATTTTAACTTTAGTCGCCCCCCCCTTCCTCTTTGTGGCTATGAGCATTGGCTGTTGGCACCCTGAAATAATGGTGATTTTAGAGGATAGATGAAACTGGAGGTTAAACCAAGGGCTCCACAGGAGCAAGGCATATGCTCTCCTAATGAACCACACTCCGATGCTGGCTGAGTGTGCCCCACTCCATTGATATATTTCTTAACCAATGAGGAAAAGCTGTGATGTGTGTCATGTGATGCCTTTGCCTCTGGGTATCATTAATTAGATTTCAGTATGCCCAGAAATGCTTTTAATTCCTATATCTCAGGGGCTAAGGGGAAGGCCAAGTCATCATACCAATGAGAAATGGACCATACCCTAGTAATATCCAGAGACAATAGAGACGAGGGCCATGAGGACCAGTCTATGGTAGGAAATACAGGGCATGCAGCTAAGAAAGAGAAAGAACCACTAGGACGGTGATCATTGAAAATGATGATCACTCTGGACAAGAACTGAAAGAAGGAGAAAGAGGAGAAGGGTCGGGATAGATAGCACAGCGGTAGGGTATTTACCTTGCACATGGCCACCTAGTGCCACTGGGTGTGGGCCCCCCCCAATAAAACAACAACACAAAGTTATTCATAGTTGAATTTAGACATATAATGTTTCCATACTAATCCCACCATAAGTGTCAACTTCCTTCCACCAGTGTCCCCAGGTTTCCTCCCACCACCCCCAAAATCTTTTATGATAAATGAAACATTAATCTTCTCTCAAAAGCCAAGTAACAGGTCTTTGATCTAAAACTGTTCCTAATAATAAAATTGATGGACAACCAACAGAAACAGAGCCTCCTGCATTTCTGCGTAAGAAAAAAAATCAGAAGTGGGAGCAATAATATAGCAAGTAAGATGTTTGCAAGTGGTCTTCCAGGTTTGATCCCCTATACCTCTATGATCCCCTGTGCATTGCCAGGAGTAATTCCTGAGTTCAAAACCAGGAGTAACTCCTGAGCACCGCTGGTTGTGACCCCAAACCAAGCAAAAATACACACACACAAAAGAAATAAATCAAAGTGCATGCTGGGTATGTGAGCTTATGCCCTCTCTTGCACCTCAAAGCTGCCAGAACCAGTATCCCAGTCCCAAGGAACAGCTTACTTCACTCTGAAGGAGCTCATAACTCAGATAAGCTGGAATTAATAAGTCCCATTCTGTGATCCAGACTCACCTAGTGGCCAGTGCATTGTCTTGGTCCATAGTTAAGGGCATCAAAACCCCTAATTCCGGGGCCGGGCGGTGGCGCTGGAGGTAAGGTGCCTGCCTTGCCTGCGCTAGCCTAGGACGGACCGCGGTTCGATCCCCCGGCGTCCCATATGGTCCCCCAAGAAGCCAGGAGCAACTTCTGAGCGCATAGCCAGGAGTAACCCCTGAGCATCACAGGGTGTGGCCCAAAAACCAAAAAAAAAAAAAAAAAAAAAAAACTAATTCCTGAGAAAGTTAGATATACTCAGGATTTTTGTTTGTTTGTAGTGTTACTCCTGGCTCTGCCCTCAGAAATCACTCCTGGCAGACTCAGGGGGCCATATGGGATGCTGGAAATCAAACCCGGGTTTGTCCCAGGTCGTCAGTGTGCAAGGCAAATGCCCTACCCCTATGCTATTGCTTGGACCCAAAAAATTATTTAATAAAAGATTTTTGTTTTAGTTGTTTGGGTTTTGGGTCATACCCAGCAGTGCTCAGGACTTACTCTTGGCTCTGAACTCAGGGATCACTCCTGGTGGAGCTCAGGAGATTATATGGGATGCCAGGAATTGAACCTAGGTCAGTCCTGTGCAAGGAAAGGACTCTCTCTCTCTCTCTCTCTTCTTCTCTCTCTCTCCTCTCTCTCTCTCTCTTCTCTCCCTCTCTCTCTCTCCCTCCCTCCCTCCCTCCCTCCCTCTCTCTCTCTCTCTCTCTCTCTCTCTCTCTCTCTCATCTCTCTCTTCTCTCTCTCTCTCTCTCTCTCTCTCCCCTTATCCTCTCTCTCCTCTCTGCTCTCCCTCCTCTCTCTTTTCTTTCTCCTGTCTCTCTCTGTCTCTCTGTCTCCATCTCTCTTTCCCCTCCCCTCCCCTCCCCTGTTTCTCTTCTCCCCACCCCCCCTTTTCTAGGTCTGGGATCAACACATGTGGATGACTCCCTCTAGTGGTCCCCTAAGTTAAAAGTCCTTATTATTCTGGGAGCACATGAACCGCTCCAGCCTTTGGAGAGTAAACATACTCAGTCCTACAATCCACTGACTGATTTGCCACCTTTGGGGCAAAGAGGCTGAGAATTTGGTGTCTTGACCCAAATGGTTCTAACTGGTCACCATGGGCAGAGCCTCTGGCCCTGGCTTCCCCCTGGCTGGAGTGACTGATAGATTTTAGGCTCTGATTGGATGCAGGATAGACACTAGTAGTCCCTGCCTTGCTAAGGAGCAGTAAGTGATCTGCTGGTGAGCAAGGTCCTTTTTTATTTTAATTACTTTATTTAAAAACAAGGTTACAAGGTTGTTCAGCAGTTGTTGTGGGTTTTTTTTTTTTCCACAGTTACAAAGTTGTTCATGATTGAGTTTCAGTTATACAATGTCCAACACCCTCACCAGGGCAAATATCCCTCAACCAATATCCCCAGTTTCCTTCCCTCCCATCCCCTGCCCTCTCTCCTGCCTACTTCTGAGGCAGTTCTCTCTATCTTTCTCCATCTCTCTCTCTTTTATTTCTTTTAGACTCTGTGTTTTGCAATATTGTTACTAAAGGAGTATCATGCATATTACTTTATCCCCTTTCAGCACCCAGTTCTTGTCCAGAGTGATTATTTCCAATTATCATTGTCCTGATGCAGGGTTGGAGAACAGGTTGGAGCCGCATGTGGCTCCTGGCCAAAATGAATGAGGCTCTTTGTCTCTTATCATTCTTTTGTCTACTGTGGCTCTTTGCCAAGTTTGGATTTTGTTCTGCTGCTTCTGAGGAGGGACCTCTGAGGAGAGATCTCTGAGCGCCGAGTCCCGTCTCCCATCCCTCGGAAACAACTGCACGGGCCAGCGAGCCGGGGACCCGTGTGTCACATGCTGGGTCACATTTTGCCGTTAGTTCTTAGTGTGGAGGACGCAACACACCCTCACCCTCACTGCAGGATTTTGACCCTCACTCAAAATGGCAAAATGCAATATGTGTTTAATAGATTATTGTTAAAATTATATGCTTTGGTGCGAGTGTTTGTCTGTTTTGGCAGGTGTGGCTCTCTGACTCTCACAGTTTAAAATTTTGGCTCTTTGTGTCGAACTTGTTTGCCACCCCTGTCCTAGTGGTTCCTTCTCTTCCCTAGCTGCACCCCCACACTATCTGCAGCGAACTTTCTACCATGAATTGGTCCTCCTGGCCTCGTCTCTATTGTCTCTGGATATTACTAGAGTAAGGTCCATTTCCCATGCGTATGATGACTTGACCCCCAACAAATAGGAGTAGAAAACTTTACTGGGCATATTGATAGTCTAACTAAAGATACCCAGAGAGGCAAAGGCATCACATGACACCCTCGCAGACTTGACCCATTGATTCAGAAATGTCTCAAAGAGGGATCAGTCAGCGTGGAATGTGGTTCACCAATGGTGCATATGCCTTGCACCTGTGGGGCTCTTTCTTGGTTCAACCTCCAGTTCCACCTACCCTCCAAAATCATTATTTTTGTTATATTTATTATATAATATATACTTATTATTTTTATTAGATTATTTTAGGGTGCCAACAGCCAGTGCTCATAGCCACAAAGAGGAAGGGGGAATAAAAATTAAATTACAAAAGAAGGGGTTAGGGATATGACTCACTAGAAGGGGACTTAACTTGCATGTATAAGGCCCTGGGTTCAATTCCTGGTATGAACAAAATACAAAAACCTGCAGACAGAGAGCTAGCTCCACAGGCTGAGTCCAGTGGCACCTGGTATGATCTTCCCTCCAAATAAATAAAAACATAACACTGAAAATACGTCAAGAAAGCAAAGGAAAGAAAATGGCCCGAGGAGTGGCCTGCTCAGCTCTGGCTGTGCAGTCCCCCTGAGTAATGGTGGTCATCAATTCTTTTCATATCCTAGAATAATAAATGTCAAAAGTAATATTTTTCGGGCCCGGAGAGATGGCACAGTGGCGTTTGCCTTGCACGTAGCCGATCCAGGACCAAAGGTGGTTGGTTCGAATCCCGGTGTCCCATATGGTCCCCCGTGCCTGCCAGGAGCTATTTCTGAGCAGACAGCCAGGAGTAACCCCTGAGCACCGCTGGGTGTGACCCAAAAACTAAAAAAAAAAAAAAAAAAAGTAATATTTTTCTTAAATCTATCTGGAGGCTGGGGCGGGGAAAAAAAAAAAAAAAAAACTACCTCCATCTTCCCCTAATCCATGCGTCAACCAAGCCCTAAACACTTGGGGATAAATCCTCATAAGGTCGTGCCTGTGCTTGCCAATCTTCTTGAAAGTTAGACACGTTGCCAGAACAATCTGGAGCAGAAACACAACACTCAGTTTTCCGAACTGCCCAACCTGGAGCAGCTGCGAGTAGATCTAAAGCAAATTCCATTTCGGGGATTTTCTTTCTCATGCAAGATTGCCTGTGCCCCATATGGAGAAATTACAGAGGGACTGAGAACCATGTTGTGCTGGAGAGATAGGACAGTGGAGTGTAAGATGACACCCAGGTAATAACCCAAAGCAAAGGTTTGTTCCCATCTTCCTCTTTTCATAAAATTCTTCCTTTGATATGTAAAAGCCACCTGGATCTTATTCCACCCTACCCCACCTGGTTGAATGGGTTTTCGGTTTAATAAAGAAAGAGGCAGTTCTGGCTTTTGGCTCAGGCAGAAAGACCACGTGGTGAAAAAGCCACTGATGGGGCTGGAGAGATAGCATGAAGGTAGTGTGTTTGCCTTGCATGCAGAAGGACAGTGGTTCAAATCCCGGCATCCCATATGGTTCCCCCGAGCCTGCAAAGATTTCTGAGTGTAAAGCCAGGAGGAACCCCTGAGCGCTGCCGGCTGTGACCCAAAAACCAAAAAAAAGAAAAAACAGAAAAATAAAAAGCCACTGACTCCATGATTCTTTCCTGACTGGCTTGGTTTGTTTATCCTTCACCACTACCTTGCTGCTTCAGATCTGTCTGTGTGGGGTTAGAAATATGGTGCCTGGGGTGATCTCACAACATGAGATTTATTTTATAATGGACCATTTTCAGAAATCCATTATAAAGTCATGAGGTCAGACCCAGGGGAAGGTAGGACTCCACAGCCGTCATACAAGGAGTCCTCCCTCCTTCCTTGGGTGTCACTGAATCAATGTTACTTTATCTTTAAGAGATGATAACGTCAACACCCCCTGTTACTATCAATGCACTGAGAATAGACTGGGGTATGAAAATGGAAAATCGAGCGGTCAGAGGTGGCCCCAGAAGGAGACCTAGGAGAGAGCTGGCAGGCAGGGGTTGTTGAATTAATTAAATTAAAAATAGTCCTTGATGGTGCTGATGATGGTGAGTCCTTTCTCCATCTCCCCAGGTGCCTGCTTCCTCTTCCAGCTGGCAGGACTGTGGATTTAGGGTAGCGGCAAGGAAATGATCCAATTCAGGAGACATCAGCTTTATTACAAGGCTATGACCACCATGCGTGTATCTTACATGGCTACTAAGCTAACCTTTTTTTTTTTTTTTTTTGGTTTTTTGGGCCACACCCGTTAGATGCTCAGGGGTTACTCCTGGCTAATCGCTCAGAAATTGCCCCTGGCTTGGGGGGACCATATGGGACACCGGGGGATGGAACCGTGGTCCTTTCTTTGGCTAGCGCTTGCAAGGCAGACACCTTACCTCTAGCGCCACCTCGCAGGCCCCTAAGCTAACCTTTTAAGCAGCCTCTCTGCAGCTCCCTGCATCTGAAACCTATCTCTGCTCTCTCCATGCTGCCCTACCTCAGCTGAGGCTTCTTGCTGAATCTCTTTCTGAAATCCTCTGAATCTCCTCTTCTGCCCCTGAAGTAACCCCTTTATTAGCAACCACAGACCCCTCCCATCCAGGTGAGCCAGGTGAGGAAGTTGGGAGAGGGTAATATTTCCGGGTTCTTGTTAGAAAAAAAAAAAAAAAAAAAAAAGACAAGCTTTTGTTTTCCTGATCTCCTCCAGCCAAAGGTGGAACCCTAATATTCCCAAAAGTCACAAAGTCTAAAGTGTAAAATGCAAATATCAGCCTTTCCCATAAACAGAACATTTCTGCAAAATACACCTGTAGCTTAAAATTTGGGGGTTTTTTGGTTTGTTTGGTTTGGTTTGTTTGTTTTTTTGCTTTTTGGGTCACACCCGGCAGCGCTCAGGGTTACTCCTGGCTCTAAGCTCAGAATTGATCCTAGCAGGCTCAAGCGACCATATAGGATGCCAAGATTCGAACCACCGTCCCTCTGCATGCAAGGCAAATGCCTTACCTCAATGCTATCTCTCCAGCCCAGCTTAAAATTTCTTAATGCTTATTTAACCTAGCACTTATCCTGGAACTTCCTTATTCCTTTCATTAAACTTCCCTAAACAAAATCACAAGAACATTTATACAGAAAATACAGTTTGAAAACAGGCTACTACATTAAAATACACAGTAAAACATTATACAACTGGAAACATTACCTAGGGAAAACTATAAAACACATTTAAACCAGCAATACAATGGTGCAACTAAAGGGGTAAGAGATAACCTGAAGGCCCAGAGAGATAGCACAGCGGCGTTTGCCTTGCAACAGCCAATCCAGGACCAAAGGTGGTTGGTTCGAATCCCGGTGTCCTATATGGTCCCCCGTGCCTGCCAGGAGCTATTTCTGAGCAGACAGCCAGGAGTAATCCCTGAGCATCGCCGGGTGTGGCCCAAAAACCAAAAACCAAAAACCAAAACAAAACAAAGAAAAAAAAAAGATAACCTGAAACAGTTCAAATGCAGGAGGTTTTTTTTTTTGTTTAGTTTTTTAAATCGGCTTCTCATTTGGGCTTTGCTGGATTCATTCTCCTATTTTCTGAATTTTTACAATCACCATCACCAAGTTGTCCAGACACGGGTGAGCTGTATATTTCTAGGGAGTATAGGCTCGCCACGTGGCTTTGCTTCACGAAACCCCAAGCGCAGCAGAACCCTGGGCTGGAGCCACATACCGGTCCACTTGTCTGCCTGCGAGCCCCCCCACAGGCCTGCAAGACTGGAGCCGAAGCAGCCCCAGTCTGGAGGGAGGTAACTTTCCAATGCATCTCCCTGAGAAAGTGATCTGCCACCGCTGCTGCTGCTTGGGCAGCTCTCCATCACTGCAGCCATGCATCTGAGAAGGTTGTCTGAGCCAAAAGTCCAAATTTTTAAAGCAGAATCCGTGTTCGGGTCATCATCTGTGTCAAGGTCATCATCCAGAAATCAGTCCTTCCAGTGAAGCCATTTCTTTCTGGTCCTTTTCCAATCAGTGGTCTCCATAAGTCTTTGAGGATGCTGAGGCCCTTGGAAAAAGTACTTTTTGCAGAAAAGTTGCAGTCCTAGGCCTCTGAGGGGGTTGCTCCAAGCTTTCAGCTCCCCTTCTTCACTGACCCTTCTGCCCCCATGTTTAGAAAAGGCTCCACTTGGCCCAAGGTTTTGGGCTCAACCCAGCTGAAAAGAGCCAAAATTAAACACTAGAACAGGAATCTCACCATCATCACTGTCTTCTTGGGTCCAGGGTTCAAATCAATGTTTGAGTACCAGTTTGTTTAGGGAAGTTTAATGAAAGGAACTAGTTTAATGAAAGGAACTAGGACGTTCCAGGATAAATGCTTGGTTAAATAAGCATTAAGAAATGTTAAGCTACAGGTATTTAGAAGAAAAGTTATGAAAAAGGCTGATATTTTAATTTTTACTTTAAACTTTGTTGCTTTCGCAGGTGGAAGTCAGGGGAAAAAAACTTGTCTCTTTTTTTTCTCTCTCTCTTTTTTTTACTAACAAAGAACCTGGAGATGTTACCCCCAAATTCCTGTCTATCTCACCTGATGGTGAGACCCTCCCACATCTGGGAGGGGGTCTATGCAAAGTAATAAAGAGGTTGCCTCAGGGGCAGGAGAGGACTCAGAGAGGGGATTCAGGAAGAAGCCGCAGGAGGAAGCAAAATGGAGGGATAAGAGACAGAATTAAATGCAGGGCAGCTTATGGAGCCTGCTTAAAAGGTTGGCTTAGAAACCACACATGGTGGAAGGGCCTTTAAGAAAGTTTCGTGTTTCCTGAAATCTGACTGCTGTGGGTCATTTCCTCGCCGCTACCCTGAACCTACAGACCCGCTGACTGGAAGGGGTTGCAGGAGTCAGGCTGGACGAGAAAGGCCTCACCCTCCATCCACCATCATCCAGTACCATCCAGGACTCTTATTAATTTAATTATTACTACAAGGGTGTCTCCAGACACCTATTACGCATCAGACAGATGCATATTGCTCCTCTTTCTCTATTTCTCTCTCTCCTCTCTCTTTCTCCTTCTCTTTCTCTCTCTCCTTCTCTCTCTTTCTCTCTTCTCTCTCTCTTTCTCTCTCTCTCTCTCTCTCTCTCTCTCTCTCTCTCTCTCTCTCTCTCTCTCTCTCTCTCTCTCTCTCTCTCTCTCGTGTTTTGTTACATTTGGGGAGGATATGCTGGCTCCCAACTTCCTCTCTGTTTCCAGATTTTCCATCAGTTTCACAGCCCTGCACACTAACCCCCATAACCAAGAGGGCCCTGAATTCAGAACAGCCTCCAACAGATTGTATGAAGTTCCAGGAGAGGGGCTTCTCCTATGTCCTTTTGTTCCAGGAAAGTTGTGTGTGAGTCCTGCTCTTCTGCCCTGCCCCTCTATAGCCTGGGTCTCACCCTGCCTCACACACCACCCCTGCAACTGTCCCTCCATTTAAGCTTCAATGCTTTGAAGGTGTTTGCCAAAGGCTATCAATTATTTGACTTCCCTCATCATCTTCTAGTCTTCCACCTCATCCAGTTCTGAGCCACAACAAGGCCTGGAGCCCATGAGGACTCAGAGAGACTTTCTAGAATGCCTCCCTGAGCCCCTAATAAAATGTCTGAGGGTCTTTTACCAGTGTGTATGCCAGCCTCTTTCATATCCAGATGCTTTGAGTTTCCACTGGAGCTGGTTGGCAAGCTTTGGTTGTTGCTAGAAACAAAATGAGGTAACAAATTTGGAATGTCTTTGTTATCAAAGCACAACATTTTGTCCCACTTAGTAGGTAGAGTTCATTGAAGGTTCGAGTCTCTTAAGTCTAAAGCCTCCCGTTGCAGCTCAGAGATAGAGTCTTAGATCGAAGGTCCCAAAGCCTCACGCCTTTCCACTTGCCTGCAGGTTCCTGCCCAGGACAACAACAAAAAAGGGACAGGAAAGAGAGTAACAAATATCTCTAGTGTTTGTATATTTTTGTGGGGTCTCTCTGGAGTCATGGTGTGCCCCCTTCATCCCCAGATAACACACAATTTCCTGAAGATTAGATCTCAAAGACTGGGGCAGATACTAGTTTCTACCCTTTGCCCAAATCAAGAAGTACAAATATTTTGTTCTAGCTAATAAGATGCCAGGGAAGTGGTTGGACCTGATGGATTTTGAAGTCTCTGGCTTTGAAGAGATGGTGATGTTAGATGGACTGATAGAGCAAGTAGGAAGTAGTTGAAGTATAGCCAGGTGTTAGCTGGATAATTCTTTCTCTTATGTGGAATCTCCCAAGCAGTGCACAGGAGGTAGCAGACCCCACTGTCAATTCTCAGTCAACCATGCTAGGGGTTCAAGGCTAGGGCCCAAGGACGAAATGCTGCTCCAACTCTGAGGTGTGAGGGACTCTCCCCAGGCCACCCTAGTGCTTGATGCCTTCAGGCTATCCCCAGTAATACTCAGGGAACCATGTGGGGCCAGAGCCAAAGGTTGGTTATGGGAATGCCTGGCATGCTCCCTAACCACTGTACTATCCCCAACACCTTACTTAATTTTAATATTTATTCATGTCTTAAAAAATTATAAAAGGGACTAGAGAGATAGTACATTGCCTTGATTGTGGTTGACCAGGTATCAATCCCCAACATCTTATATGATTCCCCCAAGCCTGCCAAGAGTGATTCCTGAGAGTA